>NC_088170.1:10214285-10517500 GCF_028769735.1 Zonotrichia leucophrys gambelii | reverse complement strand
AGAATAGAATAGAATAGAATAGAATAGAATAGAATGTTGAAATTGATTAGACACAGACTGGTGTGGCCATGCTGCTGCATGCCATGAAAATCTCCATGTTGGTGTAGTTGAATTTATTGGAATCACAGGACTGCTCACCACCTCCTCTGTATTAACTGGTGTGACTTACACATTTAAACTTTCCCTCTTAATCTTTGGGCTTAGTGTATTGGCTAATTGCTTTATAGAGAACACTGACTACAAGTGTGTAGCTGATGGACTGATGAAGGGGCCTTGAATTTGATTAAGAAATTACTTTGGTACTTTAGGTGCTCTGTGCATCTGTTGTCCTCTCTCCTTGCAGCAACGGTAGAGCAGAGCATGTGCCTGAGAAGCTGCACCTTCAAGTTCGGATTGGAGAGAGATGTAAAGAGGGGCTTGCACCAGCTGAAGCTCACATACTGACATGAGGTGGCTGGGGCAGGCAGCCTGGCTTGTTCTTTCACAAGAAGCAAGCTTTGGGCAAATGGGATGGCAGTGGTTCAAGCTGCTTTTCCTTCAGCACATTCCTGTGAGTGGCTGTCAGGCTTGAGAAACCTCAGGAGAGCTGGGCTTGCATTCTGGCTGCATCATCACAAGTCCCCAACAGCTTTTAGAGCCACAGGAGCTCCTGGGGTGTGGTACCCACCTGCAGGGCCCTGCCCTTGGTCTCAATGGGCAGTGTCACTGCAGAGATGGCACAGATGATGCACACAGAGGAGAAGAGACACAGGGCTCCCAAGAAAGAAGCACTCATGAGAACCTGCAGGTCAAAGAACATCAAACAGCAGCTCGTTGGTGTGGGGGATTGGCACTAAATAGCAATTAAGAGTGGACAAAGGGTCACAAGTGCCTGAGAGACTCCACAATAGAAAAAACAGTATCTTGTGAACCTTAAGAGCTTTCAGAAAGTTTCAAATACTAGTGAGCTGAACTCTGTGATGAGAGTTTCTTAAAGCTGCATCTGGCATGGACCACCCAAGCACTCTGTATATGGGGTTGGGAGGGAATTGATTACATCCTCCCTTTTTTTTGGATGAATTTCAGGGACATCTCTGTATTTGATGGTAATGTTCAGCATGTCTACCAACACTATCAAGCATGCTCTTACCTGTGATATAAAAGGAGCCACCATTGCTCCCACACGGCACAATGCCCCACTTGTCCCCATCCCCAGTGCTCGCATTGTGGTGGGATAAACCTAAAACACGCCAGAAATAAATTGGATTAATGCAACAGCAATCTGCAATATCTGTACTTTCCTTTTGCTTTTTAAAATTTTTCATCAGAGAGACCCATTGTGTTATCAAGGGCAGCTAATGGGATAAGATATGAAAAGAAATAAAAGCTCCCTTGGGCCTCATTTGAGTCATCACAAATATCTCATTTTTTTGCCCCAAGTAAAGTTTTATGGCAAGTCAAAGCTGGCTGTGATTCCCCTTTGTTTAGCATTTGTTTAGCATCACTACCACTACTTCATTTCCTGGCCCTATGATCAAAATCACAGAGGTTAGATTGGATGGTAAAGGAAAAATTTTGTTTATACTACTGGGCCCTCCTGTAACTTGAAAGCAGGAAGAAAAGATATTGTCTGCAGAGTTCAAGTCTGCCTATTCATTTTTATCAATAGCACCTTTGTTTAGAAGAAAGAAAAAGAACAACAGATCCCAGTAAGAAATAGGCTCAGAAAAATATGCCTTGTGTTGTTTATCTTTCACACTTCCCCAACACCTGTGCCAATGAAACACTTAAATGTGAATTTTACTGAATTTTTAGTCCTCTTAATATTCACAGATTTTAGCAAGTATACTCATTTAAGCCTTTTTTAATACTTTACTGGGCCAAGCAAATTCAGTAAGTTATTAAAGAATAGCCCAGGCACTTGGCTCAAAAGATTTGGATCATTGATTAAATTGTGAGTAGAATTGATTTATGGTTTGGCTGGTACAGCAATGGTCTTTACATCAACAGCAACTTATTCAAAACTGCTAAAATTGTGGTATTAAGGCCAGGTGCAAGTTTAAATATTACAGTGCACTATTAAAAGTGCAAGGGAGCTACTTCTGTTTGCTTTGGATCACTTTAATCAATTAACAAGGAAATCCATTTAACACCATACATTTTTTTTGAAAGAACAAAAAAAACCCAAACCCAACAATTTAAACTTTACTCACAGAACTCATGGCTGCAAACTTGTGTGAAAGAAAAGCTCTTTAAAGGATTAAAACCTTTTGCAGACAGAACATTGCAATTTCCATTAAGTGAAAAGAATCCTAGATATAACCCCATATACTACCTCATACAGCCCCTTAAGTGCTGGAAAATGTTCCTTTTAGTGGTAGTCTGTTTTCTCACTGTGGGGGTTAAATAGGGGAAAGACTGTGGATTTTAGAAGACAGTGGTACCCAACATCCTCAAAAATAATGTTTTATAGGAGCTGAGCAACAGCTGGCTTAGTAGGGCACTCCTCTTCCCTCACTCACATCTACTCCTGTCATCTCCAAGCTAGTTTTCTGACTCCTTTATTCATCTTGCATATGAAAACACTGCAGCCAAGATGCCAGAGATACACAATTCTAGGAAGGTGACTCTTAACTAGTCCACAAGCTAGCAGGCAGCATTCTTGTGTATACACAAAAGGTATTTTGAAGCCTCCAAGCAGCTCAACATACCTCAAGGAGAACCCACCTCTGCTGTGTAAATGTAGATGGTGTTGAAGTTGGCTGAAACCAAGGCACGCAGCATGAAGAGAAAGCCAACCATGCCTGCCCTGGAGAGAAAGCCATGTGGAGCAGAGTTAATGTCACCAAGCAGCATCAGCAGAGATGCCAGAAAGAAAGAAAAAGGAGAAAAAATGGAATGAAAAATATAACTTCTTTCCAGTGCATGTTGTTCACACATTTCTTAATTTTCTGGACTGTGCCAGAAAGAAGCTTGTTGGATGCTTAGGGGAAGCCATGTGGGCTCAGTAGTACAAGTGAGCCCCTCTGCACACCACTGCACCACAGAATCTGATGCCACAGCTTTCCCAGGAAAAGGAGAGCCTGTCCGAGGCTTTTCTTAGACCTACAAGAATTACTGGCCTGGCAGACTGGTGACCTGAGAATACCAGAGCTCCTGCCCTCAGCATTGCATACCCTCAAACAAGACATATAGTCTGAGCCAGAGTACCTTGAGGTGCAGATATTAAGGAGAAGAAAGAATAGAGCTGTACATCCCATGGTGATACACAGGCTTAGACGTCTTCCAAGGAGATTGATGCTGAGAATGTTCACAGGATTCACTGGAAATAAAAAGGAAAACCATTAAACACTTGATGATCTAACTGCAATGATTGTCTGCCTTGACAGACCTTACACAGTGTTACTCAAAGATACCTGGTGCCTACCAAACATCCTGTAAAATGCACAAACACTATAATTCTCTTCCTGCACTCAAAGTTTGTTATTTGCCCCCATGCCCCTTATGTTTCACCCTTCCCCTCAGATGGTGCAGCCTGTGCTGCCCTGAAATTGGCTGTGCTGAGGCAGGACACCAATGTCTGTCCTGAGCCATGCAAGGAAGGCACGGCCGCGTGAGCAGCACAGGCCTGGGTGGTTTTGCTCCTTCTGCTGTTCCAGATTGCAAGGCAAGATGTATTCTATTACCATCTGTATGGCAGCTGTCTTTTGTCAAGTGGGCAGTTTGCCTTATCTCTCTCTCTGAGTGATCACAATCACTCCTCCCTCGGGAGGGAATCTGCTGATAACAGGCTATTGAATGTCACTGCATGACTGATAAGAACTATAACGTCCCACTCTGAGATGCTCTGCCCAGAGGGAGGAGCCAAGTATTCCTACCCAGATATAATCCAGAAGTTCTGAAACACCAGCACAGCTTCTCCAGTGGATTTCCCAGAGGAACAGCAGCTGCCTCTCCTTCCACTGGATCTTCAGAGGAAGACTATACCCTTTTCTACAGATCTCCCTTGCTCCAACAGAACCACAGCTGACACTCCAGGAGGACTGCAGCCACATTTCCTATTGGACTGTTACCAACACCCTGACCTACAGGGTGTCAGGTTGGGATCTGACTCTGTCAGTGTTGTTCTAGTGTAGTGCATTGTTTATTTTATCCTTTTTTTTTTCTTCCTTATTAAAGAACTGTTATTTCCTGCTCCCATATATTTTGCCTGAGAGCCCCTTAATTTGAAATTTATAGCAATTCGGAGGGGTGGGGAGGGTTTATACTTTCCATTTCAGGGGGAGGCTCCCGCCTTCCTTAGCAGACTCCTGTCTTTCCAAACCAAGACACCCTGCCCACAGCCCAGCCTGAGGTGTGCCCCACTGAGCCAGGAGCCACAGGCTCGTGGTCTGTATATCCCAGAAGCTGCCAGCAGTGCCCAGTTCGTGTCAGCCCCTGTCACCAAGTGCAGGCACAGCTCAAACCTTTGCAGTGAGCACTGTTAGAGGAGAATGGCAGTGGGAATGAGGGAAGAGGTTACGTGCGATCTCTCCGGCTGTGCTGATGATCATGCTCTGGTAGGCAGCAGGCCCAAAGAAGTGGCAGTGGCAGGGGCTGTGGCTCTCCTCAGAGTCATCACTGGAGTCCTGCAGGGCTAGGGCTGCAGAGCCACACACAGGGTCCCGCTCCAGCAGCTCAGCACTGGCCAAGATAACGCCATAATAAGCGAAAGCTATGCCAAGCCTGTGGGGAGAAATGCTGCAGTGAGGTGCAGCAGTGATGGGTAAGGTGAGAAAACTCAAATGCAGCAGGTTTGGGGTGCCCTGGAATCTCTGCTGTCACTGTCATATTTTGTGAAAAATCCCTTTGCAGGATTTTTCTCCTGAGAAGCTGAGAAGCCTCAGAAAAGAAATGTAAACAATAATTATCTGATTGCTTGGAATATGGTTTAGGAGGTTGCTTACCAACAGTTGCATCTTGGATTGGTTCCATGTGAATTGTTTTAACTTAATGACCAATCACAGACTATTGTGTCAGACTCTGAGTCTCACAAGTTTTCATTATTCATTCTTGTCTAGCCATCTGATGTCTCCTTTCTCTTTCTTTAGTATAGTTTTAGTATATAATTTTCATATACTACAATATACTATACTACAATATACTACAATATAATATACTACAATATACTACAATATACTACAATATACTACAATATAATATACTATAATATACTATAATATACTATACTATAATATAATATACTATACTATACTATACTATACTATAATATAATATAATATAATAATATACCATAATATACCATAATCAGCCTTCTGAGAATTTGGAGTCAATTGTCATCTCTCACCTCATCCTGGGGACCCTCACAACACTGAAACAATTGGTGACCACACTCTGCTGCTGCTTGCACCAGCTCTGCATGATGGAGCCCCTTAGCTGGAGCAGAGAGGTGGCTCAGGCATCCACCAGGCCACTGGTCACCTGTGCCATGGCACTCCCCTCCTTCCTATGTCCAGGCACTGCTCTTTCTCAGTAAACCTCACCCCAGCTCATAGTTCAGCTTTGTATTGGGTTTGCATGGCCAGGTTTTGGGAGTGGGTTGGGACTACAGGGGTGGCTTCTATGGGAAGCTTCTGGAAGCTTCCTCCCTGCCCAACAGAGCCGATGCCAGCAAACTCCAGCTGCTGACCAAGGCTGAGCCCATCAGCAATACCGGTAGTGCCTTGGGGATAACATTTGTTAGAACTGGAAAAAACTGTGCAAGAGCAACAGCAGCCAGACAAAGAAGTGAGAACACGTGTGAGAAACATCTCTGGTGTGAGAAACACCCAAGTCAGTAAAGAATGAAAGGCAGGAGGTGCTCCAGGTGCCAGAACAGAGATTCCCATGCTTCCCATGGTGAGGCAGCTGTGCCCTGCAGCCCATGGAAGTCCACAGTGGAGCAGAGATCCACCTGCAGCCTTTGGAGGTTCTCATGCCAAAACAGGTGGGTGCCTGAAGGAGGCTGTGACCCCACGGGAAGCCCATGCTGGAGCAGGCTCCTGACAGGACCTGTGGGTCTGTGGAGAGAGAGCAGCCCATGCTGGATCAGGTTTGCTGACAGGACTTGTGACCCCCTGGGGGACCCAGGTGAGGGCAGCCTTGCTTTGTCATTATCAAGTAATTCAGAATACACCTGATCATAAGCAGGGTGAAAAGTAATTTTCACTTTTTTATCCCCCCTGGCAGTTTCAGAAATGAGCAGCAGAATTTGGGCCACCTGGGAAGGCAGAGAATGCTGGAGGGGATGGAAATGCAGACCTGAGAATGAACCAGGAGCTCCTGGGACAACTAGGAGACAAAGAAAGATAAAAAAACAAAAAGATATTTCATAACATTCATAGAAGTCAAGGGGAAAAGAAACATAAAAAATTCAAGGCCTGACTTCACAACATTTTGGGTTGATGGGTTCCCACAGACCTATTATTTATACATTTCCATTCCAGAGAGCAAAGCCAATGAAACATGTATTACCCTTGCATACAGCTCCTGGGAACGCTGCATATGAAACCTGTCTCTTCAGCCTTAATTTCCCCCTGGGAGTAGCACTGGTAATGGTGAATATGTTTCTGTCAGAGCCCTGTCTCAGCAGTCCTTTGGCCATCCCTGGGGAGAATAAGTTTTCCCCGAGCAGGGAAGGAGAGCTGCAGGCACACAGCTGGTCCCTCTGCAGTCAGGTGTGGGCTCTGCCCCATGGCTCTCTCCTGGCTCCCAGGAGCTGCTCTGTCCTGAGGAAGGACTCATAGCACCATCCTGGAAGTCCAGCCCTTTTCTGCCTCAGTTAACAGCAACAAGTCAGGGTGTCTGAGGTGTGGTCTGAAACAGGACAAACCTGTGGTGATCCATGTCGCTTCACCCTGCCACCATCAGAGGCAGAGTGGTGTCCTGTTAAAGGCAGAGTCAATGGGAGAATCCTGCTCCCTGCACACTGTCAACCAAGAGAATGAGCTGATAAGCCAGAGACAAAAAATATTTACCATATGATCCATATCTGCAAAGTGGTTCTGAGGTATTTGGGGTGGATGAGGTCCTTGAATCTTCCCCTTCTTTCCTGAAAATCATACAATAGAAATAGAAGTTTCTATAAAGGCATCTGTGAGAGCAATTGGCATGCCAGGCCCTCCTGTGCTCCCCCTGTCCCCAGGCTGCTTGTGGCACAGACAGATGGCGCAACACAGCACCCAGCAAACCTCCAGGGAGCAAAGCCCTGCTTCCCAAAACAAACCCACAGGAAGCTGCACTGCAAAGGATGGAGGAGGGGAGAAGAAAACATCCTGAGCTCTCCTGGCCCCAAAGGATGCCCAGATCTGAGCAGTCTGGTGCCATTGTGACTGTGATGGTGCCAGAGGGGCCCTGGCTGCTTTTGGGGGGCCAGCATTGCTGGGACTTCTGTCGGCTCTCACTGCTTTGCCTGTGAAGCAAGCTTTTGGACACACACATCTTTCTGGGGACCTGAAGTGCCAGTGAGCAGAGACTGGCAGGCACTGGGGGCCCTGCCTGGCCTGCTGCCCTCCAGGGTCCCACCACTGCGAGGAGACAAGTTCACAGGGATGGTGTGGATTGCCTTTATTTTTATTTTCCTCATTGGTTAAGCCCGGGAGAGGGCAAAACTAACAACAGCCCTTCCCACATCCAATGTGGGTCCATTACATAAATTCAATTAAATTACTGGGAAGCTTTAATCCTAACTAATTCCAATACAATAGCACCACCTTGCATGAATTGCTAAGGACAATACTCGGTGCCTGTGGGATTGAATATGCAGGAAAAAGATCCAGGAAAGGGATTTAAAAGAGCTGAATAATTTTGAGGCCCTGAACAATGGATTTGTCTTATCTTCCTGTCTTGGGGTCAAAGGACACCCACACATGTTTTTGGTCATTTCAGTCCAGCAGCAATCCATTCCTGAGCTGCTCAGCTGCTTACAGGTACAGGTAATGCTATCAGTGAAAAGGTCTCTCCTCCTTTGACCCGCTCCTGCTGGTCTGTGGCTCCACACTCAGGATCTGTGGTCCTGGGACACAGTGGACAAGCCAGGCCAGAGGCTTGGAGAAGCCTCTGGGAGCGCTGGGTTGACCTCATGGCAGGGATCTGTGCAGCCTGCCCAGTCACCGCACTGAGAGAGACCCCAAGGGACAGTTCCAGATCCCATGGCAGAGGGAACACCCCTGCAGGATGGGCGGGCAATAAGGAACAGCATGCTTTGCCAGTAGGGAAAGGAAGAAAATATTTTCTTAGCCCAAAATTATTCACAGCTAAGAAAAAAAGAGCAAAAAATTCCATTCAATTTTGAAGGCCAAGGTTACTGTTTCTCTGTCGCAGCCATCTTTTCATGAAAAATCCTTTCCTTAGGATTTTTCCTCCTAAGAAGCTCAGAGGGACCTCAGGAACAAAATGTAAACAATGATTATCTGCTGCTGTGGAATGCAACAGGTGCGTCTGTGATTGGTCTCATAGAGTTGTTTCTAATTAATGGCCAATCACAGTCAGTTAGCTTAGACTCTGTCAGCGACAGAAGCTTTTGTTATCATTCTTCGCTATTCTATTCTTAGCTTAGCTAGCCTTCTGATGAAACATTTTCTTCTATTCTTTTGGTATAGTTTTAAAGCAATATATATTATAAAATAATAAATCAAGACTTCTGAAATATAGAGACAGATCCTAGTCTCTTCCCTCAACCTGAGACCCCTGTGAACACTGCCACATTTCTCCAAAAGAAAACTGACATCTTCAACATTACTTTCAGCAGTTGTTTGGAAAAGAATCAGGCAAGGAGGATGCAAGATCAGAGCAAGATGTGGTTGGCAGTCCCGCTCCCTCCCTGAAGCCCAGATGCTGGCAGCCCTCCTGGGATGGATGGGCTGGACCCCTAGACTCACCTGGGCAGGCTCCCTCAGGTGTCCCTCTGGCACGGCCGCCCCGTTGATCCTGGCTATCCTCTGCAGTGTGGCCAGTGCAGCCCCCGCGTTCCCTGTGGACACGTTGTACCGAGCCGACTCCGGGATGAACTGGAAACAGAGCAGGAAGCCTTTCTGCACCTCTCCTGTTCTACTCACAGCTTCACATCGTGCCCAGGAGCCTGCTCAGGGCGGCACAGGGCACCCCATGAGCTGGAGCATGCTGTCTGTCCTTCCCTGCCCAGCCATGGGTTTTGGGATTTTGGGTTTGGGATTTGAGGTTTTTGGGGATTTTGAGGCTTGGTGGTTTGGGGATTTGGGGGTTTTGGGGGTTTGAGGGACTCTGGTTTTGGGATTTGGGGGTTTTGTTGTTTGGGGTTTTGGGGTTTTTGGGATTTGGAGTCTTTGGGGTCATGGTCAAGGTGGTCACAAGGTCCAGGTGGTCACTCTCAGGGTGGTCACTCTCAAGGTGGTGAAGATGGACAAGGGGTCAAGGTAGTCCCAAGGTCAGGTGGTCACTCTCAAGGTGGTCATGGTCAAAGTGGTCACAGGGTCAAGGTGGTCATGGCCAAAGTGGCTCTAAGATCCAGGTGGTCACTCTCAGGGTGGTCAGAGGGTCCAGGTGGCCTCAAGGTTTGGGTGGTCATAGGGTCAAGGTGGTCAGTTTCAAAGTGAATGAGGTGGTCAAGGTGGCCCCAAGGTCAAGTTGACACTCTCAGAGGGGTCAGAGGGTCCTGGTGGTCACAGGGTTCAGGTGGTCACTCTCAAGGTTGCAGGATCAAGGTGGACAAGGCGATCATGAAGAACAGGTGGTTACTCTCAGAGTAGTCACAGGTCACTCTGGTCATGGTCAAGGTGGTCACTGGGGTACTCTGTGTGCCCCAGCCCCCCATTCCCCATGCTGGGGGGACACCCTGCCCAACAAACCCATTTGGGGTCTAGCTCCCTGGGGTCTGCCACTGATCTGGGTCAAGAGCTTGTGAAAGGTGAAAGCCAAAGACACAGGTTTAACAAAAACAATCCTGAATTAATTGATGTTCTAAAATGAGATGAGGCACATATTAGTGCTGAAGCAAAAGTTTTAGAAGGCACAACAAGGCCATTTTAATAAAAAGGAAGAAGTGGTTGAAATGTAAGTCGTCACTAGCATTTGATACTGTTTCCAAAATAAAACAGTTTTTAAATTAAATTGCTCTATTAAATTATAAACAATTACATCTATTTCAGTCAAATATTAATAAAAGACCACTTTTTAAGGTATGTATACTAACTCTCTCTTTTTTTTTCCCCTGGATGACAAACTTCAGCTATCCAAATTTTCTGGCAAAAATATTCAGGGAAAGTAAACATCCAGGTTATATGGGTGACACAGCAACCTTACATTTGCCTGCCCAGGTAGTGCCCCAGATGGAACTGTGCATTCACCCAGCTGCAGGAAGAGCTTTTCCATCTCTATAACCCCCAGCAGCTACAGCTCAGCACTGCAGTGCCCATGAGCACTGTAAGCAGGGATTTTCCACACCATCCTCCACAAACCAGATTCTCCAAGACTGGTTTTCCTGAAGCAGAAGGAAACCTGGGGAAACTGTGGTTTACCCTGGCACTCTGTGAACACTTCACGGAGGCTACTTTCCTCAGCCCTAGAAAATGTTAAGACTGAAGAGAGTGTGCTGTGCTCAGCATTAGACTGAAGGTATTATCTGTCATTTTTTTCCTACTATCCAGCCTGTCTTCCTCTTGGTGCCTGGCCCATCACCACAATCCCTGGGTGCTGCTGGCAACCTGGACACTGGAACCTGGGCTGCTGAAGGGCTACAGCAGACCAGTAAAGCCAGGCCATCACCAGCAAGGTGGCATCTCCCAGAAGCTGGTCTGCAGCCCCACCAGGACTTCAGGACCTTACCAAGCTGCTGAGTGAGAGAACTGAAGAGGAGAAAGGAGGACACAAGAAGAACCCCAGGATGAAAAGGGTGGAGGGCAATGGTGCCTGGGCAGACATCAGGGCAGTGGCAGTACAGCTGGGAGTGGAGAGTGGAGATCTTCCTACCTTGAACACCAGGATGAGAAGGATGCCAGGGATGGAGGCAATTCTGATCAACCACCGCCAGCCGATGGTTGGGTTCACCACTGATGCCAGGCCAATGATCAGCAAGGATCCTGCCAACCAAAACACCTTTCCAAGGGAAAGCAAGGGGTTAGAACATGAACACACAGCAATGATTTGTTTATTTTCTTCCCTTCCGATCCAGTTCTGTGGACAGATGGGGGAATGTGCTAGGGAATGCTGAGGTTCAACTGAGCCATCCTGTGGCTGTCTGAGAAGCTGGGCTTGGGTGGGAGGAAAAAGGGAAAGACAAACATTTGGGGAAGGACAGTGAAGGGAGTCTTAATTAGCTCCAGGTAAAAACCAATAATTTGCTGTGGATACAATTGTACTTAAGCCACTGCTGGGTGGCTTTAAGTAATCTCTTGGGACTTGGAGACAGAAAAAACAGTGATGTGCTCACTTTTACCTGAGATAAGGGCAACATGTATCCCCGATATTTGGTGGGCAAAAATTCCGTTTTTATGATAAGTCTAGCAAAAGAGGGGAAAAAAAAGTAGAAATACAGTTGCAATGAGAATTTCTATACAAATCAAGTAACATTTCAGCTCAACTCATAGAAGGAATATTATCCCTCTTACCATCCCTCTTCCACCTTGAGCACCCACAGACAAGGAATCCCTGTTCAATATTCCTCCCACTCCAGCACCAAATTACATGCAAGGGAAACACAAGGCATGAATCCTTTCCAGCCCATGGCTGTGGGATACAAGCAGGTAAAAACTGCAGTCCATATATCAGGAAACCTATGGGAAGGTCCTGTGGGGTGACTGAGGTGTCAGCACAGGCATGTGTTCATAGAAATGAACATTTTAGTAAAGGCTTTTTTCCCATGAAATACGGAAAACTCTGTTCCACTTTTTAAATGGTTGGCATGCCCTTGGGGCAGGGAGCTTGTGGCACAGGCATCTCTCAAGCTCCCCAGTGTGAATTTTGTTTCCTTAGCAGGGAAAGAGAGGTGGGAAGAGAACCTCAGTGGCTCCTTCTGTCTCAGCCAGTGAAGTCTTTTATAAAATGTTCAATTTCCTTCCGCCCTCATGAGGCTCATGAGCAGCCTCCATGGCCAGGGAATGGGGGCCCTCTTGTGAGGGAGGCTGTGTCAGCAGCTCAACAGATGTATGACTCTGGTGCCTTCTCCCAACAGTACCTCTGTCTCCCCTATGTCCTTTCCTTCAGCAAAGGGCTTTTGGGCTTTGTGGCAGTTTGTGGCTTTCCTTTGTGGGCAGCAACCAGGAACCATGGATGGTGCTGAAATGTTTCATTTGTTTCCATAAGAGAGTCAACAAAAAAACCCCTATTTTTCCAGGCCCCTAGAGAAGTGGTTGTTAATATTGTGAATTTTTTTTCCTCACATCCTGTACCAACAAGACAAAAACTTAATCTCAGTGGGAACGCTTCACATAATTCAAAAATAATTTTCTACTTAAGCAGAATTGTTGTGACTTTTTTTTTAAGGAGGAAGCAGCCTTTACTCATTTTACTCATAAAAATAATTAGACAGGTAACTCATCTGTTACCTG
Source organism: Zonotrichia leucophrys gambelii (assembly GCF_028769735.1). NCBI lineage: Eukaryota > Metazoa > Chordata > Aves > Passeriformes > Passerellidae > Zonotrichia > Zonotrichia leucophrys. The sequence goes on along the minus strand of NC_088170.1, from coordinate 10,504,961 downwards.
TCTAATTGCTTTTATATGTGCTTAATAATCCCTCTGTTACCAGTTTAATGTAAACCAGCTGCCCCCTCTATTCTGGTCCTCAGGAGTCCTTGGGAACTGCAGATTAGGTCAGTTGCTGGGATTTGTTGAAATTACAGAATGGCTTTTTGTTTGAAGGTGATGTGGGAATTTGGTCCCTTTCCCCTTGCAGCCCCTCTGTTACCTCCTCAGGAAGGCGGCTGGCACAGCCTTACCCTTGCGCGTGGCCCGACACGCCGCCTCCCACCATGGCCCGCAGGAACACAAACCAGGCGTAGGACGGGGCAAATGAGGTCAGCAGGGAGAAATAGGCTGCCCAGAGAAAGGAGAGCAGCAGGATCTGCAAAAGAGCAGGAATTAGGGTCATTGAGGCACAGGCTCAGCCAGGTGCATGGCTCCTGTAGAGCGCAGGAAAAGGATGCGCGCTCCAGCAGTCACTCACCTTCCAGCGGCCGTAGCGGTCAGCCAGGAGCCCAAGCACTAGGCTGAACACCATGTAGCCAAAAAACACCATCTGAGGGGAATTGGAACACAGCTGTGGAGGACCCATTCCCAGACACATGGGGCAGCTCTGCTCTTTGAGCTGTGGGTGAGCTGTGTGTTTCTCAGGGCAGCAGGATGAACTGTGGTGCCCAGAACCACAAGGGAGAGGCTTTCAGGGGGTGGCTTCCTTTGTGTAGGCACTCACTGCTGCAACCCTCAAAGCTGGGGGTGGGTCGCAGGGTTTTCAAAATAAGAATGTGAAAGTGGGGATTTGCTTTGGCATTACTTGCTCTGGGCATGGACCTCTGCTCTCATCAGCTTCATTTCTGATGTCTGCAGTTGTGGCGCTGTTCTTGTCCCTGCCAAAACCTAGGAATTTGGTTTGCTGGGAAATGTGCTTTCCAAAACCCATGGTGGTACCCAAGATTATGGCCATATGGTGGAAGACCAGTTTAGGGGAACATGAGTCACTCACTGTCGTCACTAAAGCCACCTGCCAGTCTTGGAGCTGCCACTCGCATCGGATGAGAGGGGACACAACAGCTATCAGCATGATCTCCATGGCTTCAACCACCTTTGGGAGCAAGTGTGTGCGTTAGCAAGAAGGGAAACATCTCTCAGTCCTACAAGGCCTGCAGCCATGGCAGCTCCACCATGTCAGAACAGTCCTGTGAAGCCATGGTACCTCTATAGTGGTCTGAGCCCTGTGCCTGATCTGGGAGGTCTGGGTGACAGGGAGGAGAGAAAGGTACACCAAGAAAGCAGGTACAGGTACACTGTGTATCTGGGAAGTTTGGAAAGAGTCATCCTTGGCAGAGAAAACTCTTACCCTGCTGGGTTATTAGAAGATCTTCAACTGTCTCTGGAAACCAATCTGCTTGGTTGGGTACCTAGCTGTGGATTCAGGCATCTAACATGAACTTTTAAAACTATTTTTAGTTAAAAACATCATTGCTCCATGGCTCTGTGCCCCAGTGCTGGCTTCAGTTAGGAACGAGCTGACTATTTACACACAAGTTCAGACTTTTTAACCTCAGCTGCAGCAATCGTCATGGATAGACCCTCATTACATCTTTAGCCCAGCCTAGCCTTCAGCTTTTGCCCAAGTTCCCAAAACAGATACACAATTAACCCAAGACCATAAAAGTTATGAAATTTTTCAGGTAGCCAGGGGTGAGAAGATGCCTGGCATTCTGAGCCAGCTTGCACAGGATTTGGGTGCCATGGGGATGACATGAAAAATACAGCTGCAAAGCTGAACTTAACCTTCTGGCCCTAATTGAAGACATGTCCTGACATTGCCCCAGAACAGGGACCAAACCATGATGCTCTGGGCCAACCCACTCAGCTTTGCCCTGAAATGGGTCTGATATCAATAGGACCAAAATCTATTTTCACCAAGGATGAAAATAGCAGAAATCCTGCTTGAGAAGGTATGTATGGAAAAAATGGGCTGGCAGCAGTATGTGCCTATGGTTGTTGTTGCACAGCAATGAGAAAAATGAGAAGAAAGCTTTTTTCAGGCCAGCACAGATGGCTCAGATACCTACCCCAGTGCTGCCCATGATGAGGAAAAGCATGATATGGAACCTCCCAAACCCAATGGTTTCCACAGCTTCTTCCACTGTAAATGTCTTTTGTCCTAAACATGAAAAGAGAATTAAGACACAAAACTTATCAGCAGTCAAATTGTACCTCCTTTTCATAAAAAATTTCTCATGCTCCTGTGGGACTGCACCAGGAAAAAGCCTGGGAACATCTACCAGCTTTATGTCCACTGACCAGCCCCTGGATGTCCTGGTGGCAGGGCTGAAACAGCAGCCAGCACAAACGGAGGAAGGACAGCCTTGTGCTATTTAAAATGCTTTTGAAACAGAGTAACATTTCAAAAATTATTCCAATTAAATGAATCCTCAAATTACCAATATAATGAAGTGTTTACACAAAGCAGAGGCCTGAGAAAAGCCAAGCCACCCAGCTCTTCCCACTGCCATAGGCAGCAGCTACCAGCCTGGTAGGTGTGGTGGGAGGGGAATGTAGGATGCTGATGTTGTGGTTCCATGTACAGAGATTTTAAGTGGCTGGAGTGGCACAACTGAGGACCCTCCCTCTACCCCAGCTAAACAAGGACCCAAATTTCCAGTCCTGTCAATAGAAACCCACCTTTTGGTGGCTCTTTTCTCTCTGTGTGGATTTCCTCCAAGCCAATAGCATTTTCTGCCTCTTTTGGTGCAGTGGCCATCTCAGCTCCTGCTGGGATCCACTGTCACTGCAGGCAAGGCTAGGATTTACCTGTGAAATCTCACAACAGTCACTTGAACGAGAAAACAGCAAGGCAGTTTCTCACACTGGAGTGGAAACTTTCAGATACAGTCAAATATGGGTTTCATGCAGCTATTGGAAGATGTCCCTTCCCATTAGGGTTTTGGTGAAAAACACATAGAAACATCACAGAGTAAGTTAATTGAATGGAGAGATATCAGTCATCACATCACACTGGCTACTTTTATAGAAAGTCTAGGGATTGCCTTAGGGAAGACTGGAGACCTGCTAAGACAAGAGAGCATGTGACAATTTCTCCAGCCCAGAGGGCAGTGAAATGCAGTGCCATTCTAAAAGATGCTGCATCTCCAGGAGCCAAGACCTGATACAACCAGTAGTGGTTGTCCCTGTTGGAGGCTCCCCAGTGGAGCTGGGTTTGAGTAGAGGTGCTGCACTCTGCAAGTGCTCAGTGTGGTGGGAGCCCCCACTGAGGCAGAGCCAGGGGACCCAGCCAGCTCCCTAACCCCAGACAACACACATGTTTTATGGAAAATCCTTTCCTTAGGACTTTTTCTCCTGAGAAACTGAGAAGCCTCAGGAACAAAATGTAAACAACGGTTATCTGCTGCTGTGGAATGCAACAGGTGCATCTGTGATTGGTCTCATGGGGTTGTTTCTAATTAATGGCCAATCACAGTCCAGCTGTCTGGACTGTCTCAGTCAGTCACAGGATTTTGTTATCATTCCTTTTCTATTCTTAGCCAGCCTTCTGACGAAATCCTTTCTTCTATTCTTTTAGTACTGTTTTAATATAATATACCATAAAATATTTAATTATCATAAAATAATAAATCAAGACTTCTGAAACATGGAGTCAACATTCTCATCTCTTCCCTCATCCTGGGACCCCTGCAAACACCATCACAGCACACAGCTTCCTGCTGCAAACCAACCCATCTGCCTCATCCCTTGGCACACTAATCCCCATCCTCTCAGGGCACCCATAAACACAGCCATGCATTCTGGATTGCAACTGGAAGCTGGATTCCCCTGCCAGTGTTTCTGGCTTTCAGCACTAGATCTTTTGGCCTCTTTTGGCCACTGTTGCTTTTCCTCGTCAGAAAAACTCATGTTAATCCTAAGCACACTGACTGGTTAAACCCACAACCTTTCCTGCTGAGTGCATGCTCAGGCACTGCATCTGCACTTTGCTGACCCCCTTTCCTTCGATGACCTCCCTTCAAGAGTGCTGGGCTTGGCCCAGGCTGCAGGGAGGCTGCAGAAGGGTGAGAGCTGGAGGGAATTAATGGCTGAGAGCATTTAATGAGAGATACAAAATTCCCTTTGAGATAGAGGGCAGCAGGAACACAGAAAGCATGGAATTACAGCACTACAGCATGGACACCCAGATCCTATACTGAGGTACAGTTAAAAGGGGGCCATTAAGGACTAATGGCAGATTAGTCAGCTGGGTCACATGCACTGACCTTCCTGTCACAGGTCATTACAGCCCAGCACCAAAGAATATGCAAAGTATATTGGTTACATCTGTCTCTCAGCAGTGCCACAGAGTCACCAGCTGATTATGATGGCCAACAGCTAGGGACTATTTTCAAGTGGAACCAGCTCAACAAAAACCAAAGAAGGTGCCTGGAAGAGCCCACAGGAAGAGGTAAAGATTTACTGTGTATCTGAATAGCCAAAGGCTCTGCAATAACAAAATCTGGGCACCTGTTCTTCTCCTTTTCTATTCCTTTGTGACTAGAGACCTGCAAACACATTCTACTCTCAGCTGCCACATCACACTGTGTCAGGTTAAACAAACACTCTCCTCCAAAATGTCTGCGGCAGGCACAGCCCACAGTGGTGGCAGGACAAGCATCAAGGCCTGGGCCTTTGCCCACCCATCCTGATGCTGGGATGCCCTGCTACTCTTTGCTGAGAGGTCTTGGGGCATTTCACTGGTGCCTGCTCTGGGCTATGGGCATTCCTTCTGGGAAGTGCCACAACTCTTCCACAGCAAGGGAGGGAACCCCAGTTCCTGGTGCTGCTGTGCAGAGCTCACAGTGAGGGTCCTGTGCTCAAGCAGAAGGCTGCAGGGCCACCTCCAGCACCCCACAGTAGCCAGACACCCTCAGAGGCAGCAGATGGTGGACAGTATCTAGTGTGAGAACCACACTAGTCTCTAGCACAAATAAAACCACAAATAGCAGCTGGTAAGCAGGTGGGATACATTCTCCAGCACCTCAACACCAGAAATCCGTGCAGGCACAGTAAACCTCCTAACATTTCCTACCAACCTGAGTTTTGCTCATCCCAAACCTTTGCAGCCCTGTTTGCCTTAATGGAGCAGCTAGTGTCTATCTTCAGGGAGTCACACGTTTCCCTCTGTTTGTAAATCCAACTAAACACCAATTGCAAGAGCCAAAAGAACAGCAGTGACAAAGCTGTTGCTGGCAGGGAAAATAAAAATCCTCCAGCTGAAGGGAACAACCAAGAGTACAGTGAAACCGCTGCTGGGACCCATTGGAATGATGCTGTGACCCCTCTCCAGAGGGCTGTGAGGCACAAAGGCCATACAACATGCAGTGCTGCCTGTGACACCACCTGGGAACTCTGTCAGTAAGGTCAGAGACCTTCTCTGGCTGAGAATTTTTCCTGCAGGTGAGAGTGGGGCTATCTGATCACACAAATTATCAGACACCCCCAATAATAAGCAAGATTTTACTAAATACTTGTTATTTAGCAAAGCTTTCTTACCTCTGTGGTGTCTCAGGCTCGGAGGAGAAGACCTTTTCTATTTTCTGGCTGTATCTCCTCTGCTATTTACTTTTTACAGCGCCGGCAGCACTGTTTGTTTGGGATCCAGCTCCCAGGAGTCAGGTTTCCTCCTTGCTGGGCACAGGCAGGTCCCTCTCCACCCACCTCCAGCACCCAGGGGTAGGTGCTGCAGGCAGGGTGCTGACCTGTGCTTGTCTCACTCTATCTGCAGGTCCTTCACAGGCACTGCCTGCCACAGGTGTTGCTGCTTACTCATCTCTTCTTATGAGGATGACTCCAAGCAGGTGGAAGGAGAGTGCTGGGACACATCATTATTGAAACACCAGCAAGATCTTAACTCATAGGTTTCAGAGGTTGGTCATGCAGCAGTCAGTGCCCATGTAAGGCACCTTTGCCATCCCCAGCCTGGGCACTGCAGCCACCAGCTCTTCTTAGGCCAGATAAAGCCAACTCAGGCACCATCACCATGAGAAAAATTAGGTCTGCTGCATCCTTCTGAATTTCTTGATGGAGTAGCAAAATGCAGGGAGCATTCATGGCTTTAAACTGCCACAGGGATCCCAGCCTTGTTGTGCAGCAAATCTCAGTGCCATGATAGCTTGACTAGGAATGTATGTGCTGACCTTTACTACTCAGTGTTTCCAAAATCCTTCTGTTTTGAATACATACACTGAGCTGGCAGCAATGGTGCAATAGTTTTATCAAAGTAACTCCCAAGCTGAATCTCATCCTTCCAAGCATCTAGAAGATATTTGCTACCAGCCAACATATGCTATCTCACAGCTTTATTTTATATCTTCTTCTTAATAATATCTAATATTCAGCTGTTATTGGCATCTGCTCAATGAGCTGCACCATCCAAGCTGCCAGATCCATATCATTATGTTTGCATTGCAAAAACTCCAACAGTGTGTGTGCAATGACAGGAGGGTGCGGATGCTTCAGCATTCCAGCTCCCCAGCAAAGAAGGGAAAAAAATGACCGAAATTCCAGTGAAGTCCAAAGCCACAAAGATGGACTTTCAGGCCCAGGTGTTTGGGATTGCACAAAGGGATACTATGTCTGTTACATTTTTCCAACCACCTAATGGTATTCTACTTATTTGCCATGGAAAGGCTGATCAGAGTGAAGAACAAATGCAAATGCATGAAAGGTCCAGGAGAAATGAAAGAGTGGGACAGAGAAAAGAAAGGTCTCCATGCTGGCCAAGGACATGATGGAGAGCCATTGTATAGGTAAAGATTGAGCAAAGTGCTGTTTTCTGGAGGAGCCAGAGGCTGTTGCCAAGAAATTGTTTAATCCTGGAGTTTCTGAAACCTCAGTCCAAAAGCTAGTTCATTATCACCAGTCCAGAGGACCTAAGAGACTGGACAAGAACTCAATACCCAGTTTTTTTCATCTTCCACATCACAAAGTTGTCCTGGTGGGAAGGCATAGACACACACAGAGCAACAGCTCTCATAAGAAGGAGTAAAAATCTCAGGAAAGAATGACTGAGTCACACTAAAAACAGTTTGCTTGACTTCCTTTCTTTGCATTTTCTTTCTACAAGGTCATTCACTGAGCTGTTTAATGTTTGTTCCCTACAAAATGACTAAACTCATGCCACCAGTTCTCAGAAACAAACTGCTCCCTAGCAATGGGATGAGCTTTGGGTCCAGAAGCATTCCCCACCATTCCCCACAGGCACAGATCCTGAGTCTGCCGCAGAGGGGAATGCTGAGGTCCTGGCTTGGGCCAAGTAATCACAAGTCACAGCTCTTCCAGCACTGGGTACAGTACAGCCAAAGACACTGGGCTATTGCACCAAGAAGGTCTATTAGTGTACAACAGTGGTCTCTGCTGGACCTGACCACACCTGATGGCCACATCCACAGAACCAGCTAAACAATGTGTTCCACTCAGCAGCTGTGCAAGGAACAGGCAGGCACTGCTCTACTTCAAAATCCTCCTCTTCTTCTGCAGGAAAACCTTTTAAAAGCAAAGCACTCTCTGGAACATTTCTAGGTTTTTAAAGAATTCTTAAGAAGAACCCACATGAAACCCAGGGCTCTCTTCAAAGTGTATCAGTGCAACCCTGCCTCTCAGCAATCTGAATGCTTCTGGAATATTAGTGGGCTTGGTCCTCTTGTGGAGTGGGGAAGCACCATTCCCATATCACAAATGTTGTGCTGTGTTATTTGGTTGTACAGAGAGAGAGAACTGAATTAAGCCCAATGTTTGAGTTACTGTTCAGTACAGTAAACAACAGACCACCTTCTCACCTGAGGTATTCACAGGACAACTTGTTTTTCTTGCTTAAAATGTAAGCCTTAGACAAAGAGCAAAACACCAAGAAGCTTTGAAAGGAACGGATAATCTGTTGCTGGTAATCATCTTCTCAGTTACATTGCAATCACATGGAAGGCTGCAATTAAGATAAAATATGTGTTTGTGCAGAAAATTCACCCACTGTTTCATAAAGCAAATTCTTTTCTCTGCATTTGATAATGCATCAAACTACTTTGGCCATTCTTTCTGCAAGACAGCTTTACTCCTGAGTAGGAATAGACAAAACAGGCTGGAAGGAAGAAACAAAGGTGATGTGCCTATGCTGAGCAACTGTGACACCATCTGCAGACATGTCTGTGTAGGTTTTTCCTGGGCCATAGGTTACTTATGCCCAAAGAGCTGGTGACCTGGGACCATGCATGGGTCATGGACACACTCCTGTGCCCACCTCTTCTCAGCTCCAGCTGCTGCTCCGAGCCCAAGCTGTTGAAAAGGTTGGTATGGCTTCTTGAGGCCCCAAGGGAAAAACTGGGACTATTGCTTGGCTTGTCGCTGTATTTTCTCCCCTGTCACTGTAGCTGAAGGTGACTCTCAAGCCTGAATACTGCACAAACATAACCTGTGATGAGTATAACACTGTGTGTCCTGCTGGGAACACTCCCATGTGGGTTTTTTGGTGGAGCTGGATATCAAGGCAGTGAGTTTTGAAAATAAGGGCTTGTTCGGTCACAGACCTTAGAAGGGAGCACTGTCCACTTCAAATCCCTTGGTGTACTCTGTTTTCTTTACATATTTCAGGTTTAAAAAAATCATAGCCTGTTATGATTAACATTATTCAGTTTGAAGGATTAGTAATTCATGAATATTTCAGAAGATCGCAGTACATCAGTACTTCAAATTCACGCCAACTGTTTTGATTCCACTTTTCTTTCTGTTCATTAGATATTAGCATTTCTGCACAATCTGCTTTAACAAGCCATCTTGAAAAATACAGCACATCTTGCATCTTCAGTGACAAACAAGTCAATCGAGATAAATAAAATGGCTGCCAATGTGGAAATTTTTGTTTACACAGCTCAAAACTAACACTTTTGTTAAGTGATGATGTGTGTACATTTCTATAATCCAATGCTGTCAAGCCCTGGAGCAAATCAGATAAAAAGGGGGTTGTTCTAGTAAAGCATGTAGAAAATTGCAAATCTGCAATACGATCTGTCTTTGAGATGGTTTGCATTGTGTGCTAAATGAAGGGTTGAAATCTTATAAGGGACTTAATTACATCATATGATCAACCACACACAAAACATATTTTCCTTGGAAAGATATATACCACAACGACAGGGCAGCAAATGGAGCAGAACGCATGTGAGTCGATTGTTAATAACCAATTTAATTCCAAAGCTGCATCTCCTCTTTTCAACCAAGCAGTAGGCAGCTGACCCCATCAAATGCTGAGGACCAGGAACTTGCAGACATCAATGGAGTCTTAGCCAAGGCTCCAGCCAGACCAGCTGATACAGGTTATCTCTTAGGGTTAAGATAAGATAAGGTGATAAAGGAGTATATTGGAATGCAGCTAGGACATATTCATCTGCAATTCTTCTTTCAAGGGCCATGCCCCATTCTCTTTCATCCCATCTATCCTACTCTGTGGGTAAGCCACCACAAGGAAACAGAGGCAGGTCTGAGGAGGGAAACAGTGATGCACTGGTTTTACTCTTCTGCAGTGCCATTGATGATGTGATTGAAGGAGAATGGAGAAAATTTGTACCCAGCTCCCACGTAGAACTTGTTCTGAAATTCCACCCTAGGGAGGAGCAGAGGGAGGCATCAGTATTGCCTGTAGGCAGGACCAAGAGGCTGAAATACTGCAACCATGGGAAAAGTGAGGCCACAAGAAAATTGCTGACTCTAAGCTGCAAATGTAGGCCTTTATGGGAGCAGCAGTGAGACACAGGCAGCCCAGGGAGCAACATGGCACACATCAGCTCTGACTTTCTGTGGAGCCAGACTGGAAATGTCATCATGAGGCCAATGAGCAGAACCTTGCCTGGTAAACCTGCTTCTAGAAGCTCTGAGAGCTGGGATAACCACCTGCTAATTATACTGGAGGGAGACAGACACTTCCTCTTCCCTGCACAATGACAAGCACCTGGACCATGGTTTGGCAGTGTTTATGATTTGTGCTAGGACATGGTGAAAAAGGCCACAGCTTGGGGCTCAGGTAGAACACTGAGTTAGGGTGGTGGTGAAGGGTGTTTGGTCACCTTGGTCTTGCTCACGTCTGATGGTGGGTCCCCATCACTTTCCTTGCCTGCCCTGATGATCAGTTAAGGCCGACAGGGGCTAACTTGGAGCTGGTTTGCCACAAAGCCTAAGCAGCCTGAAGCTCAGCTTGGGCTGATGACACAAGCACAGACCCAGGTTTTCATCAGGTTTTGCACTCCCAGCTGAACTCTTGCTGCCCTTGCCAGCTGTCTTGTTAGATCCTTGGGTGGGATACACAGCCAGTGGTGTGGCTGTGCTGCCTTCGGGCCTTGTTGTGCAGGACAAAGAGGCCTCAGTGGCTCTGCATGGTTACCAGGACAGAACTGCAGGTTGCCATTTGCCTCACATGCTGACAACCACCACAGGTGCAGGAGGACAAGCAGGTTGCTCCAGGGAGCAGGTCAGAGCAGGGATCTAAGCTCCCTTTGGAAGCGCCTCCCTCATTCATTTGCCAAAGAGAACCAATGGTCTAAAGCACTGGCACGGCATGTCTGACACTTGTGTCCAGCTGTTCCCACAGCCTTGTTCCCTCCCAAGCCTGATCTGGAAAAGCTCCAGAGGAGCCCTGCCCATACCAGTGCAGACGCAGGGCATGCAGAAAGGCCGAGAGCCCCTCCATGACCAGCAGGATGGCCACCGTCAGCACCGCAAACGCCGCAAAGATGATGAAGATGGCGATGAGGCCTGCCCAGCCGCTGCTGCTGAGCCCATTGTGCATCACCATGGTCCAAAGCACCTCTGACAGCTCTGCAGAAGGAAATAAAAGGAAAAAAGTGCTGAGCAGCAGCTACAGACAGACATAGCATGCAGTCTGCCAGCTCACCCCCTTTTCCCAGTTTGTAGAATATGTATGCCCTTAGCTAAGCTTTTTAGTTGCTTTATTTTATTTGGTATCTGTTCTGCATGTAAAGCTAATGTGTATCAACTTCCACTCCACTCTTACTAAGCTTATTTCTGTGCCAAGAAGTACAGCTCAGCCCTGTCAATCCACGGCATGCCACATCATAGCCCCCCTCCTTGCCCCCCACCCCCTTTCTGTTTTCCTTTTTTTGTGTGCACAATTCTTTAGGGCAGGTGCAACTCCTAGCCAGAGGCATTACAGCAATATTAATAAAAAGCATTTTAGAAAAATTAGAAACATTGAAAAATCTAAGTTCCAGCCTCAGGCAATTTCTAGTATTTGAGCATCTGTTTTTATCACAAACCAAGACAAAAGACATTGAAATGCTGTACATTTCTCATGGAATGGGATGTTCCACTGAATGTTTCTGGGAAAAATCCCAGTGAAAATGACAAATTCCAGAAGCTCTTGAGCCAGACCTCTTCTTTCTTGTTTGCTGAACAGAATCAAAATTACTGTTTCAAGTAATTTTGGCATTCATCTGCATACCCTAAGGCTACAGCAAGTGCTTCTTGGGAAAAGCAGCTATGGCTTCCATACTGCCTTCACCTCCATGGAATGTACTAGACAAGTGGGCTGCACCTCCCACCATGCCACACACCATGAGGGGTGACTAAAGAGCAGTGCAGGAAAAGGGGCCCCAGCCAGTGAATGCAGTCAGAGCTGCCAGGGATAACCTCTGAAAACTGAGACGCCCACCATGAAACACTTGGAGTGATCTAACCAGAAGCAAAACATCCTCACACATAAATGTCCACAAGGAGAAGCTTGGATTTCATGAAGAAGTTTGCAGCAATAGTCAAACACCAGCAGAAGCCATGACCAGCATGGTGAGGACACTAAAGGGGGACAATCACTCACGTGCATGGGCCAAGCTCAGCGCCCAGAGTCGCAGGTAGGAGGCTGTGTTGGAGATGCAGCCAAGGCAGTATTCAATGGTGTGGATAGCTTGGTGGACAAATATGTCTCCAAAATTGAACTGAAACAACATATAGAACCAAAAAAGCTTTATTAGTTCTCACTTCAGGGCTTTCTGGTTAGCAGAGCAACACTCCACCAAAGGCTCTTTTCACTGCTTTCCTTGCTACGTCCTGAGAAACACAAAGGTATTTCCCAGGAAAAGAAACTGCTTTGAAAAGTGTCACTTCTCTATGATCTTCCCATACATTCTCACTGAGGAAATACAATTCCAGTGAAAACTAAATGTTTGGGGAACAGCTCACATTCCACTCTTACAATTTCAAATCCTTAAGTGTCAATCCAGTTGCTGCCAATCTCTGCAATTTCTTATAGAGATAGATTCTTATGTAAAATAGGGGCTTTCAGACTATCTGGGCATACACATTTTGGGAGATATCGCTGAATAACTGTATCTCATAATAATGAATAAGCAAATCTGTGAAGATTCCCTTTGACTGGGAACAGCCAGCCATATCCACACTCAATATTGTTGATACTCCCAACTGCTACAAATATTTTTGTCACTTTCTCCTGTGTTGTTCCCTACTGTAGAAGCTCTTGACAATATCTGCCAAAGGAAGGATTCTCTCCCTAGTCAACAATTCTGGCTGCCAACTTTAAATGCTTCTTTGCAATTTAGAGAAAGGAAAGCTCACTGACTCTTGGGAAAGAGTTGACCTTCTCTGGGTGCAATGTGGAACAGAACAACCACCCCTGAGGAAGCAAAACCCAGAGGTTTGTAAAAGCTTGAGTCTTGCAAGAATGTGTGCCACCACCAGGCAAAACCAAAGGAAAAGTTTAGAGGAAGTAATTCAATCAAAGTTCAAACCCTATTCTGTTTGAAAACACAAATTGTTACAACAGTATGTGTTGATATCTTGTTAGAAAGAAGGGCTGGCAGTTCTGCAAAAGTCTTCTGCTTGACATTTGTCTTCTACTATTGTGTTTGTCTGAATAATTTTCTGCCCAAAGTTTCTTACCTCTTCATCCTCACCCTCATGTCCTCCATGGCCACCACTGTGGCCTCCCTGGGAAGCTTTCTTGGAGTGATTGGTCTCTGGGACATCTGCCTCATTTTCACCTCCTGAGTTTCCTGAGATGGCTTGAGAACGGAGCTTTCAGAAACAAAATGCAGTATGCTTGGTTGATACCAAAATGATGAAGTCCATGGCACAGAAGTCCCTCAATAACCTCATGATGGGTAACAGGTGAAGGATTATATCATGAACACAAAGAGTTTCAACAATAGTCATCAAGGACAACAGAAATAGAATATTCCCACCAAATGGCTAATAATACCTAAATGTTTTCCATCCTAGAGCATTTTCCAGTGATTCCAACTATATTGTAGCTAGTTTCTAGTGTCACAATGCACTCTTTGATACCATCATGAGAAGACCCATCACTTTAAGCAAATGAGAAAACCAATGTACTTTTAAAGCTGATGATCCCAATTAAATGGGTGCAAATCAAAGGAATTAGTGTCAAGCAAAAGAGCAATGAAGCCTAAGAGGATCATATGACTTGATGAAGGTCACACAGTTCTTGGATACAGGCAGAAATAAAATTCAAAGCTCTTGATTCATTTTAAATTGGCAAAAACCTTGTGTCAACTTCTCTACAATTATTATTTACAGGACTTTTCTAGAGGCCTGATCTAATAAGTCCTATTATATAGCACAACCAAATAGAGACCTCATGGCTTCTGTCAGGTTCTGCCTTGTCACCCTTTATAGCCTCCAGCAGGTTTCATGGGAAAGGTCTCCTGTCAACATATTGTTTCCTAGTACAGCAATAATGATTGTCACACCAGCTTTATCTTTGCTTTACCTGAATGTCAGCACAGAAAACAGACTCTGCTGCAAACATATAAATCTAGGGCAATGTAGGATGTGATCAGACAGCTAACATATGAAAATTAGGAATAGAAATATGGGGGCACAATAGGAGGTGGGTAAAACCTGTCAGATGTTCCTGGCATAAAAGCAGGAGATGGAGTCAGCCATGTCAAGCCTTCATCCAAATCCCAGAAGAATGACAAAATAAGAAATTACAGTGCAGAGGCAGGGCTGAAAAGGTCTCCCAGGGACCTGGCTTTCAATTATAGGTCAGAAGTGACTGGGTTGGAAAAGGTCAAGCAGCAAAACCAGCATCTCTTTGTTCAAATGGAAACATCTGTGCCCTATAAATGGTACTCCAGCCACTAACTCTAACTATAAAGAGAAGTAAATCTTGACTGACAAGTAAAGTCCTGTTAGTGCAGTGATGGAGAGAATTAATGATCAGCTGGGAAGCTGCAGCTGCCACAGCTGTGTGTTGGGAAGCTGTGGGCAAACCACAGAGCCCATGGGAAGGAGGGCTCTGTTAATGTGAAGGCAATCACTTAAGGAAGAAAGAACTACAGAAAGCAGGCAACAGCTTTTAAATCAAACCTCTCCTTCAAGCACTGTTGCTCTCTCCACAGCCAGGACTTTCACAGGTGCCCCATTTCTACAGAGAGCAAACTAATGGTTAGTGGAGATTGTGGACTGACAACTGAGGTATTTTCCCTGTCTTGCCTTTACCAGCACTTCAATCTTCTGAATCTTCTTTGATTTTGGATACAGCGGGTAAAAGAGCTTGGTGTCAGCTTAACAAATAGGGTATGTCCTTGCCGGCAAAGCTCCTGCTTCCTGGGAAATGTTTCCTTCACTGGAGATACTCAAAAGATGTCTGGACACAAACCTGAGTAATGAGCCCTAGGGAACCCTGTTTCAGCAGGGAGTTTGGACCAGATGACCTCCAGTGATCCCTTCCAAATTTAGCCATTCTCTGATTCTAGTTTAGATGGTTTAGAGGTGTCCATACACATGTCCTGGGCATATGTGGCGTAAAGCACACTTGGAAATTCTCAGAGAAAGCCTGAGCTCAGAGAAATGTAGAATTACATCACTGCAAAGAGTTTTTGGGGTCTGTCTCCCCAGCTTTGCCTTTGCAGCACTGAATCCCCCCCAGCTGATCCACATCCCTTACCATGCGCTGTGCTTTCTGGTGGTTGGCTCGGAGGATGAAAGGTTTAATGAGGAGCATCCAGGGAACAGCAATCAGAGCAAATATGACTAAGAAACTCTGCACTTCTTTCTAAAAGACAAAACAACAAGAGCAAAAAGTTGCTTAACTTCATTTAGACAAGTTTATGGTTAGAAAACTGAGTCTATATAATGGTAATTTTTTTAATACAACAAATACAACTCAACTCCCTGTTCTATTTGTTGTATTTGGCTGTGTATCCTCTGCTCATGAGAATAAGAATAAATGTATAGTGCTCAAGGCTCCAGAAAGCACATTCAGCTAGAGATGGTTGGAGATCTGGAGATAACAGGCTTTCATGCTGAAAAGGGTTAATTTACCAAAATCTCATGCTACTGACTTGAACCTGGCTACTCAGCATCCCAAGTGAATGTTCTAACTCTGAGTGAGTCAGTCAGGCTGCCTGGCTTTGATCAGTGTAGAAAGGCTGCACTAAGAGCCAGGTCATTCATGTCTTGCCCTGGATTTACTCCACATCTGCAATTCCAGAAGGAATTGAATCCCCATAGCTTGGGTTTGGTAACAGATTGTCCCCACAATATAAGGTGTTCTTACACTGCAGTATGGCACCCCTGTTGCTGTCCTGACAAAACTGTTGGTACTTTCAGAGAAGAGCAACATCAAAACAAACAAAGAAAACCTTAAAGCACAACTTCTGCATTTTTTTAAAGCTGGCTCAGATGTCTAATCACCTCATGATTGGGCTCATACAATATTTTCATTCAGACTACCCCGGCAGATGGTGCATTCTGTTCCTGGTGGGTCAGGGGGACAGGAATATAGGAAAAAAATTGACACCTTGGGAGAGCTTTGGGTTGTTAAAAAGCACAATGTTATCTGAAGACTTTTTAAAGGCTGGGAAGACTGTGTCTTTCCAAACTCCCCTGAATCCTTAACAAGTTTTCTGGAGCTGATCAGGGCTCTCTACTAGTTCTGACTCACCAGCTGTCCCTAAAATTGAGCTCATGTTGGAATGCCCAGTGTGCAACTGTATAGATGTGGCTGCACACATGTGGCTGGAAGCAGCACTTGCTTGCAGATTATTCACTGATGCTGCTGATGTAAAATCAATCAAAGAAAAAAAGTGCATGTTCTGAGAATATAAGTAGAGATGACTTTAAAATGAGTTTCCTCTTAGGGGATATTTTTTGCTTGCCTTTTTTTTTAAAGTGAACTCCCAAGAGGAGTTATTTCTGACAAAAAGCTGCCAGAAAATCCTCTAGCTACTTCTACTTTTCTAGGTGAAAATGTCAAGTATTAAAGCTTTCCAAAGATGAAACAGGAACTTATCTTATAGGAAGAAAGGAAGATGTCTCTAGCATTGTGACCAGACTGCAGGACAGCATGCCTGCAATACACAGCTTTGTATCTCTAGTCACACTTTGATTTTTTCCCCCCAATAGTATCTCCCACTGCATCATTATTCTTGTCAGAATGACACTAGGAAAGAGATTTCCTCTGCATCACTGATTGATAGCTGCTATTCCCTCCCTGTTGACAAGACCAACACAAATACCAGAAGAATAAACTTTACTTTTGTGACTGACACTTGTGATTGAGCTTCTGAGTCTGTATCTTTGTGCCCACTCCCCACAACACCCACTGCAAATACAAAACTACAGTGGATTCAGGCTGCTTGGTCCTTACCTGATGCACATACAATGGAGCATTTGAGGTGTCACCATAGTTGAACAGAAACATGTTGATAAAGTGGATGAGGATGCTTGGTGCACTCTGGGATGAATGGACATCAAAACGGCACCATTTGAAAATAATCATGAAGACCAGGTAGCCAAAAAGAGAGATAATAAAAATCATCTCTGGAATGAACTGAAGGACAATGTTTATGTAATTCCTGAAGTAGCTGGAAAGAATCAGGAAAGAAAACTAGAGTTAATACACTAGATATTAATACAAGTTTGCACCCAAGTATGGAAATATTTAATTTTTGGAAAATAACCTAACAAATTTACAACTATCACTAGCCAAGAAAGAAGTCCATAATTACAAGCTTTATCAGTGAAAGCCATTGTTTAAATACAGAAGCTCTGTTATACTGATTATCTTCAGGTTTTTATACTTGACCCACCAGTATCTCAGCAACTCAAAAGATTATTACACCGAAATAAAAGACAATTTTCAAAAAATGTCTTATTCACAAAGTTGAACCTTATATGCCAAGAAAGGTATATAATTATGTATAATAAATAATATATATATATATATCATAATATATATACTATAAATATATACATTTATATATAATATAAAGGTATACAATTAGATATATTTATTATATGCCAAGAAAGATATAGAACACTTTCTGCCCTTGAAGGTCACTATATACACTGCAGCTTTGGAGAGTCTCTCAATGCAATAGTATCAGCCCCTGCACTCTAACACCATTTTTTATTTGCTGTTGCAAAATGTAGATGAGTACACCCACAAATCCTGACCAAGAGCTGCTAAGCTAGGCAAAATGCACATGCTCTGCAAGATTTCAGTGTGTTTTGGTTTAGGCCAAAAGAGCTTGTCTTTCAAGGGAAAAGTTGTCAATAGTGGGTGGTGCTACATCTTTTTAATTTAGTGTGTTTCAATATTTCTGAAGAATATAAGAAAGTAAGTTAAAAAGAGAGTTTATTGAAGAAAATACCTTGAATGTTATGGCTATCCTTTGGACTTAGCACTGTATATTAACCATTGTGTGAGTCAGTCAGTGTATGGGACATTTCTACCCACACCAGGGAAAGGTCAAAATTCAGATCATCTCTCCAAAATATGACTTTCTCTCAGTGAAGGACACCAGTTTAGTGATGAGGACTTGTGTGCTGCTGCTGCTGCAACAGGGTTGCTGAAATGAACTTACATGTGGTTGAAGAGACTGAGTACCACCCCAAAAACCATGTGCACAATCCCTATGACGACCGACATCTTCATTTTGTAGGAGTTCAGGAAAGTCAGCTTGTTTGTTGCAACATTCCAGATCTTTGGGTAAAGGAACAAGGAGAGAGAGAGAAGAACAAGATTTTCAGGTGTTTGTTCAATAAAAGGTTTGTGGAAGTTGTTGCTTTAGCACCATCAATTTATTCCTACCAGTTCCAGTAAGAGGGTAGCAAGGCACAGAAATCTAGATGTTCCTTTTATTACTTTTCACTCTGCCAAGGTATTAATCTAAAATGTATAAAGTATTAAACTTTTAACAAAGGAAACAAGGATTTAAAATGATCCTGTAACTTTACTTCAGTCCTCCAGAAACCTCTGCAGAGGCTGGTAGCAGAACCTAAATATTTTCTGTGTCATTTCCTGTCCTTAGGCTGAGTCATCATCTTCGGCAAAAGTGGAAAGGCATGAGAAAATCCCTCCTGCTACAATCAAAATTAGTTCCACCCTCACCAGAGAAGCACTAAGAACAGAGCATTATCAAATTTTTTGTTTGAACAGAAAAAACTCTTTTCAACTCTTTGGCCATGGAGATCAGCTTACTGCCTGCCTCTCTGCACTAACTTTTTAGTTATGTTAGGACATAGATCCCTTCTCAAAAGTCCTGCCTTTTGTATGCTACAGAGCTTCAGGGTTGTTTCTCCTTTTTTCTCAAACTTCCTAGACCCCAAAGTCTTCTGTCCTCAGAGACAGTAAGTAGAGACCACTTTTCAGACACTAAGTATAGTACTTGAAGAGAAAGGAGGAAGACAGGATTATTTGGAGGGTGAAACATGAGCTTTTCGTGTTTGTTTGACATGTTTTGCCTATTCTCTGGATACCAAAGAGATTGTCTAGCTTCTCCATATCAGGGTGACTTTTTTCCCAAGATACAACTCAGTCATTCCATCAAGATTTGCAAAATGCAAAGAGCCATCCATCCTTCAGGGCAAATGACACAGATAATCTCCTCAGAGATTATCTGGAAGCTGGTGCTTCCCGTCCACCCCTTTGCTTCCAGCACTTGCTCAGCCATTCTTCCCTCCCATCCTTGACTTTTACACTCCTGAACAGGGAGAAGCCAGGTTGGAAGAGGTCTAGGTCAACCTAAATTAGGGCAACATGCAGAAAACTCAGCTGCTTCTGGCATGGTTTTCTGAACCAGACTGCCCACATCCTGTGCAGAGCTTTAGAGCTGAGTTTATAAAAAACTGACTACAAGATCAATGTCTCTGAGAACCAGGGGAGGACAGAACTCCTTTGGGTGACCAATTGAAATGAGAGTGCAACCAGCAGGGATGGGGGTTATTTGACTAATATGAAGATTGAAGCAGGAAAGGTTGATGTGAAAAAGTACATTTCAGTACATGATAAAGACAGAACAACAAGAAAAAGAGAAATAGGACAAAGAGAAGAAAATGTGGCTAAGTTAATACTGCCATTTATTTCACATTCCATGCAACAAATAGACTGCATGAAATTTGGAAGTTTGCCTTCAAACTGATGAGCAATCTCTGGAATGGCTTAAGTACTCAAGTAAGGAAACAGAGTTCAGCAGAAAACAAACTGTAGCACAAGACCACTCTCCAGAAAAATCAAACTTCCTTCCTGCTTACTATTTTGCTGCTGCCTGTGCAGAGCTGTTAGCAATATATCAATTGCTAATTGCTAAAGGAAAGCATCAGAAGGACTGATGAATGGGGGGGTAAGTGGTGGTTAATGAAGTTGTATTGAATAGCGTGGTACCTGAGCATGATGCAAATAGTGTGGAATAAGGGGTGGAATGGGCTGATTTTGCCTGGGTTAGAGACATTTTTCTTCATGGTGGCTGATTTGGGGGTGTATTTTGGATTTGTAAACACAGGGTAGATATTATGGAGATGTTTTTGTTATTGCAGAGCAGGGTTTACACAGAGCCAAGGCCTTTGCTGCTTTTCATGAGGTTGGTGAGGAACTGGGGGGGCACAGGAGGGTGGGAGGAGACAGAGACAGAGCAGGTGACCCAAAATGACCAAAGGAATATCCCAGACCATATGGCATCATGCTCAGTGGATAAAGTGGAGGGAAGGAGGGATGTTTGGAGAGATGGTGTTTGTCCTCCTAAGTCACCATCACATGTGATGGGGTCCTGCTCTCCTGGAGATGGCTCCTCCATGGAGGAGATGACTTAATTCTTTACTTGTGTGCACAGCTTTTGCTTTCCCTGTTAAACTGCCTATATCTCCACCCATGAGTTTTCCAGCTTTCACCCTTCCAATTGTCTCCCTGATCCCACTGGTGGGGGAGTGAGCAAGGGACTGTGTGGGGCTTGGCTGCTGGCTGGGGTGAAACCACAACAACTATATAAGGAACAAAGAGCAAGAAGTGAAAAGCACAGCTTCAGGAGAGAGTGCAGGGAGCTACTGATGTACCTGATATGCAGAAACAGGATTGAAATACAAATTATCTTAGAGCAATTTAATTTAATTACCGGATCTATTCCAAATGGATACGGATTTCCAGAGTAGACTCCTGGGGTTGCTGGATTCAGCTGAAGCACTGTATTTTCTAGAAGCACATCATTACTACAAGAGAAAAGGGAAATGACCTTTGCAGTTTACTCTCTCCATCAAAGCCCACAGTATATTTATGTGAGGTGTGCTGTATGTACTACAGGATATCTGTAGCTGACTCCAGCCTTTCTGTGACCTGTTATCCTGCACTTTTGTGCATGCAAATGGGCCCCACACAATGGCAGCCTCCCTCACACTGATAATTCTCTATGCATCAGTCCTGGACACCTGCAGATTTTTATGCACATCAGTGCCTGAACAAACAGGCGTGTTCCCGGGGACTCTGCATTTCCATTTCAATAGTGAGTTCATCTGTGTGTGTCAGACAAAACCTCTGATTCATTCATGGCTGCATCCACAGCAGGGAGCCTTTCCCTTCCCCACACAGGCAGTCTCTCTTTCCAAGCCTACATGCTCCATTTGGTGTGTTTTTACTTCCTTCCTACATTTAGCACTTACTTCCAAGTGTTATTTTTAAACATGGGGATGATGTGCCAGGAAGAACCAAAGAAGTTGAATGATTTGGAGAAGCAGTCATTGTAGATGAAGCCAGTGTACATGGAGAATATGCCCATGAGCAGGATCAGGTAGCGCCCGCTGAAAAAGGTGTTCCAGATCTGCAGGGGGAGAAGGCAGAGCCAGTGACCAAAGTACCTGCAGGCCCATCAGTCTGTGGGCCTCAACCAACAGCAGACATGATTGTACTAGTCAGTGTATATACAATTATTCATAGAAAATTTTGGGTCCCTTGGGTGTATGAGTAGGTAGAATTGCCAAACCTCTGCCTCACAGGTATTTTTGAACCACCTCCACACAGCCCTTGGGAGGCTGGATGTCCCTTTATCCAGTGGGGCTGATGAGCCTACCCCTGGTACTCACCTCATTAGTGCTTTTCTGGGCCAGAAGGCTCTTCTCATTAATGACCATCCAGAGTGCAAAGCCCAGCATGACAGCGCCGTGGCCACAGTCCCCAAACATCACCGCAAACAAGAAGGGGAAGGTAATGATGGTGTAGGGAGCTGCAGGAGGGAAAGGCCAAGAAGCTCAGCTCTCTCTAGACAAAAAGGCCTCATCAAAGGAGCAGTCTACCCCAGCAGGCCATTCCTTACAGGTGCTGCCCTAAAAGGCCTCCTCAATTCCTCCCCTACACACCAGGCAGTCAGATCTAGTGCATAACTGGCTTTCCCATCGCAAAGAATGTTCAGTTGTATGACCTGTACCTTCCTTGCAGTTTTATCCTTTACTTCTTACCTCACCAAAAGAAACACCATGTGTAGACAACTGCATTCTGCTTTGCAACACAAAAATGTATTTGAAGGTTACTATCATGTTTCTCAACCTGTTCAGCCTCAACAATCTGAGTTAATCTCACCCTTTCACATAGGCCCCCATTTCTAGGTTTCTACTAATTCTCAGCAGTCTGAAATTCTCTACCATTGTTTCAAACTTTTGTCAGGTCCTTTTGGCCTTCTTAGCCTCAACACAGTTAGCTCAACTTACATTTCCCTTATGAGCTTGTTCTTTTCCTCAGACAAGCTACCTCACCATTTGTTCTCCATCCTGTATTTGTATAGTTCCTTATTTCCATCACAATCATTCATTGAAGACCAACAAGCAAATTCTTTGCCTGAGAAAATCCATGCCTATACACCAAATAGTTCCAATATGGCTAAGATTTCTCAATCAGCAGTGAGTACATTTTTTAGGATAGTGAGAGAGCTCAAAGGTTTTACTTTGTCTCATGCAAACCAGATGTATGTAGCTGAGTGTTTCTCACCTGGGTTCATCTCCCTGTAGTTGCCCACACCGTATGCATCCACGATGTTCTGAAACCCAGCTGTGAACTTGTTGGTCCTGTTGAAGGTGGGTGGTGCCATCTTGGTGTGTATGGCAGTGAGGATGGGGGCAATTGTGGAGCCACTGCGTTCCTGCAAACACAGTGACAAGGACAGACACAGAGTGGATAGAAGAACTGGCCCCACAACACCACTTCTGGATCAAGGGCCTGTCACAAACCTGCTAACATTTAATGCTGACCTTAAGCTCTGTCAAAAAATGAAAGGTCAAAAGACAATGGGACAACCTCAACTTAGAAAAGGGAGCTCCACATTACAGTACCAGATCTGTCTGAACATATGCTCAACATATAAACAATTCAGTGTGGGTGAGAGCTTCAAGGACCCAAACTGTTGCTCTCTTACCATTCCTTGATGGAGAGCTCTTTTTATCCGGTCAGCATCAGCCACTGGGAACCAGATCTCTGCAATGACACACTGCTGGGTGACATCGATGTTACAGCAATTTAGGATGTGGTAGATGGCCTTGATTTTCTTCACCTTGATCCCCCAGGCCCACAGGTTGGCAGCTGCCTCATGCAGCAGTCGTTGGCGGTGGGACTCAGTTTGTGTTATCACCTGTAAGCACAACACAGGGCAACACTCAGGACAGGGAAGCACAGGGGGAGGAGCTACTCAGTTAACTGGAGAGGGTTGATGGAAAGGAACTATTTGCATAAATGTGGGGTATCCTGGAGAGCAGCATCTGCAGGTGTGGACACAGGATCACTCAACACTAGGTGCACAGTGCTGCTCACCAAGAACTCTCTCTGCATGGTCCTGAGTCACTCTAAGTGTAGAGGAGACCACTGGGGGTTACTTAGCAGTGGGATTGGCTCCCTTCCCAGTTGCTTACAGACTGGCCACATCCCACCATGTGCTCCCAAGCTGGCATTTCCTGCAGGCAGCCACAAACCTGGGGAATATCACACTCATGAATAGAACTACAGTTCATGGTCTTGGGACCTCCACGCATCATGTGGCCACCACAGTGCTGCTGTGTAAGCGAATGAGGGAGATACTGAGATACGGTGTCCGGAAGACAACCTGTATGGTCTGCAACATGGTTTCAGACAGGACAAATATCTGGGCAGGTCCCACTTGTAGGGTTCAGTCCTCAGTGAAGCCACTGCCACTCACTGTGTTTAAATCCTCGATTCTTGTGTTGACTCCATCAAGCATTTCTCGGCGCTCAGTGGCAGACTCCGGACAAGGATAGACTGTGGCACGAAATCTAGCCTCAGTAAGAGAGAATTGAAAAATACCTGTTATTTAATGTAAATTTTATATAAAACCTGACTGAGTTTTTTTTCCTTTGTACTCTCAGCTCAAAGGCAGGGACACTGGACTTCATTACGGACCCAGCAGTATATTCACATACCACAAAGTGACACCTGGTCTCTCAGAAAGGTGCAAATAGGTACCTTTATCCCTTGATGAGAATAAGAATCTCTTCACCTGCTCTAGCTGAAAAACTCTCCTTGTCTGAGGTGATATAAGAACCTGATGTCAAACAGAGGTCATGTAGACACCTCCCTTCTGTCCACAAGCTGCTTAAATTGAGATTCAAGGAAAACCCACCCTGGCAAAGGCAGCCTCGCTAAAGCAGTAGCCAACAGATGTCCCTGTTGCACCGAGGTTGGAAAAATACCATGTGCCTGTCTGCAGTACCCTCCTTCAGGCACTGGGAGAAGGCATCAGCTGAGCCACTGCTGCACTGCAAGCAAACGCCCTTTGTGCGGGCAGGCTGCATAAAGTAAATAACCCTGCAAAAACAAACAAACAAGCAAGCAAACAAAAGGACGGTATTTTCCTGATAAAATAGGAGAAA
This sequence comes from Zonotrichia leucophrys gambelii, assembly GCF_028769735.1. NCBI lineage: Eukaryota > Metazoa > Chordata > Aves > Passeriformes > Passerellidae > Zonotrichia > Zonotrichia leucophrys. The sequence goes on along the minus strand of NC_088170.1, from coordinate 10,480,811 downwards.
GGTTGTATGCTTCTGGTCCACCTGCTTGCCTAGACACCTTGGGAACAAGGGAAGGATAGGTGAAGGGTTTTAAACACCTGAGAGTGTGCCTGTTACATCAGCTTAGATAACTAGTATGAAAGCTTTTATAAGCTTACCCCCAAGGTTCTGTTTGGAAGATTCAGTGGTTTTGTTTAGTGTGGTATAGGAAGGACTAATGTGGGATTCTAACATGAGTGAATGTCTTGGCTCCATGCAGGTACTGCTTCAGCTGTAGCACAGAACTCGACCTTCTCTAGCACACCTGCAGGTCACTCTGGTGCAAAGGTGCTTCCACCAGCACAGCACACTGCACTGTTGGACACCACATGATCCCAGCACAGACAATTAGAAATGAGCTGCATGTCTCTCTGAGAAGTGTGCAGCTACCTGTCCTGCCTGCAAAGCAAGTCACAGAGTACTCTTCATGCACAACAGCAGGCACAAGAAGTTCCCCCCAGGACCTTATGGGCCACAGGGTGCACAGCTGCTGCTCTCTGCCTGCAAGCCTGGGCTGAGCTGAGGTGCTGCAGTAACTAAAATAGCAGACATCCCTCCTTTTTGTTACTTCTTGGCTTGTTCAGTGATATCTAGTGCATGCGCCACCCCTGCCGCTTTGATACTGCCCATCAGATCTGCAGGAAGAGATCCTTCCTCTTTGCAGAACAGAGATCTCCTGCCCCTGACCTAAGGCAACACATTTCCACCATCCTGCCGTGGATATGCTGAGTAAGGGTTGCTGAAGGGCTGGCTTTCTGCACATGAGATGAATTAAAAGATGTAACAGGGTCATAGGGTTCTATCCCTGTTAAAGAGACAAAAATGTACAGGCTCTGTGTACAGATAAGCATCATTCCCCGGCCTCTGTTTAAGCACAGGATATTTTACCACCTACTCTACAAAATCAGTTCCAGCACACATACAAGTGAGTACAGTTGCAAATTGAACAGAACATGCTGCAGTTTCCTAGAGATCAGCCCAGAGCTGTGTGTAATGACAGCACGTGCTCTTCAGCTAAACTTCCCTTTCCAGAATCGAATTTCTCCTCACTCAACACCTGGTATTCATTTCCAAAGGTTATTCACCCTACCTAATTATTTCCATCTTCTTATTCTTCACAGCTCTTAGTTCATCTTTAATAAGGATTTTTAATCAAACTTGAAAGCCTATTCCTCCATGCTGTACAGTTCCCCCATTCCCAATAACGTTATTGCAGCAGTGCTGCTTTGATCTTTTAACAGCCATTTTGCATACTGAGTATCAGCTTTGCCCTAATGGCACAGACATCTCTGAAAGCTCCAGGAGAATTCAGCAGGGAATCCTTACATTGATAAACTCAGCTTAGTATTCACATTAGTACTGAAGCAGCCGCAAGAAAAGGAGGAAAAGAAAAATTCTTACGTTTTCCTCCTTCCTGCTCCCTCTACACCTTTCACTAATAAATTTGTGCATGGACTTAATGCTCATGAAATTGGCAGACTAATGTTAGCAATTAGAGTCAAGCAGGGACTACAAGCGTAACCTGAGGCACACAGCTCTGCAAACAAATCTTAGCCTGCCTTGCAGGAGGCTGGCTCAGACCAGTCCCATGATTTTTGCAGGATATTTACTTGTCATGAATGATGACTTAGAGCTAACCAGAAATATCCTGCTGGGGCTGGAACGACACTGCCATCTGCTTTACGTGTAGTCATGCCTGCCTTAAAGGTGGGCCAGAGTAAGGTGGACCAGACTAAGGTGTCTTATTGTGGGTACCAGGGGTGGCTGATGGCCCACAGAGCACAAAAGGAGGGCCAGAGGATTAATACATTTAGAAATCTGCCACACAGGCAAACATCCATATAGATGGGCATATTAGCAACCAAAAAGTTTTAAATGAAGAAGGAACATAAAAGATGACTTCATTAACACTGCAAAGAGTGTTCTGTAGATTTGTCTTTAGTAGGTGTAGTTTCCTTCAGTTAGAAGGGCCTGAGAGAAATTAGTCTAAGTTTCTTCCTACAAACCTACCACCACATACATCTGCAACACTAGCTCCTAGAAACTTTGCACATCACAACGTCCCTGTTGGGTCCTAAGGTTGATCCCCTGAGGGATCTGCTCACATTTCCAGCACTGCCTGACCCCTAGCTGCAGAAGGCTGTGCCTATGGTTTGGGGAATTTTGGTGTCAATCAACAATGAATATGTTGACAGGCATTGCGTTGCTTTCTCTTTTACTCCCATCCCAGGAAAAAAAGTTTTTGGCTTTTGACTGCAGGGAATTTTAAATGCTGCATTGGAAAAAAAATGACATCCAAAATGGAGAACTTTCAGCACTCTATGGGCAACCCCAGCCAATTCTAAAAGTATGCCATGACTTGCATGACACAGAGGCAAATCCAATGGAAAGCATTCCCCACCAGCAACTGCCCATGCAGAAGGGGAGAAGAGGTCTGAACAGCATTTAAAAAGCAGGCAAAGAAATGAGACATAAAAGGCATGTGGGCCTGATGAAGCAAGTCCAAAGAAGGGCCAGGAAGATGCTCAGAGGGATGAAGCACCTCTGCTATGAGGAAAGGTTGATAAAATTGGGGTTGTTCAGCCTTGAGGAGGAAAGGTTCCAGGGAGAACTTACCACACCTTCCAGTACCTAGAGAGCCCTACAAGAAAGCTTTAGAGGGACATTTTACAAGGGCAAGTAGTGACAGGACATAGGAGGAATGGCTTTAAACTGAGAGTAGGCTTAGGCTGAATATTAGAAGAAGCTCTTTACTGTGAGAGTGGTGAGGCACTGGCACAGGGTGCCACAGAGAAGTTGGGGATGCCCCATCCTTGGCAGTGTTCAAGGCCAGGCTGGATGGGGCTTTGAGCAACCTGGGATAGTGGAAGGTGTCCCTGCCTATGGCAGGGGAGTTGAAATGATCTTTAAAATTCATTCCAACTCAAATTGTTCTATGATTCTATTATAGGCAGGAAATTGTTATCCAGGAAGAGAATGAGGCTTGCTGAAAACTCAAAGGTCACCGGCAGCAGCAGTCTGATCCTGCAGAATGGCTATGGCAGAACTTCCCGTATGTCTGAGCTACTGGATCAGAAATCAGTGACTGAGAGCTGGGACTCTTCCCTCATGTCCATGACTGCTTCACAGAGAGATGCCACCTCAGGAGGGCTGAATTTCCCTCTGGATGGTCCTTGCCCTGCACTGCTCGTAGAAGGTACCTTGGAGGGCCCCATTTGCTATGCAGGAATTGCTAACAGTCCCCAGGGTTCTGTCACTTCTTGGGACTGAAGTCAGTCATGCCAGCTGGATGAAAGATCCACCTGCTTTTATTCTGATGAAAGGCAGGATGTAAGGAAAGGCCTGCCCTGAGTGCAGATGTCAGGGAAGAGGAATTGCTCAGCCTCTCCCTGCAGGCTCTTGGCTGGCCTTGCCTGGCTGAGGAGCTGTACCTGAAATGGGCTTGGTGACAGCAGACAGATCCTCTCATCAAATCTGATTTACACTGCAACAAGGCTCATTGGTCATCAGTGTTATGAAAGAGTAACAAAATATTCAGCCTGAATTATCTTTTCAAGATGCTTAACAGGGTGGAAACAAGTCAGGTTGTATGAAGCTTTCATTTCTCTCCTGGGCTCTGTCTCTGATTACACAGATATTGCTCAAAGGCCTTGGGAAAGGGTTGAATAAACTACAGCATCATCTTTCTATGAAGAAATGCAGGAAGTCTTTAGAGCAAGTTGAGGATTACCATGTTTCCAGTCCTCAATTAGGGACCCTGATTTTCAGGGGAAGAGTGCTGAGTATTTTTTTAAAGAATCCCCTTTTAGATGTTCCAAGTAAAAAAACCTAGCAGCTGAAGCTCCCAAGAGCTGAATGCCACTTTGGAAAATGTAGGATCTCTAGTTCCAAGTGTCAAGGTGATGGATGTCTTTCATGATTAGGAGCAGCAGAGCTGAGGAGGGGAAGGGAGGTTGGTTGCAGAGCTGACAGCTGGAGATCTGAAATCTAGCTCCAAATTCAGCCAGCCCAGACTGCCAGTAACCACCTCTAGGGGAGACATTGTGGCTTGCGCACAGGCCTGCCTTACCCATCACAAATCTTCTTGATTTTTTGTTTAAGCTGCTCTCCTTGATAGAAGATAATGAACACATTCTTCTTCACCTCTTCCCTCTGCAACACACAATTCAATCAGAATTTACCACACCCAGAGGCCAGCGCAGAAAAGTTGGTATCTTTTTTTTGGCAGCCTCTCCACTGGCTGCTTTCATCCCCCATCCCCAGTTTTCCAACAGCAGTGTTTTCCCCAGATGCTCTTTCAGGAAACAGGCAAGGGCAGCAGCTCTGGGATGTGGGGGAAGGAGCAAAGGGGACAGAGCTCCACTGGGGCATGGGGTTCACCCCAAAGACACCAAGGGGAACAGACCCTCCATGGCTAATTCCAGGTGGGGACAGCCACAGTCCACTTCCATGGTGGTCCCTGTAATACAGCTGCCCTGAGGCCTTGTGTGCATCAGGAAAAGGAAACCACCTCAACAGCAGCAAAAGGGGAAAGCAATGTCAGAGAAACTTCTCCCATCCTCAAACTGTCCCACACTTGCCCTACAGGCTGCCCTCAGACCTAGGGCAGAGGAAAGCACAACCAGGTTGGTACCTACTGTCACAGGGTCCTCCATGGGGGTGTCCATTTCTGTGTACCTCAGGTAAATGTTTCCCCTGCAGGCTCGCCACAGTAAACGCTCAAAGGGGATCATCCTTTCCCTCTTTATTACCCCTGCTGTGAATCTGAGCAGAGTTACAAGATAAATTAATTACAAGCCCATTCCATGGCGTTTAGGACCTGTAGCACACATGATTTCACAAGCCCTTGTTTTCTAGTCTGTGCTAGCCAGGGCTCTGCTGCTGCTGCAGGCACTTCTAGGAAAACCTTCCCTGCTCAAGCCTGGCTTTTATCTCAATCCACTGACTTTATTTTATGGCTCTTTCTTTAAAAAAAAACAAAACAACTTTCCTAGATCAACAGGCGAAGGTGAAGAGAAAATTCTGGCTAGAAATGGAAGAATGGAGAGATGCCTAAAGTCACAAAAATGAGAGTGTCTGAACGGCAGAGGCAGGAGGTAGAAATTTTGAAGTGTTGGTTTATCTTTACTCTCCTGTTTTCCTTTTCTGAGAAAGCATCGGACTGCAGCCCAGTGCAATAGAAAAGGCATGGCTTTTTCTGTGGTTAGACATCCATCCACGTGGACCAGATGCCTGAGTCCTGAAGCCATGGGTGAGGTGCCTTCAGAGAGGAATTCTCAGTCAATACCTACTGAGGGATCACTGGAATTGGTGGCCTGGAAGCAGAGGTCCATTTGTCCCCTGACCTATAACCTGACCATAGTTTTGATGACAGTTTTTGAGGACAGTCACTCTCTTATCTTCATGAAACAGCTGTGCAGAGGAGGCTGGTGGCACCCTCTGCTAAGAGGCTGAAGGAAGCTGTGCCAGTGTCACAGCAATGCAGCACAGGTGGGAAGTCTGGCCAGGCTGGAGACCATCACCAATACCCACCCCAGCTTGGCAGCTGCAGCAGCAGGAGTGCTTCTCAGCTCCAGCAGTCCAGATGTGTCTTCACTAAAGAAATCATCTGGCAGATTGGTTTCTGCCTGGAAAACATCAGTTTTACAAAACACTCTTCAGCATTGCCAGTTTGAAAACTATTTTCACATTTTTATCTTAAAAACTTTTCCCCAAAGGTAGCTTTCCATAGAGATTTCCATGGAGATAAGACCAAAGGAAAACTAATAAAAGTAAGCTATATCTTAGCAATGGAAAAGCATTAATGCTATTTTCAAAGAGATCTGTGAGCTAAGTTTTTGAGCCGCACTGACTCAGAAAGCAATGCAGGCCCCAAAGTGACTGAGGTGTTTTTGCAAACCTCATCATGGCTTGTGGTAAAGACCTCTAAAAGCAACATACACCAAATGAAAGTGCAAGTATTTTTAAGAACTTTCCACATCTCCATTGGAAGAGCAAAGAGGCCTCTCACCTCGAAGAAATCCTGGGTTTTCTTCAGCAGATGTTTGAGCTCTGTCAGCTCAAGGAAGTTCTGCTTCAATGTTTGCTGGTTCTGGTTGGCTTCCAGCAGCTCGGCTTCAAGTTTCTCCAGCACTGTCTGTTTAGGGTCCAAGCACATCCAGAACAACTTGGAGCAGATCAGTGGCTCTTTCCCAAGCAGATACCAAATCTCAAACAACAGTTTTGGTTTGTTTTTTTGGTTTTTTTCCAAGGAAGAATACAGAAATAATCAACAAATAGTTTGATAAACACTTTTTGTAGGAAGACATTCATCAATGCCAGTGCATCACTTTTCCATTGCAAACATTCCCTGATGGATGTATTGCCCTCTTCTGGCATTGGAGTTCTGGTGCCACTGACCCAAGCCCAGGCAGGGAGGTGTGTGTGTGTGTGGTGTAGGTGTCTCAGCCTGGCTGGGTATCTCTGTGGTTCCTCACAGACATCTCACACCCCAGACTGACTGGCTGTCATTTTACTGACTACAAAAGCAACCTACATTAGTTTAGGTTCATTAGCATAGGCCAAAAATTAGGGGATAACATGGGGCTGGGAATACACCAGGAAACTGAATTACTTGTGAAGCTAAAGCCCTTGGAAAGCTTGATTTTCCTTTCTAGTTCACCTTCATATGCAGCATTTTAAAATTACCCTGTCAGTAATGACAGGCATTATTCTAGCCTGCTACCAGCTGGGCTAGAATAAAGCATCCCTTGTACATCCAAAAGCCAGGCCCAAGTGTTTGTGTCAGGCCCCAGCATCACAACCACACTCCCAGCAGGACAACCAGTCCTGGGATTTTTATGCAGTGAAGTGGTCTAACATCAGGTCTCTTGGTAAAACACCAAACCCTTCTTACTCTCTCACACCAAACCCTTTTTATTCTCTCCAATTGATGATGAGGCATTCTGTGAAAGCAATACTTTTTCATTAATATGGGGGACCAGAGGGATGTTTCACAGGGCATGGTAAAAAGACTGGGCTCCTTTAGGAGCAGGCAGCAGGACCAGCCTCAGCCCAAGAGCTGAGGCAGCAACCTGGGGAGCCTCTCCCGGGTCAGGGAGAGTTGTGCCAGCCTCAGGCACCAGACTCTTCCTTGCAGGGAGGGTTCTACTGAGCACATCACACTGACAACCCTTGCTGTGCACTACCCTTCCCTCTCCTGGCTCCACCCCAAATTCTGTACCTCCATATCAATCATCTCCCGAGGCAGGGGCGTCTCTGGGTACTTTTCTCCTTTGACTATCTCAACATTATCTTCCATCTCATTTTCCAGAAAACCTGCAAGGAAAGGGCACAGAACTCTGAACACAGAATCATCCCTGGTGCATCATCCTGTCACCAGCTTGTTGCTCAGCCAGGACCAAGGCATCCTGTGGAGCTGTGACAAGATTAATTGATACATGAGTGCCATCATTTCAGTGCATATACACAGCCACCAAGGAATTAACACCCCCAGCCTCCTTTCTCAGTGGAGGTGCTGATTCCTCTGAAGTCACAGTGCCCATTCCCATTCCCACTGGCACAAGTGGAGACCATAGCCCCCTTTACTTGGGGCAGTGAGTAAGGCACACAGCTTGGCCAACAATGCCAGTTTCTGCCACTGTGGGTACAGTGGGCACCAGAGTTGTGGTGGGGAGAGTGCAGAATTCCCAGGACACACATCCACAGCACAGTGGGAATCACAACTTCTGCTGCTTGTGTTTTAAGGACTTATCCCAAGACTGAAGCCCTTGGCAGAAGTGTATGCCAACAACTGGTGTAAGAGGTTATCTGGACCAGCCCCAGATTTATCTTGTGATTTTATAAAAGCTAATTAACAGTTTTAAGTTCAGTTAACCATTTTCAAAACAAGGGCAAAAATTTATTGCCCATATGGGGTGAAGTGGTAATTAGCTGACGCATGGAAAACATTTCCAGGGGCTCAGATGAAAACATCACCATTTTGCCACTAATTCTGCTCCCCAGTGTGAGAGCACTTAAAGAAACAAATCCCACACCACCAGTTGGCAGGAAGCCGATTGCATCTGACAAGCGCTTACTCACGCAGGATTCTCTCCAAGGATTCGCACCTTCTCACTTCATTCACAAACTTTCTCTGGAAGCTGTTGACATTCACATTCAGCTAAAAACAGGAGGGAAAACAAGCCTGGGGCTGAAGGCTGCACGCGTCTGTGCTCATTTTTGAACATTAGCAGAGAACAAGTGCCTTTGGTGCAGATGGTAAACACCACTGGGTGTGAGATGGTCCTGCTGGCAGGGAAATCCCATTGGGTTACTTATGGACCTGGTGGCCTTGCCCACAACAAGAGTCACAGAGAGGCCTTCATGGAGACACTTCTGGGTCCTGATGATGCAAAGGGTGGCTCTAAGGTTGTGCAGAAGGCACAAGGGTGGGGACTCAGGGACGGGTGGGGTCTTGGTATGATGTTTGGCTTTCAGATCAGCCTTGGGGAAATCCTGCTCTCACCATGGACTTTTTGGCCTCCCTACAGGTGCATCTTTCCCAAGTGCTTTGAGGGAAGGACGAGCACACCCTGGGGCACGTCTCCAACAGCTCAGCACGCCAGCCAGGCACTACTCACATCTCTGAACTGGACCAGCCCCAGCTCCCCCAGCTCAGCCACGCAGCAGTAGGCAGCCTCCACCTGCAGGAAGAGCTGCCTCAGGCTCATCTCCTCACTCCGGAAGATGGAGGCCATCCTGCCCGCTCTCCTGTGGCCTGGGAGGCCCTGGGACTCCTCGTGGCAGCAGCAGCACTCTCTTCCTTGCCCAGGCAGGTGCAAGAAGGTGCCAAGCTCTGCAGGAACATCGGGGTCAATGAGTCAAAGTGCTGGCAGATCACCCAGTGCTGCCCATCACATCCCCCAAAAGGGTTTCTTCCCCTCCTAAGAGCCTCCCTGAACCCACACGAGGCTTCATACCACCAGGGCAGTGAGAGATGCTAAGGAATGTGTGTTCCACAGGGAAAGGGGACAGTCACCAGTCTCCTGTGACAAACAATGAGCAAATTCCCTGCCCTGTCCCCTGCTGGACCTGAGCACTCCAGACCACTGCACTCAGGCACCGTAATTTGGTGTCAGATGCTGTGATTGGAAATAACCCAATTTCTCTTTGCTTTAAACACACAGACAAAAAACCCCCAAAGCAACAAACCCCAATGATTTCACCTTGCAATTAGACAAGTGAAAGAGGCCTGACCGGTTTTCTTTCACTATCATTGACAGTGTGAACATTGCAAACCCATCTGGAGCATGTCATATGGATGTGGGGAGAAGAGCAGACTATTTTCTTTAAATTACAACAACCTTTAGGATTTCAGAAGAACTTCTTCCTCATAAAGGATTGTTTTCAAAATGAGATACATGAAATAGCATGCATTGCATAAAATTTCCCATCATCTCTATGCTTATTATTAGTTACTTTGAATAACCTCAACATAGAAATTGTCTTTAGTTGTTCTCACACAAAATTAACTGATCAGCATGCACAAACACAGTAATTATCTTTTTCCAGAGAAAAACATGCAAGTAGATACACTTCTTGCATGCATTTAATTTTGCAGCAAGTGTATGTTTTATAAATAGCAAAACAAAATCCCTTCATAACCTCACTTCTACTTGTTGACAAGGGTAGCAAGCCAATTGTCTTTTACCCCTTCTGTCTCTATGAACCTTATATTTCAGCATTTTTAAAAATAAATTGTGGATTCTATGAATTTTCTTTATAACATACAAAAAGATTAATCTTATATAAAGAGAAGTATTTAAAGGTCTTAAAGAGTTATTTAACAGGAGCATGATAGTCACAGGTCTGTATTTGCTCAAATGTTCTAGGAATTCTCCTACTCTCTGTACCCGTTCACTTGAAAATTTAGGATGCTGAAAATACAATATATGATAACTAATAGCTTGTTAAATGAAAACATCCTGTGCCAACTTAAATGGATTGAATATATATATTTAAAACTTGGTTGGACGTTTTCCAGCAAACTGTATTTTTCACAAGAGAAAAAGACAAAAGCTGCAAGAGACTCACGACTCATGCAAAGTAAATCTGTGGTAAGTAAATAAGAAAATTTAAGAGACCATCAAAGTGTCCAACCCTAATTTCTTTAGACTGCAAAGTGTGAAGAAACTATGATCTAAAGCAGTTTGTATTTCTAAACATGCAGTTAGCTTCCATTAAAAAAGTGCTAAATCCTTAGAAATAATAGAACAAAACTCAAATAAAATACTTGGAAATATCTTAATTAAGCTGCTTCAAGCCAGGGTTCTACTCTTCCTTGGTAATCTGTCAGGGAAATCTCCAAAAGCTCACTTTCATGAATGAAAGAAACACCTACTCCGAGGAAGGCAGAGCTCTCAGCCTTTCAATTATTCCTACAGATGCAGGAGGCTTGCCCAAAAGCACCTGCTGGCCAGCAATAATGTCAAAATCACCTTCCCCCTTCCCTACTCTCATTTTTTGCTTTGGCAGAAGAACAGTTAATTGAGAAAACCTTCACATTTCCCCCCCTGCTGCTTTTTCCATTGAAGTGCATGAAAGCGCTCCGGGTTTGGGCAGGGCAGAGGGTGCAGGAGGTGTCACCGGGGTTTACCTGTCTGTGAGCCACCACGGGTTTACCTGTGAACCACCATAGGTTTACCTGTCTGTCACACAGCACAGGTTTACCTGTCAGCCACTGCAGGTTTATCTGCCAGCCACCACGGGTTTACCTGTCAGCCACCACAGGTGTACCTGTCTGCCAGCCACCATGGGTGTACCTATGAGCCCCCAATGGATTTACCTGCCAGCCACCACGGGTACACCTGTCAGCCATCACAGGAGTACCTGTCTGCCACCACAGGTGTACCTGTGAGCCACCAAGGGTTTACCTGTCAGTCCCCACGGGTTTACCTGTCTGTCACCGCGGATTTACCTGTGAGCCACCACAGATTTACCTGTGAGCCCCCACGCTCCTTTCCGTCGCCCTCTCTGTCCCCAGGGCAGCGCCGAGCTGTCCCCGTCTCTCCCGGCGTCCGTGCGCAGGTGACAGTGACAGCAGCGCTCTGCAGTGACAATGACAGCAGGGCTCCGCAGCGGCTCTGCCGGGAGGGGAGGGCAGCCCTGGCCAATGTCCCGTCCCACCCAGGGCACGGCAAACCTTTGCTTTTAAGGTCAGAACCGGTCTGGACCAGAGAAGGGAAACCCTTTGTGTCCCAAACAGCTCCCAGGGGGACGGGACCGAACGCTGTCGGGCTCGGTCACCACCTCCGTGTTGTGGCAGCTCAGCTTGTTGGGACTGACAAGAGACGGGACAACCTGGCTGTCACCGCCCCGGCACCCGGAGGGAGCTCTGGGAGCCGCCGTGTGCGGAGCGCGGGCCCCGCATTTGCGAGCTCCGGTGGAGGCTCAGCGGGCAGGGAGGTGGGAAAAGCTTGAGCGCTGTTCCTCGCTGGTTTTTCCTCGCTGAAGGCAGTCCGGGAAAGGCCAGGGGAACGTCGGGAGATTAATGATTTTCCTGGCGCTGGGGGACGGGCAGAGCGATGGAGCAGGGAGAGGGCTGGGAGGGCAGGGGCTCTGTTAACCCTTGGAAATTGATTCCCAACCCTTGGTATAACCAATGCTGGGGGGCAAAAGGGGCTTTATAGACTCTCTGCCACTTCAGCCACTAAAGCAAGGGCTCCAGAGAGAAATTTGGCCCCTCCTAAAACCAGGGGCTTATCTCCCAGTGATGAGGCAGGGTTTCACCCCGATGAAAAAAGGCAAGCTGGGAAAATAATAAATCTAGCACTAGAAAAAAAATCCCCTCCCAAAATAAGAACTAATAAAAAAAAATTCCCTCCCATGTCGCAGACATCTTTTCATGAAAATCCTTTCCTTAGGGTTTTTCCTCCTGTGAAGCTGAGAGGCTTCAAGAACAAAATGTAAACATTGATTTTCTGCTGCTGTGGAATGCAACAGGTGCATCTGTGATTGGTCTCATGTGGTTGTTTCTAATTAATGGCCAATCACAGTCAGCTGGCTTGGACAAAGAGTCCAAGCCACAAGCTTTTGTTATCATTCTTTCTTTTTCTATTCTTAGCTAGCCTTCTGATGAAATCCTTTCTTCTATTCTTTTAGTATAGTTTTAATATATTATATATCATAAAATAATAAATCAAGCCTTCTGAAACATGGAGTCAGATCCTTGTCTCTTCCCTCCTCCTAAGACCCCTGTGAACACCGTCACACTCCCAAAATAAGAACTAATCAAAATGCATGGCTATATAAAATAGTAAGGCACCCTTAAAGAAATGCTTTCTCAGACCTGTTCCTTTGGAGGCACCCAGTAACCCTGGACCAACAAGCCAAAGGGTTTAGTTAGTCTATGGGTACACTGCCAAAAGACAAGTAACAGCAGAGGGTTTCCCAGCGCAGGGGTTTTCTGTTCAAAAGCAACAAAGAGTTGTCCCACTTCGCAAGGTCAGCTTGGTGAGAAGGGTTCTGCCATTTGCTCAAGTCCAAGCTTGCTCTGTCTCAAGCTATGTGACCTAAAAAGGAAATATTAAAAACTACAAGGTATTTTTGACAGGTAGGCCTGAAACGTGCATTTTGCTCAGCAAAGTCCCCAGATGAACTGGCTGTGGGGTTCCCAGGGTTCCCACCCCCTTTGGCTGCTCTGTGCTTCTCCTGGACCAGCCACTGCCCATGGTGAGCTCTGCTTTCTCTATCAGTGCTACCAAAGCAAGGGACTAAAGGCTGATGAAGGTCAGCACCTTCTGCTGGGAAACTGGAAATTTCCTTGATCTATGCAGATGTGAAGTCACAGCCATTGACTGTGTGGATGCTTAGCTGTTTTGCTTATTCCTGGTCACATCTCACAGCAGACACCAGGGTGAGGGCATTTTCATGGGGGCACTGGCTCTGTGCCAGGCTCAAACCATGACAATGCCCCACAGGGCTGTGGAGAAGCTGGTGTGGCAAAGGGAGGACTTTGCCTTCCAGCCCATGGAGCGATACCAAACAACAGGAATCATCATTCAGCTCCAAACTGGTTCATATTGACATAACAAAACAAAACAGCTCCTCAGGCTGCTCCCCTCACCTCTGACCACAGCACATTCTTCCTCCTTTGCTCATCTGATGGTTCTTGGCTTTTCTTCCTCTTTGCTCCTTTGCTGCTCTTCCCCAGCCCCCCAAAGCACAGTCCACCCCCAAAGAAAGCTGCACCAAGCTGGCTGCCCCATCCTGCTGACCAAGGAACGAGCAGGGATAAAGCCTCTCCCCCACCCTCCTCGGGTGAGAAGCAGAGAGGAGAGAGAAGAAAGCATATCCTGTTTCACGCCTCTGGCATGTGGAAGTAAGAACATTATTTTATAATAATCCTATTAATGCAGATGAGATGATGATGGCTGGCCATGAGAAGCCCCATCAGTGGGCTCTTTGTTGGTGTAGGCAGCTCTGCTGGGCCAAGCTGAAGGCAGCCTTTCTCTAAGCCCTTCATTGCCTGGCTGCTCTGGAGCCCTCTCCCTGGGGTCCCCAGATGAGCAGCATGAGGTCACAGCAGGGCCACAGGCTCAACATTTGTCTAATACCAACCCCAGCCTGGACTGGACAACAAAAAGGGCAGGGTTGTGCTGTTTTCCTAAATGCTAGACTTGCTTTTCTCTGTGTGACAGCACATCCCCTCTCCCCTTCTTTCATTTAAAGAGTAAAACCTTTGTGGTCTTGACATTTTTTGTCTGAGTTTTAAAAATCAACCCCCCTGTTCACAGGTATCTTTATCTTAGATGGCTTTTTTTTCACATCAATGAAGACAGCAAACAAATTGGCCCCCACCCCGACTGGCAGCAGGTTTAAGATTCTGACACATTATTGGCAGCAGGTTTAAGATTTTGAACTTTTTTTTTTGCAGCAGCAGCAATCAGATTTAATTTGGAATGAAAAACATAAACCAGTTGCCTATGTAAACAGGATATGTATACACACACACAGAGTGAGCGTCTATGTGTGTGATAAAGGTCATAATTTTCTGAGAGCCACACCTGGTGATGTGTCAAGGACAATGCTTTGGTCACCAGAGAATCTTAGCCTTGAAGCTCTCTGTGGCACAAAACCTACCCAACAGCAGCTATTGCCTCCTCCATAACCATCAGGGAAAGCTGCCCAGCCCTACACACTGTGGAAGAATCTCCAACAGGAGAGCTGGGGAAGGACCTAATTTTAAAGAGTCTTGTGTTGAGAACAGCATGAAAATGGGAGCCCAAGGAAAGGAAGCAGCATCTCTGCAGGGCCTGCAGCTGTGCCTCATGTGCCAGGGCATCCTTGTGGAGGGAGATGGGAGTAGAAATCAAGGGAAGGCTCTGGAGTGTCTTATCGCTCTTCAGGCACTCACAGCCTTGAAATATAAACCCGTTACAAAGAAGAATGAAACAAATCCAAATCTGTGTCAGGAAATGATTTTGCAGAGCTCCCATTGTGTCTGAACTTATCAAGCAAAGCCTTCATTTCCAGCCTGATCCAAAAATCACTGAAGCCAAGCGCAGCCTGTTCTCTGCTTCAGGAGACTTTGGAGCAGCCCTTTCTGAGCCACGGAGGGAGCACATTTTGGAAAAGAAAAGAAACACATTATGTTAATTGTGCAAAAGCATTTTCAGCATCCTTTAGAAATGGGGGCATTTCCCTACAAGCTGACAAAGAGTATTTAGTTACTAGTTAAAATTCAAAAGAGATTTCATTAAAAATTGAATCATTCATGCAATAGCAGATCAGTTTTGTCTTTTTGTTTCTCCTCAAGCATTTTGTGCTGCACAGAATACTTTTGAATTAATTTACTTTTGCAAAATTAATTGCCAGGTCAATTTTCAGTGGGAACAGAAGGTGAGAAATTCAAAAGGGAAAGGCAAATCTGGCAGACAGCACAGGACCTTGCCCACTTAAAGAGTTAAAGTTTAGCTTTGATGCAACAAGTAGCTCAGCAAAATACACAAATTAAAGGCAACCTCCACAAAAGGAGGCTGAGACACTGAAACAAGCCAGAGATGAAAATTATCCCAGGGGTGAATTTCAAGCAGCTCTGAGCATTTTGCAGCATCTCTCCTGCCGTGACTCCTGTCTGCTGAGGGTGGTGGCTGCTGGGTCACAGCCCCAGGACTCACCTTGTGCCACACCTGGGGTGTCACCTGAAGTACAGGGGGACAGGCCTGGGGTGTCAGCTAAAGGACAGGGGGACAGGAGGACAGGGTGTTGGGTGCCAGCTGAAGGACAGGGGGACAGGCCTTGGGTGTCAGCTGAAGGACAGGGGGACAGGCCTTGGGTGTCAGCTGAAGGACAGGAGGACAGGGCCTTGGATGTCAGCTGGAGGACATGAGGACAGGGCCTTGGGTGTCAGCTGAAAGACAGGAGGACAGAGCCTTGGGTGTCAGCTGAAGGACAGGAGGACAGGGCCTTGGGTGTCAGCTGGAGGACAGGGCCTTGGGTGTCAGCTGAAAGACAGGAGGACAGAGCCTTGGGTGTCAGCTGGAGGACAGGGGACAGGGCCTGGGGTGTCAGCTGAAGGACAGGAGGACAGGAGCCTGCATCCCAGCAGCAGCAGGAGGACGCTGTCACAGACCAGCCTGCACAGCTCCAGCTCTGCCAGCACTGCTGGAGTGTTGACATGAAAACAGGCTGGGCACACACGCCCGTCCCAGCTGACCTGCCTTCCCCTGCAGTTCCCTATACCCTCTGCCTGGGGAACTTCTGGCTGCCTTGTCCTGAAGCATCCTGGAAATATTCACAGCCAAATGCGAGCAGAGTATTTTTGCTGGTGAGGACAAGCAGGTTCACCCCACAGAAACACTGGGCAGGGTTTTCCTTAAATGAAGGGAGACCAGATCAACCTTGCAGCTTTGCAGAGCTGTACCCTGCTGTGTGCCATTCATGTAGGAAGCCTGTTGTGTCCTTTCCTGTGGGTTTCAGCCGTACGGAAGGGAAAAGCGAAATTTGTTAAATGCTCTCCATCCTACAAGGACTGCTGCTCAACATGCTTTGCCCTAAAATATCTGCAGATCCACAGCAGGCCCCAGACAGGTCCCAACAGGAGCACCCAAAGCCATGAGTGAGCACGGCAGAAGAGCACCAGCAGCCTGCTCCCTGCAGAGCTCACCTCTCCCAGTGCCTTCCTGCCTGATTTCATGCCTGGTGTTTCCTCTAACAAGGATATCATCATGTCAAAGATAGGAGCAAGCACAGCCAACAGCCTGGGGAAGAACAGCAAAGTGTGCTGCTCATCAGAGCAGGACAACACCACATGCACTTTGCAGTGTGGCTTTTCCAGCCAGGATTGCAGAAAAATTCCTGCAATCCTTTTTCTGTCAAAAGCATCCTTTTCCTGTCAACCCTCCTAGTGTGCAGTCAGAGCTATGCTTACAGGAAGGCTCAGCTCCTGCTTTGCACATCCCAAGGAGGAGGTGCAATAGCCACCAAAGAAAGAACACCTTTTTCAAAATCACCTTGCAGAGGGTGATGGATGCAGGGAGAGAGCTGTGCTCACAGGGAAAGAACAAAAGCAGACCTAATGCTGCTGGTTTTTTGGGATCCCACACAGCTATTCCATAAAAGCATCACTGTGGAAGTCAAGCCAGTGAACATGCAAAAAAAAAAAAAAATAGTCAAACTGGGAGACAAAGCCTCTGCTCCAGTCCTCTGCTCCTTTCTGCCTCTATTAAACCATCTTCACAGGACTCAAAAGACAGAAGCTGCCTGAGACCCTGTTGAAAAGGGCTGGCACTGGAGGCCTTTCCTCCTTCTAGCTGCATCATATCCTGGGGAGAAACCCTCAGGCTTAACCCTCAGGGGCCACCTCCTGGTATCCACCTCCCAGTGAAGCTGTTTTGGTCAGAGCCCTTCTCTTTGCTCACCTGGCTGTGGCAGGAAAGTTCAAGGTGTCCTGGCAGCAGGAAGCTCCCTTGCTCCACCCTCTGCCCAGCACAGCGGCTCCCGGAGCTCACCGAGGGATTGCTGCAGCAGATCTGACAGTGACAGCGACAGCCACCTGCTCTGTGGGGACACAGGAGCGGCACCCTCGGCATGAAGCACTTGTCCTGTGAGCCCCGGGCAGCCCTCGCTGTGCTCTGCCTCACCGCTGCCCTCTGGGATTCCTGCTTTGCAGGTATTTCCCTTCCCTTCCCTTCCCTTCCCTTCCCTTCCCTTCCCTTCCCTTCCCTTCCCTTCCCTTCCCTTCCCTTCCCTTCCCTTCCCTTCCCTTCCCTTCCCTTCCCTTCCCTTCCCTTCCCTTCCCTTCCCTTCCCTTCCCTTCCCTTCCCTTCCCTTCCCTTCCCTTCCCTTCCCACCGTGCCCTTTCCCCCTGCTCCTCTCAATGCTTTCATGTACTGGCAGTAATTTGTTCTTTAAAAATAAGGGGGCATTCCCTCGCTTCACCTAAAAAGTAGAAAGAGCTGGAATTAATTAATGCTGATGACAATTACTGGACATGACTGATCACACTGTAAAGGGATGTTATTTTGCCAGTTATTTACAGAGCCACTGTAAATGTGGCTGAGTTGCAGGTGGCTCCTCTGAATGGCAAGGAGACAGAGGCCACAGTTACTTGGCCCTCTCCTGCTTGCTGAGGCAAAGGACCACCTGCAATACCACCCATTAGGATCACTGCAGTCTGATTTAACTTTCACTACAAGCTTTTTGCAGAAAATGTGGCTTTGGTGCCACCTTAATTGTAGGAGTTGCCTAAAACCAAAATGCAAGTGAGACCTTCGAGCTGCTCCTTTCTCACCAGCTACTGCCTGCATTTGTATACCAGATGACAGCTGCCAGCTGTTTAAAGGTGGGCTGGCTTTGACAGCCTGTTCTTTGGGCTGCAAGATCTAAAAACACAAACCAGCACCTGGGATTCTGCAGTACTTCCTTCCACAGGTCATACACAGGTTTTAATGATTCTTCTGTGAGGTACTTATTAACTGAGAAAACAAACCATGGGCTTGGCCAAGGTCATTCTGCAAATCCTACAGGGTCAGACAGAATAATGGGGAATACTCAGACCCTTCCCTGAAGCAGGGGCTGCCCTCTGAGCATGGCAGAGGCCACAGGGAAAGCTCTGGTATTGCTGATGATGGGTCAAATCAAATCACAGAGCTAGGCAACAGCAGGTGACCCCAAGGGGAACATGTCCTGCAGGACAATCTCAGTTTACTTGCTGTTCCTTGGAAAACACCAAACTCAAAGCAAATCTTTGGTCAAATGTGTCTCATTCTGTTTTGTTTTCCTCAGCTGACACTAAACCTGAGCTACTTTTTGCACTCTTTGGTGAAATCAAGCTGGCGCTGATTTTCTCTGTTACATTTCAAATTACCAGCTCAGTGATGCCTTGACTGGAAACAGTTCTCTCATGGCTTCTGCCTGGTCTGTGGGCCAGCAGCATATTTGGGCTTCTCCATGCAGCAGGAATTCTCACTACTGGAGCCTCTCTAGGCCTCTTTTCATGTCTGTGCAGGAGATACTCTACTTGGCTGAACTTGAACTGCGCTGTTCATGGCAGCACAGGAAGAGGTGTTTCTCTGATCCCCTTCCTTCTGCAGCAGGGCAGATGCACAAGGACCAGTGCAGCTTGTGTTTTCACCCCTGCAGACATCCTGCAGCTGTCCTGGTTTGATCCTAGGAGCATTCTGAGGGGCAAGGCAGCATTGGGAGGACTAAGGAGGTTTTGGCCTGTGACACCATGAGCAGATTTGGAGAGCTGGACACCAGCTACAGAGTTGTGTCAGAGTGTGTGTGTGTGCTGATTCTGGGTAGGAAGCAGGATAAAGAGGCAGAACCCTCATCAAAGCTCCAGGCCTCTCCCTCCTGACTTATTTCTGCATGTTGTGTTTTCCACCCTGAGCTGGTTACCATGCTGGTAGGAACCAGAGTCCAGCTAGAGCAGTTTCAGATGCTCTGACCTGCAGCAACGCCAAAGGTCCCCACTGAGGCCTTGATGGACCTGCTGAGCTCCCCAAAGGTGGCTCTGCCACACTCCTGTGCACCCTAGGATATTTCCAAGGGTAAAAGGAGGCAGAGGTTGAGGCTGCTGGCCGTGGATCTTTCCATGCCACTGAATGGTGTCTCCCCTCTCCGTGCTTGCTCATTCTGCCCCTGCAGCCTGGGCAAGGACAGTGGTTAACTTGAGCTCCCAGGGAATGGCTCAGCCAGGGTCCCACCAAGGCAGAGGTGCAGAGATTCACCTGCTCCTGAGGGATGCTGCTACAGCAAGTCTCTGGAGCTGGGCTTAAAAGTGGTGGGATAAGGAAGCATATCCTAATGCAGCAATGTTTAGGGGCAGTAACTTACTTTTTTCAAGTTGTTTCCATCCTACAGACCTCTACAAGGCCAATGGCTTTCAGATTTTCCTGCTTGATGCCCAACATCACTTTTCTAATCCAACTTACCTTTTGTCCTGTGCTTTCCTTCTGGCAGCAGCTGAAGATATCTCCAATGTTTCAACAACTGAATACGAACCATTGTGTCTTAGTAAGTCTTCACAAATAATTCCTACCTGTTAAAGTTGGGTGATGAGTGTGCACAGTGACTGAGAGGCTGTCCTGGAAAGGGATTTATCTCTTCTCAAGTCTTCCATTGTGGGTCAGCCTCTAGGATGCATTTCTAAGACTCCTCCACTGTCATGGTGTGATATCTTAGGTACATTGAGACAGACTCATAGCTTTGAACAGAATAATTGACAGCCAAATTGTGTCCTAAAGCTCCCTGCCAGACTGCCTGCAGGCATTATGTGGGTTCCCAAGAAGGCCCCTTTCCCTTGCCCTACCAAGCCACAGAGAGCAGGGACAGGCCTTCCCAGGCATTTCCCCTGGGGAAGGCTGTGAGAAAGCTCAGAGAAAAAAATAAACCAGTTCTTATCTCCACGTGCTGGCACCTGTTGCCAGGCAAATGTGGAATGTGTTATGGAGATTTGTTTATCAAAGGATGGTGGTGTTTTAGTTGGTGGACCAATGAGGTCAAAGCTGTATCAGACAGGCTAGAAGGGGTTATGGGTTTCTTGAGAATATAGTATTAATAGAGTATAGAGGAATAAAGCAATGGTTCAGCTTTCTGCATCACAGAATCAGTGCTAATTACACCCATGTCAGGGGGACCCAGCCCCAAACAACCCGAGGTCCCACCACTACTCCAGAGTCATCCACCAGCTTAAGAGCCAGGCCTAGAGGAAGGATGCCAAGGCAGAGTGATGGGGCAGAAGCCATCTGCCCTCTCTGGTGAAGGAAACCTCTCATGTTCACAGCCTCCCATGGGCTCACTTCACTTCTGCTCCCCCAGATGTGAACTTCTGCAGGCAGGCAGCCACGTGCTGCCCCTCGGGCATGGATGACTACGGGTGGATCGCAGCAGCCGTCGGCTGGAGCCTCTGGTTCCTCACCCTCATCCTGCTCTGCATGGACAAGATCATGAAGCTCAGGCCTGACGAACCCAAATACTTGGTGGCCTGAAGCAGAGAGAGCCAGCGAGCAGCAGCACTGGGTGGACTGACAGAACATTTCAAACATTTGCTAAGAAACAAAAGGGGAAGGGAAAACACCTCCAGCCCAAAAAGGCCCGATCCAGGCAGGGCAACTGCTGAGGCTTCACCCTGGAGCTGCCAGCCAAGGTGTGGAGCAGGCAAGTCCCTGAAAGCCACCATGTACCCGCCACAGTACAAGACCCCCAATTGCCCCTGAGCCCTCTCGTGCTTGCTGTGAGCACAGCAACAAGAGGAGAGGCTGAGGGACCAGTGACCAGCCTATAGCACATTGCCTCATCTATAGGTTTGACACAGAAAGTGGGCAAAATAAAGCTACTTTCTGGAGCATCAACATTACCAGAGCCATTACTAAGCTATAGCCAGGTCACATCAGTAAATGGAAGTAATAATTGACTTTACCGAGGCCTTCTAACTCACTAACTTGTGATATTTAAAAGTCTATTCACTGATACATGGGAAGACTTATGGAAACTTAGGGATTTTGGGCTGGTTTGAAAATAAAACTAATTTTTCCAGAGCCATTTAGATGTGAAATGTGTTGCAGGAATTGAATGTTGGTTGTACTTATTCAGCTTTCACCTGCCTGAAACTAAGCCAAGCTGAACTGTGGCAAGCAGGTTTAAACCAGCATATCCAATTCATGCACAAAACTGTTCCTATTATCCAAGATAATAAACACTTTTATTGATTGAAAGACTCTCACTGAGTGGTTTATATGGATAAAGCTTAGAAATTGTTAGAAACAGGATTCTCAGAAGATGTATTCATGCCAGGAGGGTTTGCCTCACTGAAATCAAACTCTGATTTGGTGCAGTTGCACCAGTTTTATTTCTATCTCAATAAATCAGCATTAAACCTACCTATACCTACACAAAGTTAGCAAATCTGCTAGAAATCAACTGAAATTAAGCATAAAAAGTTACTTTTTATGCTTAACTTTATTAAAAAGTTACTTAAACACCATTTGAGATCTTTATCTGCTATAAATAATTATACTCTCCCATCAGCTCATCAGTATGTTAGTAACTTCATGAGTGAGAAATGACAGAAATCAGTTTAAGACTCTTCCTACTGATTCTGGCACAAGTAACACTTCAAATCAGGACAATTTGGTCACTTCGAAGTGATGGGCAGCTGTCCCTTATCAACTAGCTCCCATCAAGAGGAACAGGGACAAATTGGACACTGAGAAAAAGGAAATACATCCTTCCCTATCATTATTATCACTTCAGACAAAAGTTCTTTTAGAGTGAAGTGCTGAACAGAGATGCTCACGTCAGGAAAGTAAATTTTCAAAGGGAAGGGCTCAATTCTCAACATTCCAATATACAGCAATTAAAACAAAAGTAATTTTCACACAAGAAATCTCAGTGTTGGAGATACTCAACTTCTTGCCACAAAACCTCTCACTTATGTGCAAACTTAGAGAAACAAAGGGCTCTCAGTCAACCCCAAAATGTAATGAGTGAGTTGACAGTTAAACCATTGCACTCATGTACTACAAGTCTTCTACTTACATACATAATTTTTTCCTGTTATATTAATTTTAATAACAGAAAACAATGTGAAAGCAATGTGAAAGATTTTATGAAAAAAATCTCCACTTACTGCCTTCATGTCTACCTTCTGCAGATCTCTTCTTACGGGCATTTTTCTCTGGGTTGGGAACACAGAAGTGCCTGCTGGATATGGCACTGCTCTTCATAACTGAGGGGGAATATTTCATAACAAACATGTTTCAGAGACATGTTTTGCATGTCTTTGAGTATTCAGCACGTGATACAAGCTCTAGATGTCCTTCAAGAGCAACAGCCACAAAGAGCTGCCCAACAACTGGGCAACTGTGGGGCTTCCTGAAGTCTGCCTGTAGAAGCACAGCTTGTTCCTTCTTCACACTCTCCAAAATAGTGCAGATACCTTCAAGGGTTGTAGTGGACTTAAAACACAGTTTAAGTCTTGCATTTTCCTTTGAGGATTCCCAGCTCAACCAAAAGGGGGAGAAAAGGAAAAAAGCCTCATATTTTGTTAAAATGTACTTCCCTCAAGGATTTTGTGTGCCTGTGTTCAGAGGCGATACCCAAGTCTCCACAAAATCAGGTATAAAAATGGAGTGCACCTCACAGATAATTTCTGCTGTGAAATGTATACTTTTTCTAGATCAGTGACCTGTAAACCTCTGATCTGATGTGACAGGGTTGTTTCTTCCTGCATCACCTAACTCTGACATCTGACATTGTCAGGTTTGATCTGCAGCTGCTTCTCTTCAAGTCACTTGATGGAGACACTTAGAAAGACTCGACACTGTAACGAATCTCATGGAGGCACTGCTGTTCCCAGGTGCGTCTGGGATCCCTAAACAAGGTGGCAGTGTTCCACAGGCTCCAAGGCTATCAATGGAAACATCTTATCTGTTTCCACATATTACAGGGCAAACCACCAAAGTATTATTTTAAAGGGACTCTCTGAGGTACACACTATGTGCTGTACTGATCCTAAGGGCAATCACAAGTACAGTGCAAAACTTTGCAAAAGGAGGAGAAAAGCCCTAATGGTGTGGTCAGTGCTTGTCCAGTTACAGAAAGCACTGAATTAAAAATTTGCAGCATTAAATTGAGACACTGATATAAAGACAGAAATCAGTAGGCAGAAATGGATTATACATGCCTGATTTCTAAAATGTAAAGATGATCTGTAGTCTGCTGTTACATTTCCTGGAATAATTTTATCCAGGGAACACACACGAGCACTGGTTGTGGGTTATAACCCTCATTTAAGAGCAACTGAGTCACAGTTGAAGGCTGTGGTCTGGTTTTGATGTACAAATTAAACATACAAAAGCACAAATTAAACATACATGACTATACAGTACAATGCCTTATAAAGTAGTCCATGAGCAGAGCTGAAGGCTGGTGTTCACATCTATTGTGATTTGTTTCGTGCTCTTAATATCACTCATAATTTAATACCTCTAATTGTGGATCCCAACCAGTGGAATGCTGTCCAACCCCTGCTGACTTCCAGGGAGCAACACAAACATCCAGCACCAGCCTTGTTTTGTCCTTTGGGGTTTTTTCACTGTAATTCAGGAATTCACTGTCATTTTTATTCCCACAGGAAACCCTGGAGGCAAAGTGTAACCACTGATTTATCAGCATGCATAAATCCTTTTTGTGTTAAACCTGGGTGCCCCATCAAACTGCTACACACCACCTCATGGGACTAAGCTGGTATAGGCACTTACACATCTCCAAACATGTACAAAGTAAGGTGATAGCTACAGATGATGATGGAAATGTTAATGCTCCAGTCATTCATAGTTATTTGTCTGTCCAGGACCAAAAAGTTCCTCACTGGAATGAGATGGAGAAAAAAAAAAAACTATTCCAGCTCTTATGATTTAGTATAAAGAAAACCAAGAAAATTGTTGAAACCTGAATGGCTGGGGAAAAAAAAAAGTGTGAATAAAATTCACAAATTTGAACCACAGCAGCACTGCTGACCACATCAGCAGAGTTCTTCCTATTTTCTGCACCAAGTTTCTGAATCTCAGTCATGATGATAAGTAGTGCCTGGAAAGGGAAGGGAGATGCAGATGGCACCTGGGAAAGCTGCTGGTCTGCAAGTGTTTCAGACAGACAGACAGAGCACTGGGGACAAGTAACTGAGCAGCACTTTCAATAACAAAGGAGAAAAGCAGCAGCACAGCATTGCAGGTAACTGCTTTAATTTGCCTGGAGATAATATCAATCACATCCAACTAGTGATTTTTTGAACAATTTTGAATTTGAGCCTAAATGGACTGGTACTTGATGCACGACTCTTCATCCTTTCAGAGACCACTGCTTTGGTAATGACTCACATTACTCACTGCCTTGATCCTTGGGGTTTTGGAGAATGAGCTACACATTAAGCAATTGCACTTTACAATGATTACACTTTCCCAAATCACTAGAGGAATGAAAACTGGCAAGCATCCGGGCTCCCTACCCACATGAAACACACAGACAAGACAGAGGTTAAATTCATAAGAAAAGGGGCTCTGTGCTGGGACTCTGTAGGAATTTTGATAAAGTCGTTACAAAATCTAGGATTTCAAAAACTTATTGTCATTAGTTACTACCAAGGAATGGAATTTGGGCATTCTTGGGAAGCAACCAACCTCTCTTATCCTTACACTCCAGATTCTGCTTATTTTGTGGCATCTGTTGTGGAATTCAAAGCTCACTGCAGGTTTCTGTCCCAGAATCAAACATGTTCAATGAGCTAATTTCCAACTCCTAGTTTGCAATAACCATCCAGAAATAAACCACAACATCAACAATGCAGTACTGCAAGTCTGAAAACTGCTTGAAAAAAAACCAGCTGTAAGAGACTTGTGTCTTTTCCTGTCTGATTTGACAATATGACCTTGAGAGTGTAACTTCTGGAGCAAAGATTAAAGTACTTGAGATTTTCCACAGCTTTGTCGAAATGGGAGAAGGGAGACACCTGCAAAGCTCCACCTCTACTAGACTGTTGCCCCTTCATGGCTTTCCAACACACTGTGTACGTAAGTCAGATCAGTTCAAAAATATTCAAGTTCTAATGTAGCAACCCTCTGGGCTAAAATACATGAAGGAAGCTCCATGCTTTGGCTGGGCAATACTAACATCCTATACAGATATGACAGCATTAGCTAAGAGAGGTCAGCTCCTCCTTGAGAAGATAAATAATGCCCAAAAATATGTCCCACAACATGCCCCCACCTCAAAGGCACACATGTTCTTCATCCTGCCACTCCAAAGCTCTTGGCCAAAATAGAGAATTTTCTGGGACTGGCACCTGTTTATAAGGAACTGCTAGTTAAGGCACACAACAGAAAATGCACATTTCTTCCTTGAGCTAAAAACTATGATGGCTGGAGAAGTGAGGAACGTAGTGAGGGCAAAAGATAAAAAAGTGAGTTCAGCTGCCTACCATCATCCACATCACACAACTGGGCACACAACTGGTGACTTCCCTTGGGCTTGAATATACACCCAGCTTCCTCATGTAATCCACCAAATGTGTTTTCAAGCCCATGAGCTAACAACAGCATAAGCTGTTGTGGTTCTTGGGGAGTCATGATTGCTGTACACAGCCTCTTTCTAAGATAATGCCATAACCCTGCTGTTCATGGTGCAGTTCAGAGGCACTGGCTGGGTAGGAACTTGCACTTTAGGTGAATCACTCTGTTATTCACCTGTGTCCATGAATGTGCACCACACTGGGGTAGCCAGCACCACAGCAGCCTCCTGGGGCAGGGTGACACACACAGACCTTGGCTGACACCGACTGCTGCTCCCCAGCCACTGAAAGGAGCCTGACCCAAACCACTGCAAGTACAGCACACTGCAAAAGGTCACTAAAATACCACTTCCTGCTCCAGAGTGGCCATTTTTAACATTTCCAGCCCATTTTGTTCCTCCTAAAAGCAAGGTTTTCTCTCGTGAATGAAAATCCCCCAGCCACAAGCAGGACCATGTGTCCCATCCTGGTGGAGAACATTTTATAGTACTGAAGCACACCCCACCTTTCACACTGAGTGCATGAAAAATCTCTGTAACATTTCACTTAGCTCCAACAATTTTGGAGCTAAGAAGCAGGCTGGAGGTCAACACTCTGGCCACGAAAAGGAAACCAAGCATGCTAAATTATGTAGCTGTCATCTCGCCAAGTTCTTCTATGTGCCAAACTAAACAGAGACTAAACACAAATGTCAAGGAAAATTGTGAAGAAAGGGAAGAGCCCCGAGGATTCCATGAACCAGATGGTTTAGTCATGGAAATGGATGCAACAGTTGGTAACAGCTTTCTGTGCCTGTACCGACTTTACATCTGATTGATGTTTACCGAAACCAGGAGATTCATTAGCAGATACTTAAATATAGGATACTTTAAGTTTCAGGGGAAAAAAAGTTCGTTTGGTTTCACCCTCTTGCCTTTTAATAGGGCAACTTAAAAAAACCTGGCAAAAGAACTCAAGCACATAGGGATGCAGAAACTTGCAGATTTTCTCCCCCCAGAATTTCCAAGTGGAAACACACATTCTGGCACATGCATTCCACAGAATCCTTTTGTAGCACATGAAAAAAACAGCTTTTCCTGTAGCTGCCAAAAGAGTGGGTCTTGCTTGTTAAGGCTGTTCTTGGACCTGGTGGCTGCTAACTGATGTTACTTTTCTTCCTATATGAAGATACAGATTAGGTCATATCAATTTTTTGGATGCTGGATCAAGACTTCAGCTAATCTGAGAACATAACTTCCAAACACAGCTTTCTGACTTCTTATATTTTACTATCCTGTTGAAAGTTTTAAAGAGAGTTTTCTTCATCAGAAAGCCTCTTTTATTTACAAATACATATTTGTCCTGTGTTTTTCATAAGATTAGGGACTGAAAAGAGAAATTATACACATCCAAATATAAAAAGATGGAATTTCACAATAGCATCATCACCATCACCAGCAAAAACAATGAATGAGAAGTGGCTTAAGTACCTCTAAATTTCAAAGCTCTCATTTCACAGAGAACATATTGTTCTTAAGTAGCTGGAACCAGACAAAATTAATTTACCTTCTAGAAGACCACATTTGCTTGAAGTGAAGTCACAGTAATGTGCTAATATTTTTATAAGCATCAGTCTCTGAGCTCACTACAGAATTAAACTGGAGAAGGACGTGGGGTCTGAAAGAGATGGTTTTAATGGGAACACTTAGCAACAGTCAGTCTTCAGTGCTGTCAAAATGACCAAATGAACACCGCCTGATACACTCTTCATTCTTCAAAACCTGGCATTTTGCAGAAGTATTGGCAACATTCGTGTTTACAAACTTGGCAGAAAACAAATGTTTATTTTTATCCTAGAGTTATCACACAAAAAAACTTTAAAAAAACAAATCATAGTGACCTGTTGGTACTGCTGTTACAACCATGCTGGTGTTCTGATTCCTTTCAAACCTCAACCGGTGCCCAGGAGGGCTTCACACATAGGCCAGGGAACTGGAAATTAATTTACACTGCTTCATTACTCCCTCAAAACAGTTTCATACAGCATTTTGATGATCATAGGTAAACAGAAAAACGTCAGAGCTTCCTGGTAAAGAGGGAAACATACCATCTTTTTTTCCACAGCAGCGAGCAACGGAGGTTTTTGGTTTCAGCCGCGAGTAGGATGGACACACTTCAGGAATAAGGTGTGGAGGACATGAATAAGGGACGGATGTCTTCCACCACATCCTCCCAGCTGTTTTCATTTCAGACTTAGTCCTGCTGCCCTTACTGAACCATGCACTAGAGCCAGGAACAGATGTGGCAGCCAAGGACCACCACACCACACCGGTGTTATGGCACCTGTATTTCCCCACTGCCATTTCTACCCCGGTAAATGAGGCAAATGCAGCCCCTGCCTGGCTGCCCAGTGCTCTCTCTGCAGATCTGTGCTCCTCAGAGCCCTGAGCACTGCCATCTGCTCGTGCTTGAAACACTGCAGCACTCATCATCCTGCTGTCCACTGCCCTAGGGCAGGGCTCCCAAGCCTCCTCACCAACAATGAGCCTGCCCTCCATCCCTGTGCCAGTTTAGTAGCTTTAGTTCACTCTGACCTGAAAATGAAAACACTTCAACCAATCGTGACTTAAGCAAAATGTCCATGTGTATTATGTCAGGTACAGTTATGCAATGGCCAATATTAGTAAATTCGTAGCTAATTTTAAATAAAAACTCTGAAAAAAACAGCGACAAAACAGTTCCATGGCACGTACCATCCTTACCATGGGGATAATGCTTATTACCCTTTGTCCAAAGGGACAGTGGAAACAAGTATAAATATAGAAACTGTCTCAAAACTGCAAATCTAAGCCTATGTTAATGCTCTAAACTGTCACTGACTTCCACTAAAATTATTCAGATCCAAACATAAGCAATGATTTAGGACATCAATTTATAACATAATGCTGGTGACCCTGTACCAGTCAGGCTGGATTGATTTCTGTCCACAAAGCAAACTACAGAGTGGCAAGAGTTTATCGCTGGTCTTGCAAGAGCATTTAGTATGCAAATATGGTTTTTTAAAGATATACATACACATTTCCCCAAATTCAACTGTGGCTGAATATTCCCCTTCCAGTTTTCAGTAATTTTGAAACTAATTAGATACCAAGCCCTTTCTGTTTGGATGCTTTGCTTTCTTTTTCCAGCCTGAATGAGTCTACAAATATTTTCTTAATTATACAAGGCCAATGTTTCACTTTGCAAACATTGAAGATGAAGGAACACTTGAAGCTTCAGCACCAGAAGGAAAACAAGGAAGAGTGCAGAGGGTAGCTCCATTCGGAACCACAGAGCTGTAACAATTATTGTTCCAGTTTAATACAAGTAACTCATAAAGACTTTTTTTCTAAGCAGTCCCATTGTTCCTGACAACCAAAGTGATTCCTATGTGAGATTGGACCTTCAAGACCCTTAAGTTGATACAGTTTGCAATCTTGCAGAACAGCAACACAAACCAGTTCCCCATAAGCACTGGAGAGATAAGAATACTTGTAATCTCTTGCAAAATGTCATCTCAGTTCATTAAAAACTTCATCTACTTCCTTAGAAAAAGGAGTTCATCATTCTTGGACATAATTCCTGTCATTTTTTTTTCTGTTGTTGTTGTTGAAGTACTGAGTTCTTGACCTATGGTTTTATTTATATGTTAGCCTGAATGAGGGTAAGGAGAGAAGAGGAGCACCGTAATATGAACAGATTAATTAATATTACTTGTGATGACACTGATGATTTACCCTGTTTGTCCCCCATCTCTCCTTACTATTCTCATTTTGCTGCCTTTTTTGATTTTTCCAGAGTGCTGTCAACAGAGCTGTGGAAGTTCTTTCCTTTGTGAGAACGACATTGCTGATTTCCTCTGAGTCTTTGCTTCCATAGGAAGCAGATACCTGGCAGATTTGCAAAGGAATGCTAAATCAACTATGGAAGTTCTGCACTGTTGTCTGTTTCTGAGAGAGCCGCAGAAGTTCCTCTCGAATTGCTTTGATAAGAGAGGCTGACGAGTGACCTGGCTGGAGGTCCTCAGTGGAACTGGTGGTGTAGCAAAGGCCCTGGCCCTGAAGGCTGTTGTGTGGAAGCTGAGCAGGAGGAGCTGAGGGCTGCCTGGCTGAAGTCCTCTGCATCTGGAATACTGGTGAGGAGGAATATTCTTGGTGTCCATGCATATGCGTCTGGAAAAAGGGAGAAACCATTATTGTATTTTTTGAATAAATGTGATTAGCCCAGAAAAGACAAGAAAGCAAAAAGGCAAAGAACAGGGGGAAAACAACATGGAGATGCTTGTATCTGCTGCAATGGCTCTTCTGTTACATGAATGAGTGATGTCTCTTATGGAGCACAAAACAACAAGTTTACACAAGATTGTTGGACTGCCTCAAGTTCAGAGAGCCCCCCCTTTCCAATCTACAGTATGTTTAGGAACTGAAATGGAAGGAGGTGGGGAGAAATCCCCATGACTGTAAATCAGAATTGCCTTCTCTTACCATCAACTTCCTAAAAGACAGCAGGCAAATCACTTTTTCCCCTGGCTGTCATTTCTCCATACTATTTGTAAGCAAAGATACTACTGTTTCCACCTTTCCTTTTCCTGCCTACTTTGCCTGTTCAGACTACACTTTTGTGGACCCTGTGACTGACCAGTGCCCAGGAAAACACTGTCAATGGAAGAAGCAGCAGAAGAAAACTACTAGGATTTGAAAGATTAGGTTTTTCCATACTCAGTATCTGAGAAAGGCTATCCCAGCTTAGGGACAATCATTGTTTCAGGGCAGCGAGGGGTTGATTCTGCCTTTGTTCAATAATATGCATTTCCAAACAAAACAAGAGAGACAGAGAACAGAAGCCTGAGTTCATGGCTTGTCCTTCTGCAAGACAATCTGCTTACACTAAAACAAAGCATGGATTTACAGTACACAGGGCGACTGCAGCAACTCCCAGTACGGACACAAACAAGGCACATTTTGAAAATCCAGACTCCAGCTGACAACCCTGAAGCAAGTGTTTCCTCTTGCCTCGCACTGCTGAAGGCTGGGAGACAGCCTGAAGCAAACAGGGGACACAGAGGACTGGAAGGCACAGGTGGGAGCAAAGCAAGGTGATCCCCTTGCAGGGGGAGCAGCAGGCTCAGAGCACAGCCACCACAAGCCTGGGAGCACTACCTTGGTCTGGGAACAAGCCTTAAGGAGTAGCAGAGAGAGCAGCCTGATGGGGAAAGAAAGGACAGCAAGGTCAGCTAGAAGAGGATTTGGGAGCAAGGCGGAGGGGAAGGAAGACATTACAGAGCTTGGGAAGGATACAGAGAACCTGCAGTGACAGTGGCAGCGTGTGCAGTGAACACAAAAATGCACGGGAGCAAGTTCCTTACCATCTCTCATAATACAAATGAATAAAATTTAAGCTATTTTGTATAAAGAAGAATTAATAATATATTCTGAGTCTCTTGTGCAGCTCACGTACAGCACTCCTCCTTTATACTGTTAATTCTGGGAGACAGATCAAGGGGGAAAGACGCTTTAATAGAAGAATGATAGGTAAAGGTTTTCCAAGTAACATCCTGCCTTATTTCTTATAAAAGAGAGGTGATTTCAGTATCAGAAAGGAATGAATGGGTCTCCTGATTGTTCAGAATTATTCATTTGGCAGTGAAACCTGAAACTAATTCATACATGCAGTATAGAGTTGGCAAACCTGACAAGTACTCTGTGGGTTTATAGGGAAGAGATGACATTAAAAAAATATTAAAAGGAAACACTCCTTGACACATGAGTCTTAACAGCAACCTAAATTATGTTCAGGTTACTTTCACATTAAAATGCACTATGTGATTCAGCTGCAATCTCACACTGTACTAAATTACCACCATAAGAATGGTTTCTTAAGGGAAGTTAGGGAGTCTGATGACCACAGTGGCTATTTTTAACACTAAGTTTTTCAAGGTTTTCTTAAATATCTCAGAAAAAGAAAAGGATGTGTTTCTGTGATTTCACATATAGCATCAGGATTAAACAGGCCTCTAAAACTTCAATACCACATTGGTTTAGAAACCTAACCTGTACTAACCTACAACAGCAAAATAATAGGAGCAAAACGTCTGAAATAATTTTTGCTGGTTTTTAAAGATTTCTTTACTAACAGAAACACACAAAGATATGTTATATGACATTATATATGCAAAAATATATAGTTCTATATAACAGCTATACATTTTATATTTTTCCCTAAAAACTTCTAGATAATTAACAGCAGTATGAAAAAATTGACAAAAATATTTTATTGAATCTTCCTTCTTAAGGAATGAAGATTTATGAGATGAAAGTGTAAATTTGTTAATCTCCATTTAATACCCGTTGAACTCTGGCCAATTTCAACTGAACTAAATGTATAAATATATACCCAGACATACCTGTGTATGAACAGATAGATAAAATTCACAAAACCAGGTGGCTAATTAGACATTTTCTGATTTGTTATCAGCTTATTTGTTATCATTGAATCTGCATCTGAGTGGCAGAAAAGTCAAGTTAGGCTGTGCTCAGCTGGATCTCTTAGCCAGCATGGATCTCACAGGGATGATCCTGGGGACCTGAGAAACAACTAAGTTTGGTGAGATTTTTTTAGACACACTAGAGTGGGCAGCTGAGTAGAAAAATAGAGTGAAAGGGTAGGAGTATCTTTGGGGAAACACTGGAAACCTGCAGGAAGGCTTGGGAGAACAGTGGAAAGCTCCAGGGGACTGTGGATGGGTAGGAGGTGATGCCAGTGGTGGAGGGAGGTGCAGATATGCAAGACATTGAGCCCATCTGTAAGAAGCCAGGTTTCATTTTTTCTGCTCAGGATTGTATTTTGTGTCAGCTAAGGAAATGCTGTCCTTCTCCTGGCTGCCCTGGGCCTACTGGATGGAGAATTAAGGGAATTGATGGCACCCTGCACACTGGATTTAGGCTGGGAGGTACAAGTGAGAGGTCATGTTCCAGCAGAAAATCAGGTATTGACTTCAGGAAAAATAAAGGGGTCAGGATGCTGTGAGGAAAAGAACTATTGCAGGAAGACAAATGCAGATCCCTCTGCAGTTTGTGTGCAAGAAGAATGCTCTAGATTTCAATCTTCCTAAATGCAGAGTTTAATTTTAGAAACTTGCTCTGAATGAGGGAACAGTAAGACAAAGTTTGCGTAGGATCAGTTGAATAATGCACCACAAGGAACATGACCATCATTAAGTAAAGCCTCATTGCCAAAATGAGGAAACAAAAATTTAGAGCTCTGTCCTAGTGAAAAATCCAAACTGTGGTGAAGGTAATTATTTAATTACAAAAAGCTACAGGTCCATGACTTTTTGTTTGTTTTGGTTTTTTTTGCCGATTTTTTTCTTTTTGTTTTTTAATGGGAAGAATCCTTCTTAAAAAAAAAATTGCTCACAGGAAAAAGAAAGTTCAGGCAATACGTGAGCTCTCCTACAACTGCATGACACCAAATTCAAATAAGTTTTAGTTCACTATCTCCTCCTTTTGCCTGTTTATTAATAGCAAACTGAAAAAAATCACGTTGCAGTAACATATGAATTGCAGTAACCAGTGAGCAAAAAATGCTGTCAAAGCTGAGGAAATCTTTAAACTGAGATGAACCAAAAGAAAACCAGCCTGGATTTCAATGACCTGAACAGGAACATGCCCACAGATGTAGAAAAGCCATTTTCAGAAAAGAGAGACAAATGTAAAGAAAGGTCAATAAATGGTAACCCAGAGATGTCTCTGAAAATAGAACTTGAGACACTAAGATGTCTCATGCAGGTGCTCTCTTAGATGTAAACTGAAATTATGATCTTCCATTCAAATACCACAGTTTCAAGCACAGAATGCACATTAAATTAGGGAAACAGATCTTTCAGCTTTGACAGCTGAAGTTTTTGAATAGTATTAAACAGCATAGCCAGTTCTCAAAAACTTGATGCTGCTCCTCTTGAGTGTAGTTGGAGTGGAGGCAGCTCAATTTCACCAAAATCTAGAGATAAGCCCATCCTGTTGCATTTCCTTTCTGCAAAGCTATGTCATGATCATGCAATACTGCAAAGCAACATCAAGTAGTGTGAACACACACTGCCCTAAATATGCAAAAGGAGGAGATCCCACTTTCTTTCCTCAAGGAAGAAATCAAAAAAAGATAGTTTAAACTAGGAAGCAAAAGAAGCAGCATAAAGTTGTCACTCTCAAGAGTACTGCAATAAACCTGTTGCAGGTCAGTCTGCTCCAGGAGGCAAATGCACTAAAGAGGGACTGGTAGCAGCCAAGTGTCTCTCTCCTGGCAAGGCTATATGTTACCTTCAACCTCGCACACCTGGCTGAATCAGAAATGTCAACCTCTGGAAGCACAGCTGCCAAGAACAAGAAATCACCATGGCTGCCTAGGCAGCACAGGTAAATGAGCATGTGTTCATTTACCACCTCCTGCTGACTTAGGCTAGAAAGAAACTTGTTTAGAAACACCTCCAATGTTATGGGCAAGTATGAACCTTTTTCTGCTTCCCTGACTCCTGCTGTTAGCATTGATACAGAAGATAAAAGAACTTTATGCATACAACATAGGATGGCAGCCTGGGATAACTTAATTCAATGTTTTCTAATGACAATGATCTCAAAATACAGAGGCATATTTCAAAGAAGGAATGGAAAGCAGTATCCACCTCTGCTGGAGCTCAGAAGCAGAACTGCATGAACTGCAGTTAATGGGTGAAAGCCTCAAGCAAGGAAAAAAAAAAAAAAAAGTTAGGGTAAAATGAGAGAAAGCGTTTGGAGAAGCAAAGGTGAAAGAACAGCAAGCAGAAGTCAGAAGAGCTAACAAGGGTCTGAAGAGCAAAGCAAAGGATGTCAGAGAAGCAACTAAAAGTATTCCAGGGAGGGAGAAAAAAAGTTCCAAACAGTAATGCAAGAAAAAAATACCCAAACAAATCACTACTTTGGAAACTATGGAAATGTGTAAGAGTACTCACTGCATCTCGCCTAGCACATTCATCCTCTCCACGATACTGGGGCCACCCTGGCCCCCCCGGCTGGCCATGCCCTGCTCTGCCTGAGGGGAGCTCCACTGGTTGACCTCCGATCCTGCTAGCAATTCCCACCTGAGTGAGGTGCTGTATCTGAGAACCTTAAAAGCAAATATTGGGTTTTTTTTTTCATCTTCATACACAGTCAAGTTTGCAGGGCAGACATATGATAACATAAAACTTTGTTGGAAGCGGGAGACGAGAAGAAAATGGAGCTCTGTTTCTGTGCAGTTAATAAAAATCAGCAGAAAGAAGGCTGTCAGTGTGGAATGAAGACAGAAAAGTTATGTGCATTTTGTGCAGTTCATGTGAGTGTGATGCATTTCATGGCACTGCACTGAAAGAAGAGGTTGAGATACACACATCTCTGACATGGGTTACTCCTCATTCCAAAAACATGCCAGCCCTTTCCAAACAGTGCTTACTGAAAGCTCTGGCAGTGCTTTCATGCCAATTATTCAGCAGCAAAGAGAGGATATTTGCTCCTGTGGCACACCTTATTTGCATCACACTGGCAAGACCCTAACGCTGCAGACTGCCTCCTGTTGTGTGGCTCTGAAGAATAAAACACACGGCTAAGTAAGAGTGTGCTTCTCTCAGCTTTGCTCTGTGGTTAAATATTAAACCATGCTGTCCTTAACTAAGGGAAGGTCACAACACACTGCATCTCCTTCCAGCCTGAAAGCCAACCTCCTCCTTTCTCCTCTTCCTTCCCTTCCCTCCTTCCCACTGCTTTCAAACATATGCAAGGATAGCTGCCACCATTAATTGCAAGATATACGTAACAACATGCCAGCTTTCCTTCTTCATTAATAGTCTCCCACAGGGAAATGTCATTTACATTTTTATTCTTAAAATTACTATTAATACTTCGTTAGTCATTAGAAATGAAACACATTTAAGCCAGAGATACATAAAAGTGTGTGTATGCACAAAAGGGGAGGAAAAGACAAAAACAACAGTGTGATTAACGTGATAGACAGTTTGATCACTTCCCTATTTTCTCTCAAAACCCCCCAATATTTGAGAAGTTTGATATTTACACGTAATCATGTTGAGGAACAGAAACTAAATATATTAAGTGCCCCCAAACTTTAAAGCAGAATACATATTAACATTTAGACAATAGTGTGAATTAGAGAATAAAATAGTCATTGTTTAGCTGTAATAGTTACAACATTCCTACTATTCTTATTCATTTAACATTTACAGGGAGATGAGAGCAACTATCAAAACTGGGCTTCTGATATAAGTATATGATCATATTTCCAGTCTTTTTCAAGGAAGAAAATATTTATCTGGGACAAAATTAACTTTAACATTTACATAGCAATACAAAATTTTATTCTTAGAAGTGTTTGCTGCTTAGCTGCCATGTGATGTTACCATCACGACAGCATTGGTGACTGCTATCAAAATTACCTCAACCAGATCAGGGAAGGTGATTTCATGGGGGACAGCAGAAATAGATAATTCAATGTAAAACCAAGAGATACTGCTTTAATGCACACAATTCTACAAAGAGAAGTAAGAAACACAGATGTAAAGAAGTATTAAAAATTTTTGCTGTTAGCATGCTGATTGGGGATGCAAAAATTAGTTCATTTAGCACAAAAGGAGGAGTTCAAAATGGAAAGTTAGCATACATTGTAATCTCTAAAACAAGTAATTTTCCATTCTTAGCAAATGGAGTTTTGTGAAAATACACTTTGTGATGACCAGTGCTTGTAAGATACTAAAAAAAGGCGCAATGCACTTCCTTTTTCTGCAAGGTCCTACGAAAAGTAAAGTTAACCTCATTTTGTCATCATCTTTTTTTGGGCATTAAGGACAAGGACCACCTATCACATATAGCAGCTGAAGGAGAATGACACCTTAGTGGTGACCTTGGCATAGGAACAGACAGAGGAAAGGCTCAGTTATTTTCCTGCATAGTTAACCTCAGTGAAGTGTACCTGCAGTGCTTCCAACGGGCCGCGGCCGTGCCACTGATGGCATTTCCTCTGAGTACATCCCCCTGGAGGAGTACTGAACCTCAGGGGGTGGCTGCTCTCCGTGCATCAGCTCTGCAGGCTGAAGGAAACCTGGCCCAAAGTTCTGCCTGTGGAAAAGGAGGCAAGGTTAAAAGAAGTGAAATCACTAATTAGAAACAATAACGTAGGTGTGCCTCGCACAGTGGTTCTTTAGGTGTTTTAGTGTAATTGTAACCTTCAGTGTTGAGGAAAATATTTATATCTGAAGAACATGTTTTTACAAAATGTTACACAAGTGTTTTTCCCATGTTGCAGTCTCAACCTTCAATGTTGAGGAAAATATCTACATCTGAAGAACATGTTTTAACAGAATTTTACACAAGTAAAATTTTTCACATGTTGCAGTCTCCTCAACGCAGAGAAAAAAGTTGACAGATCTTAAGATCT
The DNA here is from genome assembly GCF_028769735.1 of Zonotrichia leucophrys gambelii. NCBI lineage: Eukaryota > Metazoa > Chordata > Aves > Passeriformes > Passerellidae > Zonotrichia > Zonotrichia leucophrys. The sequence continues at coordinate 10,443,763 of NC_088170.1, read as the reverse complement.
TGTTTTCTCCTTCTTCAAAAGCATCTTCAATGAAAAAAAATAGAAAAGGAAGACTTCAGCAGTGATGTAGCTGCATACCTCAGCAACAAAGCTGACTCTACTCAGTTTCTAGGCACACACTTTTGGTCTAAACCAAACCATAAGCTGCATTGCATGTGTATTTTTTGAACAACTATTACTTCATTAAGTATTCTGATAATTTTTCAGGAAGTTTTCAAAACTGTGCTAATATTTGTGAAACTATTCAACACACTAGCACATATGAAGAAATGCAATGTCTACTGAAATTAATGTTTCCTATCAATCAGGCTGGTGCTGGTAGTCACTGTTATGTATTTGCTAAAAAGAGTTAAGAACAGAAACTGTAATCCATCCAACTTCACTATTTGTGTGAGTGTAAATGAAGCAAAGTGAGACAAGCAGCCAGGCTCAGGCACATGGAACTACACAAATGAGGGCTAGGGATGAGTTTTCCATGCTGGGGATGAGTTTTACCACAATGGCATCTAAGCCCTCCTAGGCTACAGCCTGCAGTGTATCCCATTCCTCAAGATCTCAATTTTACACCCATTTGTTTTACTGCAAAATCCTGTGACTGCATCTAGTTTAGACTGTTCTTGATCTGTGCTTTATTTGGAAAACTATCCACCTTCATATGACAGCCAGATAGCAAAGAAAGTTGACATAATAAATTGCCTAATAAAGCACAAACAAGTAATTGTAAATAAAAGTATTAGCTATTTGGCATGCAGAGTTACAAGATGGAGAAAGTTAAAGGGCTTCAACCTGTAACAATCCCATTGTGGAAGTCCTAGAATTTCCCCAGGTCCCTCATGTCCAATCCCCAGCTGTCCACTCAGCAGATCCAGAGGAAACCATTTCCAACCACACAAGCTAGTTCAAATAAATGCTTCAATGGGTAGGTAATGTTTAACAACATCACTTCTGTTATGTTAATCACTGTAATCAGTAAAGGATGTAGTAATCTGGCCCTTTATGTCTGCAGTGTTGAGCTGGAATTTTGAAGCTGATGAATTACTACAATTTTTTGATGTTATCTAAAGAAAATATTTTCTCAACATTACTGCAAATGTATTCTTTTGGTGCCAATTTTTTGGAGGACGGGAAGTAAATTCTTTACTGCTGATGTGTTTGCACTTGAAAGGTTCACATTTAAAAAGGCTTCACCTTCTCAATCTTCTTTATAATAGATACCTATAGCTTCTCTATAAAGTCAAAGATCAACATAAGAGCTTAAAACCAGAATACAGCTCTGCATCTGTATCATACAGGCTTTGTAGTGCTCCTTCTTATTTCCAGGCTGAAACTCAGCTTTCAATTTTTACACATCCAAAAAAGCCCCAAAATTATCTCCAGTCATTTAAGTCAGGAGATGCTGTTCCAAGAATCAATTTTGCACCACTAATCCACTCTAGCTCAGTATATTTATCTCTGTTGCATGATTCAATACCCATTTCCTGGCAAAAGCTGTTCATTGTGCCTTTATGACTGCCTAGCTGTTATGTGACCTAGGTCTTTTACATTTAATTTTTTCCCCAGGTTGGTTCCACCCCATTAAAGATGCTGATGGTGTTATTACAGGGAAGAGAACGGTATGCTCACCCAACTAGTATTCCATGCATTGGATATTCAACCCAATGGACTATGACATTGATACATGCCACCTAATCACACTGACCTCAGGTTATTTTTCCTTCCTCTAGCAGGGGCATTGCTTCTATCAAATTGTTTATCATTATCTTCAGATGTTGAGAATAACTCCCACAGCACAACCATGACAACTTGTTTTCTACTGACCAAGCTTTAGGAAGCTTTCTATTTTAAGGAAAACTTAGAGGAATTCTTTCTGTTCAGATCAATGACTTTGCAGATTGTTAATTTACACTGCTGACAGTGGCAAAGCCAGCATTTGGCCTTTTGCGATTTACATAAATTCATGCTGCCCATGCCAAAGAATGATAAACATCTGAATAAAAAACACATTGTGAAGACACCATCTTGCTCAGGTTAACATGGACTACAGCACTTCCATGATTAATCACATCTTCCCTGAATATGTACATGCTGTGTGCCATTTCATGTATGCTCCACTCACACTGAAGCTGTGACCTCCAGCCAAGAACTATGCAAGATGCATAGAAACTCTTCCTTTTCTACTTGGTCTTCCCAAAATCAGATTGCAGAACAATAAATAAAGGAAAGTTCTTCACAGCTATTTTACCATCAAGTTTCCAAGGCAGTGAAGAGTTCAGGTGAAGTCTGATGAATGACATGGATAGCTGTGGGATTTCAGCTCACATGGTGAACTCTAAGAAGGTAATGAGAGAGCAGCACAAGGCCACCATCTGACCAGCCTGGCTGCAGCAGCTTGGAGAAACTGAGACAAGTCTCACCCCCGTGAGCACCATGACTCAAGAGTCCAACTTTACATCTGGTTAAAACACACAAACCAAATGTGAAGTAAACAATCACCTGGACAAATCTTTTCTCCCCTTTACACAATTCTCTCATGGCAAGGGCAGGAGAAGATGGAGAATTTGTTCCTCCCCTGATTTTAAAATAATAGGGCTGCAAGGCAGACTTTCTCTGTGAGGGTCACTGTGCTCTGTCATTTATTCTCAACTTGGTTAAAAATAGAATGAATCTGTTAGTCATATGAAAGCTGTTGTGAGTGAGTGTTGCCCTGAGGATACAGAAACAAGATGAAAGCAAGAGTATTGGTAGAATTACATGCATCTGAGTAACTGTTTCAGGCTCTCCAAAAGCTCATATTCAGTGGTTTACTGAATATTTGAAGGATTTTGCTATAGCTGAGGGGCTAGAGACACATTTCTTTTAAACAGAGGCTTGGATTCCATACAGCATGCATATGTCATTTATGCTTCATAAATAAGTAACAAAGACTGGATCTGGACTCCTGTTACTTCTCATTTATGCAGTACTTTGCATAACAATATACCAGTGCCAGTAAGAAATCTGAAGTAATTGCAAGGAAAATAATAAATGATAATTTGATCAGTAAAAAGCTACCTCGGTAGGAGACCTGGTGCTGCTGGCGGAGTCATTCCAAATTCCATGTATCTCTGTCAGGAGAATGAAAAAAACCACCAAATTAAAATCAAATTCATACCTTGGGAACTCCACAGTCAGCCTTTTAAATGATGAATGGCAGAGATCACTAAGTCTGTATGTAGGACTTGATGGCAGCCATAAGAAGTCAAGTTTTACAAACAAAGGAGCACAAGAAGATCTGGGAATCACTGCTACAGCAGCTACAGTCTCTTCTGTATGAGCAGTCTTAATTTAAAAACCTTTCAGAAATACTTTTTTACAGTTGCAGAAGATGAAGAGCTGCTCCAATATCTACTTAGCAAAAAGCCAACCTTGGCATTTGGAAATCTCTTTTGACCTCAAAAAGCATCAGACTGCAGCAGAGAGACCACAGGGTTCAGATTCATCAGAACTTATCATGACCTACAGGATTATCCATGTGTTTCAGTGCTCCATCAAAACAAAAAAATCATACACAGAAACACTGCTTCCCTATCCCTCATTTCCTGAAAGCTTTTGGATATCCTGCGGAAAAATAAGACCTATGCTACATGCATTCTTTTTTTCATTGTCAAAATAGGAACTACCACACATTCTAAAAAGAAAAAAGAAAAAAAGGGAAAAAAGGGAAAAAAAGGAAAAAAAGAAAAAGGAAAAAAAAAAAAAAAAAAAAGGAAAAAAAGAAAAAGAAAAAAAAAAAAAAAAAAGGAAAAAAAAAGGAAAAAAAGGAAAAAAAAAAAAGGAAAAAAAGGAAAAAAAGGAAAAAAAAAAAAGGAAAAAAAAAAAAGGAAAAAAAGGAAAAAAAGGGAAAAAAGGAAAAAAAGGAAAAAAAGGAAAAAAAGGAAAAAAAGGAAAAAAAGGAAAAAAAGGAAAAAAAGGAAAAAAAAAAAGGAAAAAAAAAAAAAAAAAGAAAAAAAGGAAAAAAAAAAAAAAAAAAAAAAAAAAAAAAAAAAAAAAAGAAAAAAAAGAAAAAAAAAGAAAAAAAAAAGTTTAACTCTCAGACACAGCAAGACTGACTTGTGAAAAATCCTAACTGAGAAGAACTGAAATGATCAAATTATCCTGAAGGAAATGAGATGGGAAAAGGGAAAAGAAACCAAACAGCTCAGAAAGCAAGTTCACTATCTTGTGACAGTCATTTCTGAATTCTCCTTGTTCCAGGAACGTTCTAGTTTGTGCTAAGCCCTGACAGCAAGGACACAACAGCAGCGGCTGTGGCTCCAGTGGCGCCAACTCCCTGCCCAGAGATGCCTTTAGAACTGCATCCCAAATAAACACCTGGGATGTTACCTGCCCAGTGTTGTGGTGTGATGTCATGGTTTGTCTCAGATACCTCGGGTTTCTCCCTGCAGATTAATTCCCCAGGTGTGTGAGCCACCTCTCCCTCCTCCACCCTGACACCTGCTGAGCACTGTCTGTCAATCCTGGCATTCCAGAAGGGCAGAATTCAAAAGATGCCTTTCAGCCCTGGAGGACATTGGGGCATCCAGGTGTCACCTTCCCCTTGAGACTTCTCACCTGTACCTGGTTGGTAGCCCCCCGTGCCCCTTCCCTCCCCATCTCCCTGGGGTTAAAAGACACAGCAACCACATGGTTCACGGGTTCTGTTGGAGCTGTTGCTGGATTCAGAGGCCTGTGGGCCAGGAAGAAAGCTCTGGATCAAAACCCTCCATCCGAACCGATTCTTTTCCTTCACCATTGCCTTAAAGCTTCTCTGCCAGGGATAAACCTGAACTCCTGCATGCCTGGACTTGTCCCAAGCACCCAGCTGCAACATCCAGATAGCCAAAAGGGTCTCTGAAGTGAAACCACCACAGTTGCCACCTTTGGTCAAGCAGCAAGGGCCAGACTGGTATTACAATACCAATAATATTGGTATTATTCCAACAGCCCAGCCGGCCCCGAGGCAGTCCCTCCCTCCCTGCCCCTCACCGGCTGTGCTGCGGAGCCCCCGGGCGCAGGCACGGCGTTGGAGCCAGCCTGGCTGCTGGGAGCCACCAAGGCGAAGGCGTCGTCCAGCAGGGAGTGCATGGTCTGCCGTGCCTCCTCGATGGACGGCTGCGGGGGCACGTACTGCGGCACAGCGTGCGCCGGCAGCCCCGCCAGCTTGCCCACCTCCGCTGAGGACGACGTTTGCGGCTCCGCTGGCAGGTCTGGGTCCGACTGCAGGAGACAGAAGGAAGGTGAAGGGCAGCCACAGAGAAGGTCTAGCTGGCTTCCAAGCCCCTGTGGGCCTTCAGGCTGAGCAACAGTCTTGGCCAAAATCACGTCATGTGCCCTTACCCTCCCTGCTGCTGCATGCACATATCCAACACCAAACACTTCATTCAACACTCCAACACTTCATTCAGTGCAGTCTGAAGGACTCTGTGACTGTGTTCACAGGAGTCTTAAGATGAAAAAAGAGATGAAGATCTGACTCCATGTTTCAGAAGACTTGATTTTTATTTTATAATATATATTATATTAAAACTATACTAAAAAATAGAAAAAAATTTCATCAGAAAGCCAGCTTAAAAAGAAAAGAAAAAAAAAATAACAAAAGCTTGTGGCTCAGACTCTCTGTCCGAGCCAGCTCACAGTGATTGGCCATTAATTAGAAATAACTAACATGGGCCAATCAAAGATCCACCTGTTGCATTCCACAGCAGCAGATAATCAATGTTTACATTTTGTTCTTGAGGCCTCTCAACTTCTCAAAAGGAAAAATCCTAAAAAAAGGATTTTTCATAAAAGATGTCTGTGACAGGACTCTGATCTCCGGTAAGGCAGCAGAGCTTTGGGCAGGAGTTACTCAGCTATAACAGAAATCTTGTGGTTTGCAACCACGTAATGAAATCATGCAGAGAGCATTTCTCCACCCAGAAGAAAACCAATCATCTCTATCTACATCTATCACTTTGCAGCTTTTGCAATTCTAAGAAATTAATCCAATCTTTAGCTTATAACTGACCACACCAGCAGTAACATTAAACAATTATCACCTCCTAGAAAAAGGCAGAAAGGAAGCTGTTACGGAACTAAGTGGTAACCTGCATGGAGCTTGAACTTGGGTGCATCACCTGAATGGGATTCATGTAAGTTCTTCATTGCAGCAATACCTTAGGCATGCATCATAATTACTACCTGGGATCTTACCACATGGGCTTATTGTTCATCAGTGAGAGGAAATTAAACGAGCTTTACAGCAGCAGACTTATTATCAGAGCTCATTCTTACCACTGCATGCAGACTGCAAAATCAGTTGTCAAGAGGCACAAGCCTCTACTTTATTAGGAACTTAGCATTCCGAGCAGTCTCACTGCAGATGCCAAAGGGGCTGAGCCTGCTGTGTGCCATGTCTTAATTAAACAGCTTCAGATGATAATTCATTCTACTGCAGCATGACATTAAAATCATCACACTCATGTCTGAAGGCAAAGGGAAACTGCAGAAATTGACATCAGAGTCACCTGACCACATAAGCAGCTAACAGTGAAATTCTTAAAATTATTAAACCATCTTTAAAGATAAGAACTGTCCAGGGGCTTCCAATATTAGCATTTGGCTTCATGGAATCTGCTTAGAAGTGGTTAAAGATGCCTAAGTGCTGTTTGTGACATGGATATGATTGAACAGAAGTATTCTCCAGTGCCTTTCTTTTTTTAGATGTGAGACAAAATTAATTTTCAGGACATTGCACTAGAATTGTTTCAAGTTACTGTAGTACAAAGATGTGTTTCTCTATCATTAATAATTAATTGCTGCATTTGAAACACGAGAAAATTTCTCACAAAAAGACCTGAGTCTTCCACTCTGTAAGAGCAAAGGATTAAATTTGCTGTAATATATGAATATATAACATCCAGCAAATTGGACTAGAGCGAAACTATGTTCAAGATATTGTGGAACATGTCAAGCACACTTTCATGTGCATAACACAGTGGCATTAATGAAAACAAGGCTTTGGTTCTTGGCCTCTGTAATATCAAGGAATATTCAGCAGAATTTTACTGCTTAAAAATGACAGACTGTCAATGAAATCCTTATTTCACTTTGATTTACATGCTAACTGCATGACTGAAACTAACCACATCATATGGACCACAAACAGAAGGCCAAAAACCTGCCAGTGTCACAGCTGTCATCATTATCAGAATAGTCCTCCCATTCAAGAGACATACATACAATATATGCAGAATTATTGACTCCTGGAGGCCTTTTGTATGTGCCATCACTGTCAGTTGTGATTAACCTGTCCTTTTCAGCATCAATTGGGCTCCCATTTATCTGATGGCGACGGCGCGGCTTGGGAGAACGTTTTGCACGAGAACTTAACAGGAAAAGAAACAAAAAGCAAAGAGAGAGAGAGAGAGATAGAAAGGTAATCACAATTATTCTTGAAATTTTTCTTCTCAAGCTTGAACTCCTCTGCTCATTTCCTCCAAGTCATCCTTGCCTCAGCCCCGTTTCTCTTCCCTTCCCCAGTTTTTCATTCCTCAAGCTTCTCTTAGTAACGCTCTCATTGACAACTCTCTAAAGTATCCCATTCTTCCCCTAAATTCTGTCCAGAGTCACTTCCCTCCTACATTGACCTGTCCAGGTTGCCTGTGTTCCAGCTCCCCAGCCCAATGTGTGACACACCTGCAGCTGCAGAACAGATCACACTGCCAACAAAGCTTTGTGTTTGGTAAAGAGGGTTTAACCCCACCATGCAAACCAGCTGAGGAACCCACAGCCTGGAAAAAAGCTACTTTCTATCAGTGCAGAAGCACCCACTGGGCACCAGTGCTCCAGGAACACAGTGCCTGTATTCATAAGCCTGAAACAGAACACAGGGAAAACTTTCTCTGCAAATACAAGGCCAGGAAGGCAGATCTGTGAAGCTGACAGATGTGCCTTATAACCTTTTATGTATTCCCTCTGGGTAATCTCACTGATTTGTGAATTTGCCTTTAATATTCAGAATCTTTATGCTTTTTAGGTTGTTCAAGGTTTTCCTTATTTTACATATTCCTCTCCCCCCGCCCCCTGCTTTATAAAAATATTATTACTTGCTGGTTATATTACTTACATATATATTACTTGTAGGTTTCTTTTTTAGTGCTGATATTGCAATTCTGATCCCTCTACACCACAAAAGAGTTATTCAAACAAATGGCAGAGCAAATACTAAATTGTTTTAAGACTGTTTTCATACATTTGGGCTTATTTATCAAGAATTCACTGCTGAGAACTTGTAAAAACATAATTTGAAATCAAAACATTGTGGCATATACTGAAATAAATAAGTGTCTAGAACACCCCAATCCTTTTCACCTAGATAAATTCAACTAGTGATCAAAATGATTTCCAGCTCTGACAGTTAAGATATAGTTTTGATGTAGTTAAGATGTAGTTTTAGATGACAGCTTTGATGCAGTATGGGCACTGACTCTAAGAGAAAATTGTTCATTCCATCTTTGAAACCCCTACCTCTTCCTGGGCTCTATGAAGACGGTAGGCACACTGCCTCCAGGGTCCAAGATCTTGTCAATCTGCATCTGTGCCTTGCGATATATCCTGTGCTGCTCCTTGGAGTCAAGCACCACCACGTCATCCACCACTGGGAACTCATAGTGGCCCTTGCGCTTGGCGCGGAGGCGGATCTTATTGCGGTGGTGCTCGATCTCGGATTTGTGCCTCAGGGCTGTTTGTATCTGCAGGAAGGACAAGGAGAAAAAAAAAAGAGAGGAATATTTTTGTAGTTATATACTTTTCAAACTGGATTTTGCTGCTCTTCTGTAAAGCTCTCCTCCCCACCTCTCTGCCAGCCCCTGCCTCCCTCCCCCAAATCTCTGAAGGACTAAAATAAGTCACACGATTTATGAGCACACTTTGCTTCCTGGATATTTTGCAGTCCCCCCATTGTCTCCCCAGGTAGATGTACTATTACACAGCGTGATTGCCAGCACAGCAGGTGCAATTAGAGGGAAGTGGCAGTTTGTTAATAAAAGGAGGAACACAAAAAACTCCTCCTGTCTGCCAGACATAACATTGCTCTGAAAAGATAAGACTAACCAGTCCATAGTTAGCTATGCTAGGCAAACAGATATTTGATCAACAGGGTTTAAATCTGCCACCCTTTCCCTTGAATGACCTTCATCACATAAGAAGCAAGAACTTCAAGAGCCAACTGAGCTCATAACTCAGTGCCTCTGCTGTGCCATATGCTATGCAGGAACACAGCAGCAACACAAGGGCCCAGATACTCAGCTGAACATGGCACTATCAGCTCTACATCATCCTGGAGGCTGAGTTTTCATACCTCTCTCCCACCTCTTCAAATTTCAAGGAGCACACGTCATTATCTGGGTAAAGCTGTTGTAACACCACAATTGTAAGTCCTGGCCCAAAACCCACTCAAATGATTCTTATCACTGGTAAACACTTGAGCACCAGATTAGGTAGCAACTACTGCCCTGCCTGTGCTGGACTAGTTCTGGAACACATCAGCAAATTAAGAACCAAATAAAAATTGATTTTGGTGTATTCTCTCATGAAAATCTGAAAAAATAAAAGCATACAGAGGACAGAAGTCAGATTTGTTCTGTATGCTTATAGTTGGAATCATATATTTTCTGCCCATACAGACAGATTTCTGTTTTGTGGCTCCTCCTGCCTCTGTATCCTAGATAGAAATATCTGCCTCTCTTCAGTAAGGTACTGAGAAACACAGATTCTTGACAAAGTTACACCTTTGAGTAATCAAAATTCAGTTACAGGTTTGAGTAATCTTCCACTCTGAATTATGAAAAAATGTTATCTCACACCAAACCAGGATGCAGGTAGGTGCTACTGTCAGGCAGTGTATGATGTGAGTTTATGGTGCATCACCTCTCCTCATGCCCCAGACGTGCTCATATTCTGCTAATAGTAACATGAGCCTCAGAGAAAGCAGGAAATTTTGTCTGTTTACTGTCAGCTAAACACATTAGAAATTGAAAGCAATGAACTGGGCTGCAAATTCACACCCCAGAATGTTTTGAGATTACTTCTTTTCATAACCAACATCCTGAGTCCTGAAAAGCAAAAGAATAGTGTAGAATGAAAACCAAGGTGGGCCATATGTTCCAATTCTCACACATTAATTAGCACAACATTGTCTTTTAGTCATGTCTTTAAGTCATGTCCTAAGTAGCAAAAGTATGCTAACACAAGGGTATCCTGACCATCAGATCCTCTCTGTGTTCATATTTTGGTTTAGGTATCTCTTAAAAACAGGTCAGATAATTTCTCTGGATGGAAACAGCATTATTCCTGTAACTTGCCAAGGAATTCACAAGGAACTCCTGATAACAAGAAACTGGCTACTTTTCACTTGGCTAGGCAGAGAATCCTCCAAAACCATGCAAAGCCCTTTCAGAAATACCTCTTTATTGATTTTGTTGGTCTCTGCCACCCGATCGGAGAGCACGGAGTTCTGGACCGGAGGGGCTGCCATGGGCTGCATGGCAATCAGCTGGATCTTGCTTGGGACACGTCTGCTGGCATCTGAGGAACGGGACATCCTATCCACATGCTCAAAGATGGAGGCTGAGGAGTGCTGCTCGTTTCCACTGCTGGTCTGAGGAGGTCCTAAATTATCAGAACCAATACGGAGTGAAGCAGTGCTGCCAGGGTTAGCACAGTCAAGTGTTAAGCTCTACAGATGCTGTGCTACAAAACTGTGCCCTGTTCTCCATCTGTGTCTAATTTGCCCTACAGGCCTTCCAGCTGACTCACATTTAGTGTACAACAAGTTTACCCCGTGGTTTGCAAATTATAAACATTTTCCCATTATATTTCCAGAAGGTGAGCTGTCATTCTTTATTTCTGTAAATCAAGCTCTTGGCACTTGCAAACCCCCAAAATCTCAATCTACTTTCCTGCATAAAAAGATGTTTAAGTACATTCTGCTAATGATTCCTCTTATCAGTACTTAAGGAGATGCAAATTGCTCAAATGGAGGTTCAAAGAGCAATGAAAGATGTCTCAATGCAAAATGCATTTCTTAAGTGTTAGGAGTGAAACAAGAACCAACAAAAAGCCCCTTAGAAATCTGCACAAAACACAAAGAATTTTACAGACATTTTACTGATTAATGCTTTTAAAGCAGATTTTTTTTTCTCTGTGACAAGATAAATAGTCACATAATAATAAGCAAGCTGCATTAATACTGTCATGTTGTAATTTCTTGAAGAGGTTAAACCAACTTGAATACAATCAGCAAAAGACATTATAGAAACCAATATGCATGGAAGTGCACCCAAGTCCTGCCAACAGTTAATTACTTCAATAGAAATGGGTAATCTCCCTCAAAAGACTTGAAACCTACAGGATCACCCCAGTGATTTGCAGTTAAGCACAGATTTAGCAATTTTTTTTCTGAGTTAGACCTAATTCAGAAACTGTTATGCAGATGAGGCTTGCAAAAGCTACTGAAAACTTTCAAAATAAACTTTTGTCTTATCCATGTGATAAAGCCACATTCTCAAACTGCTTTTCACCATGAAATACAAGCAATGAGAGATCAAGACTCGTGACTCTCCTTATGAAGCAACACAACAGTGTTGAGGGACATAGTCCCACATCTTCCCACAGATGTCTAATAAGGAGATGTGGTTCTCAATATTCAAATCAGGAGGAAAATCTAATTTGCTCCTGATACAGAATCAATTGCTGATCAACATGATCCACCTACAACAGACAGGAGGGGAAATAAAACAGTCCCTGCTGTGATCCTGTTGCAACATGTGCCGGTAAGACAGGATAGAGTTTGGAAGAGGAGTGAATCTTATCTTCTGTGGAAGGTCACAGTAGATGACTTGCTCCTTTGTCTCTTCCAGCACAACAAGGGAGCAGGAAAAGAAAGGGATAGTATACTTTATATATTCACAGCATACTACTTTTGGGCTGGAAAGCAGTCTGGCCACAAGTTAAGCAAAATCTCTATTCATATTTCTCAGACTTGATCAAAGCATTGTCAAACATACACATTTACAAAAGGCATGCATCATTTATAAATGTGATTTCTCTGTACAATTGGTCTTAAAAAGAAGGTAAACAGCTCCATTCAAGACCTCTGTGTCCCAAATATTTTGCCTCAATGAAATATATCCATCTCTCTTCTGTAGCTGTTTGTATTATCTTAACCATTTGTTGCCTTCACAGCATCTTCATGCACCCCTCAGAAGTGTGCAAGCATTGCATCTCACAGAGAGAGGCACAAGATGTATTAAGGAGTTAGTGTGAACCCCTCAGAGCAATCATGTAGTCAATAGAAATCTGAACTTCTGCATTCATCTTCGCCAAACATTAGTAATTTTTTCCTCACCTTTTCACTCTATCAGCCACTCCCAGGCTCACTGACCTCCAACATAAAATTGTAAGGGTATTTTTGTATTACTTGGTTAGCAAGGTCCAATATTTTCAATTACACTGAGCATTCACTCTGAATCTTTGTAATTTCATCCCTAATTTTCCCTTGTACACACATAAACAAATGCTGGGCTGGAGCTTCTTAGCTGCAAAGGGTTCTTAAGCTCATTTGGTAAAACAGAAGTCCCACTGAAATTTTGGTAAGGCTTTACAGTAACATTGCATGTTACTCCTTTTTACAGAAAAGATAAACACAAAAACCCCTCATAAGCTGCATAAGACCTTTAAATCCTCTCTGTGGGTCTGCACTCAATGTGTCTATAAATACAAAGCAAGATGGAAACACAGAAAAGTAGAAAAAGTCAGAAACAGAGTAACACTGTATACATACAACAAAAGGAGAAATGGTTTCTAACCCAACCTAAGAATGAGGTCCTGAAGAAGTTCTGACAGAGAATAAGCACAATTTCCCATTTCAAAGGTCTTATATTACACTACTATTCCCATTTAGAAAATCTTCCTTATAAAGCTATTGAATGGCACTACATGAATGAAATTTTGATTTTGGAATAATTCAGTTGAGGCTGAAGAATAATGGAGAGGTATCTAATACCCCAAGACTGGTCAGATCATGTTTTAACAACCAGGCCATACAGGTCACATGCCAGGATCAGTGTCCATCACTGCTCCCTGAGTTGAAACCATTTACTGAAATGTCAGGAAGTTGTGATTTCACATGAAAACCAAAACAGCTGGAGACAGAGAAAGGTTACTGCCCCCTTGAGAGACACAGCAACCAAGGTGCATAAGGCCTCATCCAAAATCAGATAAAGTCAATGGGATCCTTCAACTCATCCACTGGTATCTTAACCATGCCAGAATATGCAATTAAGAGATAAATTTCACACAGTTTGTTTGTATCCCCGTAGGTGACATCCCTAGGATGCAGGTGATGACTCATTACACCAGTGGAAAGCAGCAGAGCACAGAAGGACAGACAGAGGGGTGGCTGCTCTAAGATGGTCAGTGCTATCAGAGGACACAATCCTTATTTTATCACTAGATGTGTTACACATTATCAAAGACAGCAGCAGCTTTCTCCTGCCCTATGTTTGCCATGTCTCAATCTTGGCAGAGAAAACAAGAGTTCACAACAAAATATCTATGCTTCTTTGCAGGTTCAGTTCATATTTTTCTTGGGCTCCAGTTAATTAATCCTACATTAATTCTAACATTATCTCCAACTTGTTTCTACAAAGCTGATTTCAGGACCAACAGCTGCATTAGTTTTGCTTCTTTCACAGTGATGTTTTCCTCAATAATTTGAAAGAATTGGGAGGAAAAAAATTAGAAAAATGTGCTGGATTACTATAATTTGTGTTACTGAGATTTTTTTATGCTTCAATAGCTCAAAAGCAATTTTATTTTCTTAGACTCAGAAGACAAACTCTTCCATCCTTAAGACATAATTGCAGTTACCCCAACACCCCTATTCATATTTGTACTCAACTACCAGCTCTGGTTACTTACCCACTCTGTTTGCTCCTGACAACATAAAGGAAAAAGAAGAGACAACACAGTAATTATGACAAGCAATTTAGCTAGAATGGCAACTGGAAAAAAAAACCACAGCAGTAAGATGACTGCATTTACTTTTGAATGAAATGCATGAACTTGGATCAGGCTGCCAAATCTCAGCTGCACAAAAAAGGAACTGAATCTCCCATTTAGTAGAGAGCTCTCTGCAGACACTGCCTCAAATTCTGAATGCTAAGAATAGTCCCTATGATTTGCAAACTAGGGGCACCAAATGCTGAAAAAAATAGTGCATTTTAACCAGTGAGGGCATGATAGGTAGAAAGGACACATTTTACACAGTCTCCTTGCTGCCCTTACCAGGTAATTCAGGTGCAGCAACATGCAACATTTCTACACCAAAAGGAGATGTTAAATGCTACATAAAGTTTTAAGCCAGACAGAAAAAGAAGAGATGAATCTGGAGTTCTCAGGTAAATAGAAATGGGAGAACACTAAAACAGAGCATCAGAATTCAAGTCAGATAGGTTGGAGGAACTCAAACCCTTTTGAGATGTTTTCCCATATTTTCAAATATATAAATATATCCAATATATATCTATTAATCCAATATATATCTACATCTAAAATATATCTATTTTAGAGTACTTCCAAGAAAAATAGTGGCATTTTAACTGGAAACAAGATGGTTCTGTATTAAAAAATACCAGTGCTATTTACACAGCAGCACTGAATTTTGATCTTTCTAATGTACAATCACGCAGGCATTTTGATTATTTAATCACAACTCATTTGTAAAACTTGGATCTTTCTGGTGTCTTTTTTTTTTTTCCATGTCACTTTTTCAAAGTTACTGCTACAGACACACCCCCGTGGTCTGAAGTCCTGCTGTGACCTCTGCTGCCCATGTAACTGTCTGCAGTTCTGCTACCATGGGAGACTCAAGAGTTGCTGGGGCTGTGTGAGGGACAAAAGGAGGAAAGATTCATTCCTGCTAAGCCATTTGTTTCAAAAGCTTGCTGGAATGAAAGGAATGTACAGCTCCCCAGTTTCAACAGAAGAAACTAAACCAAATATGAAGGGATTTTGTGCGGCTAGGAGCAAAAAAATCAGCGGCCAAAGATGAGTTTAGGAAAGTTACAGCACCAAAGTAACTCTTCAGCCTGAGTAAAGCACCAAAACACACAAAGAGGGGGAAAAAAAAAAGGAAACAAACCCTTCTTCACTGCTCTGCGTGGCTTGCCCTCGTTTGCAGCAGTTGATGGCCTTGCACTTTCCTCTCCTGTCTCTCTCCCGCTGGATTGTTCACTTGCTGTGGATTCAGCATCTGATGGAGAAATTCTGCCACAAACACAACAAAACAAACAAACCAACATGTAACACAAATTTGCAAGGGGGCATATTTGTCACACACAAAGAATTCTGTGCTAAAACACCTTGTGAAGTCTGCGAAAATTTTCCTCTTTTTGTAAGTAAATGTATAATGCATTACCATAGCTAGATATTCATTGTCAAGATGCTACTGTTGTGTGTGAAAAATGACTGCAACACAGTTCACATGTGACAATATTATGAAGTAATCTTTCCTTTAAAATACACTACAAGAAAAAGCTCTGCATTTGTAGCTAACAATTTACCTCTCAGAACGAAAACAATTGTATTAGGAATATGAAACCCACATAAGTAACTAGTCTAACATTAGGAATATGAAACCCACATAGGTAACTAGTCTAACATTCAGCCTTACCAACTTGGTGTTGTCTTGCTAACAATACAAATCTATGTGAATATTTCCCTGACTAGTCAAATGTAAGGCCATTCAAAAATGCTTCTTTTATGTATTTATTCCATGCAATCACAAGATTCTTAAGAACATTTGTTATCTAAAAAAACCACCATCTCAATCTCAGTGCTCACAGCTTTTGTAGGCAATACAGAAAAGTACCATGATCTTCAGCTGTAAAATTATTCTGATAATATATAAGTAGAAAAAAAACAGGGTCCACACCACTGCCTGACACCAAAGCCTATCTCTTCACATGGGATCAGCCTTTGTGATAGTGTCTCTAACTACCACTTTCACTCATATTCTATTGTGGCAGGGAGTTAATCATGGAGAGTGTGCACATGTCTGTGCACCAACCTTATTAGTGCAGGATTTTCTTGGGCTAGATGGGTGTATCTGAACTGGTTACTGAGGCTCTTGGCTAAACATCAACCTGCCTAGAGCACCCAGAATAAGATAACCATATGCAGCCTGACAAGTCTAGTGAAGTTAAATCTACTTCTTGCAGCTCTGAATTCAACTTCCCTTTTTCTCCTCCCTGAACAATGCCCTGATCTGCAGGACTGCAACACTAATGTCACATCCCAATTAAAAAAAATAATCGCAGGGAAAAGAGGATAAATGGTCCCCAATGAGCTTAGAGATCTGCATCACTGCATCTTTTCCTGTGGGGAGAGGGTGTGCAGAGCTATCACCTCCATCACCTTTGTCCTGGTTCAGCAGTGTGAGGCTGGAGCTCTGTGTCCAGATCTCCTACTGACTTTCTGTTTCACCTCATTGTGCTCTGCATTTCCCATGATACTCCTTTCTCAGCATATCCAAATTACCACAAAGTAATAGGAACATAAACAGAGTTGAGTCAACATCAGTCATTTCTTGTAAGTGATGAGGAATATGCACTTGTATACTCTCAAGTCAAAACAACAGGTCCAACTCCCAGCTGGAGCGCAGGGATGCTGAGCTTTCTGAACTCAGCTGTTCTTGTTTGCTGTTTCCTACAGACACAGAACGTGTACTCACATCACCACTAGATTTCCTGGCATGTAGCACACAATCCAGAGCTGAACTGTGATGAACTGAGCTCTGTATTTCCTCACAAAACATCAAGCAGCTAAACCCAACACAACACAGTATGATACCATTTCACATTTCAACTTCTGCCTGGGGGAATAAATGTTTCAAATCACAAGCTGACACGGGCATGTTGGCATGGCAGGGAGATGATGGCAGCATCTCCATGGCTAAGCCTAAAGGAAGATTTGTTCTCAAGGGAATATGAGGGAGAAGAGGGAGATTCTCTTCTGAAAACATTTCAAGTGTCTGAACTACAGGTCAGTCATTCTCACCTCTGTGCCTAGGGAGATCATGGAGCACGTTGTCCTGGAAATGATGCCAAGGCACAGGAAAATAAAAAGGGGCTTGGTGACAGCCAGCATGCCTTCACTAAAGGCAAATCACACCTGAATTACTTGGTGGCCTCCTACCACAGCGTATCATTAGAATGCTGGCTTCTGAAATTTCTCCTGCTTAATCTTCTGAATTATTCTAGACAAAATACAGTAGGAACCTCAAATTTAAACTTATTTCTTTTGCTTATCTGCATATAAATATAGATGCCTTTCCTTCATCCACATATCATCTCTGTCCTAGGCTCCTTCTGAACTTTTAAAAAGAAACCCAGAAACGCTTGTCTTTCAGATTTATATTACTTTGTTTCAATTTATGTAAGCTACACCAAAACTAGTACAGCTCATTTTTCTTCCATTATATTCTAGTTTTGTCCACCTTCCACTGTACCACTGGCAGTCTTCTACTTACAAGGCCTGCAGGGATTTAGGAAGACAGGCTTAGCATCTAGAAGGGGGAAACTGAGCTTTATGAAGCCCACACGGAGAAGATGAAGCAAGGATCTTAAGACAGCTGGGATTTTAGAGGAGGCACAGAGGGCTGAACAGAGGAGCAAGCTGTGCTGCAGAGACCTGCAGCCCAGTCAGAATCACCATTAGTCTCTTTCTCAGCTCATCCTGCTCTTGATTGTTTGCTTTTTTTTTTCTCTGCCACTGTGCAGTACCACATAGATACAAGCACAGGGAATGCAGAGCTGGAGACAAAGAAGTGTGAGAGTGAGGGAGAGGAAGAAGAATCACTGGAAAGTGTAGTTCAGAGGGGGTCTTCTCAGGGTTCCATTTTTTTCCCCATTTTTTTTTTGTGCACAGATCCATCTCTACTGCACAGCTTTGTTACATCATGTATCCTACAAACACAATTTTTTCCAGCAAGGGACAGTCATATCATGTGATTATCGGAAAATGTTAGGAAAATTCTGGTGATGGTTGACAGACCCTTCTCCATTTGCACAGCAAATGCGAATTGCTGATGGTTTCAGACCCTTCTCCATTTGCACAGCAAATGTGAATTACCATTCCTTTTTCTGAATAAGACTCATTTGCTACAAGATCCCCGCAGATAATCGTAAATAACAATATCTCTGCATCTTGCCTGAATTTTGGAGATCTGACTCTTCATACCTGTATTGATCACTATTAATGGGATGGAAACACATTACCTTTGTCAGTGGTTTCCATTTGATTTTAACCATTCGCTGGCTTAGTGGCTACAGATCACAAAGAGACTGCACTGGAAAACATACACTTGGTGTTTCCAGTGACCAATCAGCTCAGCAGTATCTTAAATACCCCTCTTAACTGGGTATGCTCCCTTTAAAAGAAAAATGAACACTAAATTCTCACAACCTTGTACTAATGAATGGTGAGGTGTAACAGTGGTGGCTCACTAGAAAACGCGAGTTCCGGAGCTCTGGAACAGTTCTGAAATTGCCCTAAAAATACAGCAGCCCTTAATAAACTGTTGTCTGCTGCAATTTGTTTTTATCTCTGTGAACTGACCTCCCTCTGTGTCGAACAGTCTTTGAAGGCTTTGTGGAAGTCTTGGATTTGGGGCTGGGCACATCTCCGTTCTCGGATGGGGTTGTGTCCTTAATGGGTCCTGGTAAAGGAGCTGGCTCATGGATAATCAGGACATCATCTTTATTGTGCTGGCCCAGATGCTGCTTAGCAAAATCAAAGCCTTTCACACTGGGGGCCTGTAGCTGTGAGAAAAGAACAAAGACAAGAAACAGGAACAGTGAGTGACAATGAGTACAAAGGCTTGGTTCAGACCTGCAAACAATGGCCACTGAGAGGATGGCCAGGCCACGGCAGTCTCAGGAAGGAACACGAGAGCACCAGGGAAAAGAAAAAGAAACTCTCCACAATTCTGTCACCTCACTGCAGTATATGATGCACAGTTTAAAATTCCAAATCAATAAATGTAGTTAAAAACCAGACTTCTGATGCTGCTACTGGTTTTTAATGCTATTTCTTCACATTTCATCATCATGTGAGGAGCTTTTTGTGTTCGTATGAGTCCAAGGCTGTAGACACCTGTGTACAGACTGAAATGGCTACCACTACCAGGTCATATTTCCATTTCTTCCAGCCAAAATGGATGCAGGATTTTAAATAATTTGAATACTGTTACTGTTGATCTTTCTCATTTTGAGCTCCCCAAATCTGGGAGTGCTTGTACAAACACCTAGTTCATCTGATGAAAGACAAACACTCTGCAGATCTGACTTATACAGCAGCCTGGCAATGACTTGTCAGCTGGTATTGATGCCTCCAGAAAAATACTGAAAATCTCTTGGGAATTTCATACTGAACAGACAGAGAAATATACAAAAGGCTTTGGGATTTAGAGAAATTATCCTAAAGACCTTATTCAAAGGGAATCTTGCTTGAGAAAGACGCAGAATTCAGCCTTTTACTTTCATAACTGTATTTATAAAAAAGTTAATCTCATCTTATCAATTACTTGATTCAGACTTAATCAAGGTTCCAAGTTTCAAACTCTCTGCTTATTTTTGAGGGCTTTGGAGTAACTGGAAGATCTGAAGAACTAATTAAGAGAAAGTTTTTCCTCAAACCCCACTCAATTTTACGTCGTTTGGAAGTTGAAAGCAGAAAGAAACATTGACAACTCCAGCTTCTGAAGCACACGCACACTAAACCTGCTGCTCACCACAGGCACAAAATCCTCTGTGCGCTCCCAGAGCTGATTTCCTGCAAAGTGAAGCAAGTGCTGGAGTGCCTTGATGGGTGCGTCAGGTTCCAGATGTTTAAATGAACCCCTTCTCATAAATCTTGGCATGCCAGCACAGCTAACTGCAAACACACTCC
This sequence comes from Zonotrichia leucophrys gambelii, assembly GCF_028769735.1. Lineage (NCBI taxonomy): Eukaryota > Metazoa > Chordata > Aves > Passeriformes > Passerellidae > Zonotrichia > Zonotrichia leucophrys. Next base: position 10,423,753 of record NC_088170.1, on the reverse strand, counting down.
TCTGATACCATGCCAAAGATAAGCTTGCCTAAGGAATATTCTGAAACAATCTCTTCAAAATATTTTCTCAGTAAGCAAACATTTTCCAAATGGTTCTTGCACTCGAGCAAGCTGCCTGTTTAAGCCAGTAGATGGCAATAAAAGCTCTTCTGTAAAAGCCACCAGTTTATCTGCTGAGGTTTTAGAGTTAATTTCTCACAAAATGAGTAAGCTCGTTATTCAAACAAATCTGGATGTCTTCTGCTATGCCCGTTTGTCCTGGGCTTCACAACAGTCCCTTCAATTCAGCATTATGGGTGATTTAGTTATTGAATTTATTCAAATAACTGCAACCACTGATCCAAAAAGGCACCGGGGAGCTACACTAGATGAAGGTGTAACTGTGTCTCCATTTTTTTGAGTCTTTGTCATCTTGTGAAGCCTTCCTGAAATTTTCTCTCCTTCAGATGTCAAACATTTCTCTTCAGGATATTGCTTACTTAATAAAACCTCTCCCCCAAAACCCTCCAAAAATCCCCATCCCCTCCTTTAAACACTTCTGAAGACAAATTTTTCACTTCTGCTGTCAGAATTATCAGGCCAGCCTGCACCACTTTGTTTACTGAAACTTCTTAGCTACCCCACCTCACTTAGGGCCTGTCTGAGGGTATGTCCATTCTCCTAGAAGATATTCCTGTCTATGACACTTTTCCTTTGAACCTTTAGAGGCTTCCTTTATCACATCCTCTGTTTCACTACATTCCCCTCCACAGACTCCAGTCCCCTTTAGCCCCAAAATGATGACGTTCTTCACCATGTGCTAGGCACAATTCTTCCACAAATCAATCTGGTGGTTCTCTACCCTTTACTTATCAATCTGCAAAGTTACCACTGGTTTTTGAATAGTGTGATGGGTGGGGTGAGGAAGGACAACTGAAGAGACAAACATTCCAGGAATACTGGAGTTACCAGGATGGTTTTACTAAGATTGCTGCATGTCTGAAGCATGAACTTTCAACCTATCTTGGAGTCATTCTAGCAGACTGAGTTTGAGAGTAAAAATCACACAAAAATATAGAATTTTCATTTTTTTTAAACTTTGAATAATCTTACTTGTAGTTGCAGTCCAACATGACCTTTTATCTAAGCACAGTCACAGGAACAGATATATTTATGTGTCCAGGCACATCTGCCACAACATATGTATGCATGAATGTTTATCTGCAGACAGACCACACAGCAGCAGAATTAAAAGGCTGTCAGTACTGCAGGGACCAGCACTCTCACTGTAAGATTATCTGAAACAACCACAACTGGATCCTCTCACACACAGGTGTTGCAATAAAGCCTTGAGTTAGAACACCATGAATTCAGTTCTTCCACAGAAACCCTCTTGGCTTCTTCCACCCTGCTAGATCCTTGGCATAGTCTGGGGCAGAATGTAAGAATGCTATTTGCAAAAGCAGGATCCCCATCTCATTTCACACAGAACCTGGCAAACACCCACTTGAAAGGAGAAGGGGATGCAAGATGAGTCTTTTATGCATGTTTACAGCTAGGGTGGCTCAGACTTCAGGGTTTCATGGACACTTGCTGGCAACAGAGGACAGGCCAATCTCAGCTATCACCACCCCAGGCACCACAGAACCTATATTTTCCTTAAGTTGGAGCCAGGTAAACTCCTCAGCTGGTCCTACTCTTCCCTTGACAGGCAGGACCATTGACTCTGCCCCACTCTCTTATCTCTTTCTCTTCCTGCCAGCTGACAACATCCAAGAACCTGAGGCTCATCAGTCTTTATACTTTTAACACCTGGAGTCATAACAAGCTCTGTGTAACACAACAGAGGAAAAACCCTCTCACTTTATGGTACAGCTCTACAGACCTCATAAGCACAGAACTCGTGTAATCCTCTGACAATTTAACTGGTAAATCTATAACAGGGCTTTGTCAACCCCATGCAAACATTTTCCTAAACTTTTAAAACTTAAGTCAGAAACTGGCAGTCCCCTACAGAATCAGCAAAAGCATTTCCCTTACACCAAACAACCTTCTTGTTCTCTTTCCTTCAACAACCTACATGCCCCTAAGGCCCAGAATGTGCTCTAGAGCTTCTCCACAACAATTTTTAAAATTCAGACCGAGCATTTCATTTTCTCTTAACCTTGTTCTTTGGAAAACAAACTCTCCTTCTCATCTTAAAAAATAGTTTCAGTATCAAACCGATACTTGAATGGAAATGGGCTGAATGTTTCAAGTCTTACAGAGTTCTGTACAGCCGAACATTTCTAGATATCTCCTGCTAAAAGACTTCAGATGGCACTAGCAGCTCCAGCCAATACAAAGATTGTATGCATGTATATATGTGTTTGTGCACATGAATGAAAAAACATGATAGAAAAATATGACAATACATACATATACAACATGATACATGACTGAATACAAGAAAGATGGTCCTCAAAAAAGATAAATTCGCTCATTAAAAATATTATTTGCAAAACAGAAATAATAATAGGATTATTACTGTAGAAATAACATTGACATAAGCCTGCTTTGTTTTCTTAAAAACACAATCTATGCTTCTCATACCTCTCCTTGTAGACCACAACATTATTATGACTTAATAAAATGACAGCAGCCAAAATCCACACTTTCAGTGAGAAGTGTCTGAAGGACACCAAACCACAACTCTGCTTTTTTTTAAAAAAAAGACAGTCAGATCACTGACTCAGTGAAATGAATGGTGCTACTCCTCACTGTTTCCAACGTTTTCTCAAAAATTTCTGTGTGCCACCTGCCGAGTTCTTTCTTTTCTTTAGATCAAGTTATGTAACAGGTTGTATCACCACTGCCCATCTTGGGACTGGTAGTCAGGACACCGTGTGTGGATCAGTCATCTACTACTCACATATTAATTACCACCAAGAAAAGAATGTGGTATCTTTTCTAGAGCACTTTTTAAAGTCGTGCTGATATTGTTATTTGTTCAGGTACTGAAAATGAGCATTTCTTCACCAGCCTCAGGTGCCTTCACCCAGGACTGCACAAAACCAGTCTTATCAAAGATTTCTTGATTTAAATGTAAGTTGTTAGAGGTTTTAATTTGTCTTTAATATACTTGTGAAAAAGAAAGAGATAAACTACTCTGAAGCTCACCACCTAAATGAACATGTCTAAATTACTGAATTCATAAGGAATTATATTAGTATACAAATGCGGAACCTGCCAAAACCTTAGAGGAAGATTATTTTATATTGCTAAGTGAAGAGTTTTTAATTCTACTGTTACATACTGAATGAAATAATAAGGAAAAAACGCCAAACCAGTATTTGAAGCTCAATTCACAGAAAAATCAAATAATTTCTGCAGAAGCCAACAAAATCTGTGCACCTCAGTCAATTCTTATTGCATAAAAGCAGGTAATAGTTTCAGTGTTGTTCAAGCCACTGAAATACAAAATGGTTGCCAATATATTGTTTTTTGGATGCAGAGACACACCAGGAATGTCAACAACCTGTCTTCAAGAAAGCAAATGCTGCTGTTCCATGAGCAATTTCAGCAGAAAGCAGAAGAAAAGAAATACACTTAACTCAGTATTCTCCCTGTAGCTCCTACAAGCAACATTTGAATTTGGACATAATATGAAGAATAATGTATTAAGACCGTTTTCCACTGATTTTACACCATGGTCTTCCCTTGTTCCTTTAGAGCCAGCTGAATTGAGCAGAGGCTGTTAACATACATTTCTAAGGAAACATAGGAGCTAAGCATGTGCTTTAGTGTCAGTGCATAACCCATGAGCAGGACAAGAATCCCTATAAGTCAGTCCTGCTGACTTACCACCTTACTGTCATGCTAACATACTGAATGTTACTGGATAAAGAAACTTTTCAGAAAAAAAAAAAGTCTACAAGCTTAAACACAGCAAGTCAATGAGACACACTCTTCTTAAAATAATGTAGGTTGAAGATGTAAGTCAGTGTGATTTAGGACAACTTAAAGCTACTGCACATTGCCAGCTGACTTCACAACCTGACATTCACACCACCAAACTCTTGTCCATATCCCCGGGGCACCATAACATGGGTTAGTGTGAATTCTCTGCATCACTCTCATGACGCATCAAGAAGGATAAGAATTTATAGTTGCTTGTGTGCTTGGTAGAGTCTCCTTTATTTTAACTCTTTTTTCAGTATGTGTCTACTATTTCATCCAAAAAGTCATCTACATCTTCTTCCCACAAGGATCATTCAATATGGTTTGCAGTCAACTGTTCCACAAGATACTCAAAACACCTACCAGTCTACCAATAAATAAGAATTTAGAAATACTGAGGCATGTTTACCTTTCTTATTTAGCTCATTTTTCTATTATCATTCCTACACAGTTTTCCACATAAATACAAACTTTGTATTTTTGTTTGCATTGCTCTCCTTTGACATAAACCCCTTTGGGATGATGGCCAGAGACTGCCTATAAAGTATGCACACAATTTATACATGTGATTCAATAACAATAATGCATATCTGATTTAAGACACCAAACCCCTTCATTCATGAGAGAAGCCTATTAGAAGATCTCACAGAAGGAGAATTCTGACTCCATAGTCACCTTCAAAATACTGAAAAAAGACTCACTTGTATCTCTTGAGGTCTTTTTGTCCTTTGTGCCTTTTGTGCCATTGTGTCTCTTTTCTGATATGGGATATTATGCAATGTATTTGTACCATAATCCAAACTTCTTTAAAACAAAAGCCCAACAGTAAGCATCACTGAGTAATATGCACTTTTGCTGGTTTAGAAAGCATGTTTAGGCACCAAAACAAAAAGTAGTCTGTAATTTAAACACCTTTACTCGGTAATAAGGGTTTGTATGTAAACAGAAGTGCACATGCAATGACAGTTCCCTGTATTTATCACATCTTACTTGGGAGTAAGATGTGATAAATACACAGTGGGGTGACAGCCTGTGCCCTCTGAGGCAAGCCTCAAACCAGAAGCAGCATTTTGAGACCTGTGGGCCAAAAAAGAGGCTGCAGGTGCAAAATGACACATATTTTCTTAGCTTGGACCAAGTGCCTCTATACAAATTACATTTCCCATTTGTCATCACAACAGTACTTTGGTCAACTATTGCCATTTCTGGGAAAAGGTAAAGCAGTTGAGCAAATCTGTCCTTGGGGTAAAGAAATATGCTCAGAGCTGCTTGGGTTTCTCCCATCAAGTTGGGAAAAAGCTGCACACTGTATAGCCAGCAGTGGCACAGAAAATCAGAACAAGCTGATGTACAGCCTCTGGTCCTCCTTCCCTCTGCTGGAAAGCCAGACCTGTGTTACTGCTTACCACCAAACAAACAGTAAGGAAAGCAGGAATCCCACAGAAAATACCTCCTCAGGAATTTTGTTTCTGGAGTGGGATTAAAAACAAATAAAGAAAACCCCAAACTTACAAAACTTTATAAAGCCTGAGATTCTCAAGACACCTGTCCCGAAATATTTTCTTAAGATGGATTCTTCTCATGGATTTCCATCATCCCTCTTCTTCTCCTTTGTGCATTTCCTCCTGCCACACTAATATTACCATGACAGCTCAGTAAATTTCACAAAATACAAGAGGGATCATGTTGTTGAAAGCCCATAACTCTGAGTACATATATGCCCACAGGCTGCTGAGATAACTGCTGTAACAGGCAGAATTTTGTTCCTGAATCACACAGTTTTAGCTTTCCTTCCCAGACAGAAATGCCTCTGGGTGGATACTATCTTAATCATACTTTGTGAGGTTCCTTTGCACACTGGTTGGAGAGAAGTGTCAGGATTAAGTTAGAAGAAGATTGGTAACTTTATACAATAGACAGGTATTTTTCATCCCTAGGTTATGTTAACAATTACTCCTCTAAGTCCACATACATAACTCCAACACCAGCTGCAACCTCTAAGAGAAGACAGCACAACACATAAAAAATTACAAATTAAGGGAACTCTTTTCTAAACTTGTGAAGCAAACAAATACATTCTAACATGACTCTCACCATCTGCACAGAGACAACACAGTCCAAAAACACATCCTCTTACAAATAATGAGGGAAGTGCTACCACTTTTAACTAAAGACTTCCAAGATAGATCATAGGTCAGCAATTTTCATGCTGATATTTTGTTGGGTTCAATGATTCACATATTTATATATCTAAGAGGGGTTTAATGTGCACAGAAAGTACATTCCCATGTATTGCAGAAATATTCTGCTTGCTGAAATGAAACTGCAAGTTTCAAACACAAGTGTGTAGCACATGAAAACCTTAGGCAACAATGATTTAATGTTGGTGCATTTCCATGCTCCCAAAACAGTTAAATTCCACAGTAGATTCTCTATCATGTTTTGTTAGGAGAGAAAAAATTATTTCCCCAGTATTAATCTCATCTCAGAGGTTTATTATGCTTAGGATGGCACAACATTTACCTGGATCTTGAAAACAGATTCTTTTTGTTTAACTCCTTTTAAGAAGTAACCGCTATATAAACATGACTCCATAAATCCACCGATCACCTACATTTTGAATGGCATATTCAATTCTACTCTCCCCCTCTCAAAACAAATGGAAAAGAATTAGAAAATGTTCACGTTATCAAAGGTTCAAATGCCAGTTCAGAAGAAGGGATTAGAAAACTGGGGCTCCTCTGATGGGAAAAAGAGATGAGAGAGACAGCAATATGACAGAGGTCTGCAAGTCAGGATTGGCAAAGGTGAAGTGCCTAGGAATCCGCTCTTCCCTCCAATACCAGGACAAAGGGCCATCACAGAAAAACGTAGAAGTAGCAGGATAAAAGCATGGTGAAACAAGATGAAATGGTTCCACATGAAACACGCTGTGGAAACCCCTGCCAGCAGCTGAGGTGAGCTCAGAAGGATGAAACAGTTTCATGGAAAAGAATTATGTTGAGGGTTGCTAAATACCATCACTTCTAGCCAGAAATAACTGGAGGCTGAAGAGTTACTCAAGGCAAAGCAATCCATATACTTGCCCTGTCCTTCTCCCCCCCTCTAGGCTTTTCCTTGTGGCATCTGGGCTAGCTGACCTTTTGGAATGATCTCAAGACAGATACTCAAACGTTTCTAAGAAAGCAGATGGAGACATTTTACTTTTTATACCTATTTGTATAAGCAGCATATCTAAGTGTGGCATTTTATTTCTACCACTTGTGAATAGTTAATCCTCATTACAGAAAAATAGTTACTACAAAAGAGTTCTTTCAGAGGAATTGCCATCAGAGAAATGTATTGTTGAGAAGTAATTAAGATGTTGAATACTCTATCCCTTGTTAGAATTCAGCTATTGACTCTGGAGGAGATCCTGTATGCCATCCCCAGGAAGACAACAGTTTGGATAGTTAGTCAAGGTAGCTATTAGAAATGAATGGTATTTGTTATGCAAACATGAATCTCATGCATAAACTGATGTCAGTTTTCAAGTAGTTTTTATAAGATTGGTGTCAGCTGCCTTTCTTAACATGAGTCTCTTTTGACTGAATTTTTCTGCAGAGCTGTTGCCTCGACACTAGACAGATGAACAAAAGGATTACAGGATGTCAAAACATCACAAGAATTCTTTGCATCAGGAGCAGAAGCCTAGTATTTAGCCTCCAGCAGGGCTGGCCTCTGATCTTGGCAACATCCAAGAGATAGTCTACAGACTATACAATAATAAGCAAAATTCTCAATTCAGAGGTGTAAAGTTACACCTGACACATGACATTTGGATATCAGATACTCCTGCTTAGAGGGGCGAAATGAAAATCCACACAAGTGCCTCTCAGACATCTTGCAGCAGGCATGACTCATTAGCTGTGACCGTGAGCAGATGAGAGCAGACATGCAAGGGCTGGTGACAGTCCCCAAGGTGATGCTGGCACTGCCCTCCAGCACTGGCATTACCTGTGCTGCAGCTCCAGGAGGAGGTGCAGGACTTTGTCCAAGGCTTTGAACACTCCACCTGTGCCAGGTGTAAACACCCACAGGAGGGACACTGAACCACAAGGACACAGTCAGTCTCTAGGAAGCACAGTGGCACGCAGAAAGATCCAGAGAGGAGTGACACGTGACTGGAGAAGCAGACATTCCTCCCCATGGGTTTCATGATGTGCCCTTGACTACACAAGGAACTGAGCAAGCCACTCAAAGCTATCACTGCAATAGCAATGACTTCAGCACACCCAGCACTTACAGGAGAACATCCAAGATATTCTAAATGAACTCCCAATTAGCTTGTCCGGTTCTTGCCATTAGGGCAGGGAGCCTTTCCCTGAATAATTGTCTATAGCTGAAATTATCTCTGAGATGTCCTAGGAAGGGATCTGATATTTTTCTTCAAATGCTTGTAACACAGAAAGGAAAGTGGAACCTCTAGAGAAGCAGGCTCCACTTTAATTTCTGGATGTCCAGAGAGAAAGAAACAATACTACTGACTCTGCTCCTATGGTGGATAACATGTAAAATGGTTGTTTTGCTCTCTGGGGAAGAGAAAAGAAGTGGTTTTGCACAAAAACATCAGAGGCCAGTACAGGTACAGAGCAAAATGATGGTTCGGGCATTAAAGAAGTTCATTGAGCTTTTCATGAAGAAAAATTCAGTTGCCCACAAAAGGCACAGCTTCTTTGCAGGGAAAAAAAGGCTTGGGACAAGCAAAAGGTTGGGACAATGACAATTTTTACGTAAATAAATAAAAAAAAAAATTAACAGTAAACTATCGTACATTAAATAAAGTAACTCCACCCCTAAACACTGCTGTACCAAACATACTAAAATTCCAATACAAACTGAAGTCCAAAGCAGCAAAATAATACACCACTATAAACATTACCAATGCATTTTTCTCCATTCCTCTAACAACAAAATACAAGCCTCAATTTACTTTCACCTAAAAAAGCGTACAATACACCTAAAACCAACTACCCCAAAAATAAAAACACAACCCCACCATCTGCCATAAACTAATCCAAACTACACTAAAAAAAAGTAAAACTCCAAAACACCTACAATATATTAATAATATCATTGTGCAAATAAGGACAACAGCAAAAGTGTTAAAAAAAAAATTATCCAAATTCTCCTAAAAACTAGCTTCGCCATCAAAAAAAACAAAGTCAAAAAACCTGCTCAAAAAATCCAGTTTCTAAAAGTAAAATAGCAAAACAAACAGCGCCAAATTCCCACCAATGTCATCAACAAAATCACAACAATATCTCCACCATCCAACAAAAAAAACCCATAAACTTTCCTAAGCGTCATAAGATTTTTACAAATACATATTCCCAAATACAATCAAATCGTAAATCCTCTCTACCTAATCACCTGTACAAAAAACACTTTCCACTAAAAGCCTAAGCAACAACATATAGGCATATAGGTGGATACAGGCAATGGCAAGAGAAAAAATCTTGTTATTTAAAAATACCACTTGTGCATCTTTTTATTTTGTAAGGCAAGGACATCTTAATCCAGAGCAACAGCCCAGGTCACATCAAGGTGAATTTCCAGTAGGATGCTATGGCTTACAGAACAAGTCATGAATATTTGATGTGCCCTTTAAATATCTTAGTATCATCTCTTCAAAAGAATTATCCTTGCACAGACCAATGAATCTTGCATGGATTCACTGCTCTCCCCTGTTTCGTTAACTCTCAGTTTAAGAAGCATAAAAACAACTTTGATCTAAGCATCTTTTCCCATTTAATCTCCACAACGGAAACCTAACATTTTACAGGTGTCATTAATCCTGTTTTGACGCAAATTGATGGATTAGCAAATCACAATCACTTCAAGATCCTTTATTTTTCCTTACTTCATGATGCAACCTGGCTTTGCTAGCATCAGTTCCCACAAAAGATTTATTTCCCATGCACTTATGTTTATATTCACTGAGGCAGCAGATAAATAAAAAATCCCTTAATAACTGGCTCCCTCTCAATACTCTTTGCAGGAGTATTTCACCCACCTCACCAAGGGGCACCCAAGCAGCCAAATCCCAAACATCCAAAAGTCATGAGGGTCTAATTACCAGCAGATAAGAGCACTGGACTCCATCAGAAGATAGACTGTGAGGTTATAAAGTTTATGACTTTTAATGGTGGCCTTAGGAACAGAGAAATCACACCTACTCTGTATAAGTAAACCTTTACATATAAAAGATTAAAAATAAAACTTATATTGCTTCAGTGAATACCAAAATGCTTCAGGAAAATCCAGGAGTTTCAAAGCAGAATGAAACAATTAAATGAAAGCAGAGAAGAAAGGAAGCATATGACTGACACATGGGGCTACAGAATCCAGTAAAATTTGTAGGGTCTAAGGATCTCCCTGAAGAGGATAATGCAATTTGTAAGAGAGATTCTAACTAAGAATAAAAAGCTCCTGCACAACCTGTGGCTTACTTATGCAATCTGCATTTACAGTACATTTACAGAGTTTTCTCTCTCCATGTTCCAAGAAACCAGCCTTTTAATCTTGTCTCTGCAGCATGAACCATACAGAGGCTTTTCCCCCCCTCTTTGAAGTCACAGGTAACATAATTTGCTCTCAGCTGCTACTGTAAAATCTAACAGATCATTATGCTGCCCACTGAACTGCTATGTTAAAATGGCTAATTGAAGATACTGAAGAAAGACTGTTGACACCCCTGGAGATCCACCAGCAGCAGGATATCTGGTATCAGCCAAGAAACAGGTGTCTCAGTTTCATATCTTCCCATCAACACACATTTTCAAGCACAAAACACATTACAGACTTACCACAAGGTTGAAAAGTATTGTCTCCTGTTTCCAGCCATATCTATGCTAATGAAAAACTCTATATTTACATGAATTTTTTGTTAAATATTAATGGAAGTGAGAAGAGCTAGCACACTATAAATGCATCTTTATGTTTTTTACACATGAAATATAGATTCCAAGAGAAAAACTCAGATCTTTAATCTAAATATCTTTCTATTTACAGACAGTGCAGGCTTTCACCTTCCTTCAGTAGCAAGGTCAAGCTCTGAAAATAGAGAATGGAAACGTCGCTGCGGTGAGGAAGAGGAAGCCTAGTCCATTTTTATGGAGTTTATTTACAGACATAAATCCCAGACCACTGATGATGACACTCCTTTGATTACTACTTTGCATTTACACTAATAAAAAGCATAAAATACATAGAAAATTTTATAGGGCATAGAAAATTTTAAAGGATCAGATCAAATGTCCCTAATAATTTGAATGCTGTTGTGACTGAGGGTCTTTGGTGGTGGTTAAATACACCCTATTCTGACCCAGAATTTCAACCCACTGTTTGAAGACATGAAATCCCAAAGACAGCCTGACAGCAAGGAAGCCAGAATACTGCTTTTATTCCAGGGAAAGGAGGAAATGGTCTGCAAAGTAGGTTCTTCCAGTTGTTTGATGTGCAAAGTGATAAAAAATTAAGACACTTTTTATTGCTTTACCTCCAGTGGCACAAGGACTGAGCTGGATGTCCTTACTGGTTCTTTCTAGTTTGCTTACAGCAACTTCCCCAAAGAAGGCAAAGTGACAAGTTCCCTAGGCAATCCAAAATGAGACCTGCATATAAACAAGTTTGAGGCTTCTGACTCATGAATGATTAAGATGAAGAATACTGTGGAAGCAGTGGGGAAAAGCAACTGAGCCATTTTCTTAAAAGGAAGTAATTAGATGAAAGATGTTTCTGGCCTTACAGCCAATACAACCCAACTGCTTCCTCACAAAAAAAGCTTGTGCTAGCAGAGAGGAACAGAAAAAGTGATCAAACAGAGTACTGAGGGTAACAGCCCTCTCTTGTATGACCCTTCTCAAATTAGTCAAAACTACTGTGGGGAACTTCCTCAGTCAAAAAGCTGTGTTACATATTACCCCAGCAGAGGTGAAACAAGGTACCAGGGGGTGGTGTTCATCAAAGGGTACCACTTGTTGCCAGCCTGGATTCCAACGCACAATTCTCAGTCACAAGACAAGTGGAAGTTGCTATTGATTTGTTCTGACTGCTTTGGAAGTGTGAGCGCTTTCTGCTCCTCTCATCTTTCACATCATTAATTATCTTGAAAAGAGAGCATGGTGTACAGACAAGGCTTGTTATGGAGAAAACTGTGTGACTGAACACGAGGTCACAGAGCAGAACGTGACTGCAGAACCACAGGATTAGCACAGGCAGATTACTCTGCCTTTATTAATGCTTCTGAAGGTATAGTCTGTAACAAGAATTTCTGACACACATAGGTTCTCTTTGGTTGTAAAAGTAAAGTAACCTTTCAGGCATTTTATCTTTCTTTTTACTGAATACATCCTTTGTGAAAAACCTGGATCACAAATTTTTTGATTTACACTCTTGGGCAAGAGAAAGACAAGAGTACTGAATTTCACACTATCCTAACCAACAACTGGCCAACAAACTCACTTATGCAGGCACACACAGATCCACAAATTTATGTTCCAGTACTGCAACAGGTTCTCAAAATTGCAATAAAAAGAGCCCTGGCAGAACATAGAGCAGCCAGGACAGGTTCTAGCAAATTCTAGTTCCAGGATGAGGTATGATGGGTGGTGCACTTTAGCTGTCAGATTTGGTTAGCAGAAACTCTCCAAAGAAAAACTCAGCCTTCTGGGGAAAACAAGGTCAGTGATTCAAGACTCAGTACATTTCTTCTTATTCAGCCCCAGCCACAGCCTTGAAATGAAGTGATAAAGACGAGTTCCTTTCAGCCTCAGTGCCCACATTTCAGAAGGATGGATCTATCTAATGCAGTATCAAATACCCAGGAGAATAAATAAAACACTATGGGATTCTTAACTTCAACTATCATTAGACTGCTTCCCTTCTTTTTTTTTTTCCCTCTAAACTGGAATGCTCTGAAACTGTGTTTACACATGCTAGTTAAGGATGCCAGGTGCTCCCCAGGGTCTCACATTCCTTTGTTTTTAGAATACCCCAGCTCCTCTCAGCACAGCTTCCCCATTTACCTTCTGTCGCTGCTGAATGTTGCTCACTGTGTCTGGCTGAAACTCCAGCTTGTCTGTCCTGCAGAGTTTCCAGTATAAAATAATCACAATCAGGAGCACCACAGCAACTGGGACTGCCACCCCAACGATAATCCAGAGGTTGCTGTTCTGAGTCTCTGACGTGGGCTCCTTTAGCCTCTCCACAGCTGGAAAGTGAAAAGGAACATAGCAATATTACGTGGTTATGTTTCCAACTGAGGACACTTGAAGGTTATGTATTTTTATGTTCTTGTAAATGCTAGTTAAGGAGTTTATCAGAAACCAGCTGCACATCACAGGAAATGCCACACCACTGTAAGTTAAGGGCTCAGGAAGTATGGGGCAGGAGATCAATTGTCCTGGCCCACCTTTTAAAGAGCTGTACTTAAAATACTGATGGAAATGGCTCTTCTGCCACATCATCCTGTAACCCAAATCTAAGCTGACATAGTGAAATGGGTCTAAAAAAATTATTCTACCACTAGCAAAGGTAAGATAGACTTTCCAATATTGCTGCCTGTTTCCTGCTTTAGGCAGTATTACCAGCTGCCTCTTCTCTTTAACATTCTGTTATCAAAACCAATTTGAACCTCCTCCACAAGGTTTATAGTTCTGCATTGTTGATTACTTTTTTTCTTCTCTGTGTTTTATTGTCAGTGTGTGAGATCCTTTAGCCCCAAGCAGAAAACAAAACTGCTGGGAAGTGTAATCAAACAAGTTATTCTTGCAAAAGATAAACTGAAATAAATGACAAAACTTTTATTTGTTAATTTTGCACAGTGGTTAATCATGGGACTAAGAATCATAGTAATAATACATTTCTAATCAAATTGATGTACTTTCTAAAAACTATGTTTTCAAGTTAAGAAGAGTACTTCTATTTTTTTTCTAGATATCATTTCATTAGTAATCATTCCAATGATGAGCCTAGAACTTAAAGGAACATAGAATTTTTATATTTTATACATCTAACTGCTCATTTCTTGCATTATGTTTTCTGTTATAAAACTAGTATTTCTTTGGTGTAGTTTCTTCCAATAGAAGCACTTAAAGATTTTTATGACTGTGACTCTTAGAAGAACTTTTGAATGACAGGTCAAAGATAACAAGTTTCAACATGCACTTTAAGCTATAAACACTTTATGAACTTTGTTCAACATTTATCATTTTTGTAAAGAGAATTTATTCTTGCAACGTTTTTCACTTTCATCTAACCAGCATTACAGTCCATTTATGGATATTGAGGAGATGCGTATGAGCTACTGACCTATCTGTACACAACCGTTTTAATGAGGGACAAAATTTAGAAACACATACAGATGGTACAATTGTTACTATTTTCTTTCTTTTCTTTCTGCAGAGAATTTTAAATCTCAGACACATGCTTGTTCTGTTGGCAAAATATCCTCTGGTAGCATGTAACTCATGCCTCCATATTGCACAGAAATGAGAAAAGGTGATTAAACATTCATACCAATGAGGTATTTTGCAGACCATACTTGTCTCTTCCTCAGATACAATTAGGAAAGAAACTTAAAGGCAACACAGAATTTTGAGTAGGTATTCTGTCTCACTACTAACTGAAAATGGGTTTAATTATTTATATACCAAGCCTCCTGAATAAAGTAATTATATGAGTTTACATGACCTATCCTATTTATTCTGATGGGTATCCAGTAAAAAAAATCACATTACTTTTATACTATATTCATTAAAAGATCATATTACTTATATATTGCTGATGGACAAACAAGTAAAACCAAGGTCAATAATATTCCACAGAAGAAATAAATGCCTCAACTACCCTTAGTGTACATCTTTCACAGAAAAAATAATTCAGACAACAAAGCAGTAACTGGTGTTAGAATAACTGCTAAAGGAAACACTCAACTAGAATACACTCAACTAAAGGAAACACCCATTTCATACCCATGCACTCCCAGCTGTGGGGTTTGTGCAAGCTCCTGGACAAGCAAACTGTAAAGAAACACTGGCCTAGCAGGATGACATGGAAATGGCAGGAAGGTCTTTAGTCAGCACTGTGCTTTTCCAGCACAAGCACACAGTGAATGTAGTGAGGCTGGACTTAAGGGCCCTGCTGCAACCCTTAGCTCAGAGAGGCAAAACAGCACTGCACAGCTCACTGCAAGGCTGCTAAAATTCACTTCCTCAGCAGTGGCAAAGCTGCAGCACCCCAAAAACAAAGCACTGCAACAGCGGGCACCATGCAGTGCCATAACCTGCCCAGGTAAAGCCACCCCTCCGGTTTGCCTTTGCTGGCAGTGGTGTGGGGGTGGGACAGGGCTTGGCAGTGGTGTGAGGGTGGGACAGGGCTTGGCAGTGGAGGGGATGGCACAGGGCTTGGCAGTGGTGTGGCGATGGCACAGGGCTTGGCAGTGGTGGGGATGGAATAGGGCTTGGCAATGGTGTGGGAATGGCACAGGGCTTGGCAGAGGTGTGGATGGGACAGGGCTTGGCAGTACTGTGGGGATGGCACAGGGCTGTGCAGTGGTGTGGATACACAGGGCTTGGCAGTGGTGTGGGAATGGCACAGGGCTTGGCAGAGGTGTGGATGACACAGGGCTTGGCAGTGGTGTGGGGATGGCACAGGGCTCGACAGTGGGATGGATGGGAGGGACAGAGCTGTGGATGACACAGGGCTTACGCTGTGCAACGCTGCCCTCGATGCGGTACCCAAGGATGATGGCAGCCCGCTGGATGTCCACTCTGTTCATCAGGTCTGAGCACTTCAGAGCACTCAGCCTCTCCCCATCTTGGTCCTCCACGAAGTAGATCAGTTCCACGGGGTTATCAACACCAACTAAGCGTGACACGTTCACAATCTGGAAAGAAATTGCAAAGCTGTTACATTTTAAGTTGTATTTATTTGGAGCTCCCTTACATTTTGTCTTAAGAGTTCATCTCTCTCTTCTGTTGTAACTGAAAGGAAAATTTCCAGAGAAGTTATATTTTAATTTCAAGATCCCTTATAAAATACATTTTTATGGCTAACCTTTCCTTTTTTCCCCCCTACTTGTATCATAAGAATGTACACATCTGGTAAGTAAGAGAACTGCTGTCACTCTAAAGATGCCAACACTGTGCCACCCTGGAAGCCTCTACTGCCTTTAGCAATGGTTGATTAGAAGAAGTGTGACTGCATTTTTCTCTTCTCTAAATGCCTACTCTAACTTTGATTTGTTATTCATAACACACACACCTCTTTGCTCCAGTTTTTCTAAATGTTAAGCAGCTACACAGGTGAATATTCTGTTAGCATCAAATAAAACTGTTTGCTCTGTTTCAACTTAAGCACTTGCACAATCACCGTCATCCTGCACACAGCTCCCCTTGGCATCCACCCTTCTTCAGGAAGGAATGTATTGAAAGCTGTGGGAAGGAATTCTTCCTACCTACATCTAAAGACATTAATAACCAAAAGAATGCATGCTATGAGGAAGCCCTGTAGATACTCTCTAACCATCAAACATCTACAATGCATATGAGACTTTGAATTCCTGTAAAATTACATCTTTTTATATAACAACTCTCCTCTGTTTAACCATTTACCATGTAATGGTGAGTCAAACTAGAATCAGGACAATAAACAGTAGGAGGTATTCTGTCATGACTTTTTTTAAAGAGATTGAAGGGCTCTGGAAGGAATTGATATAAATAGAGTGAAGTATTTTGCTTCCTTCAGAATTATCCTTCTGCTATAAAGTACATATTTAATAAATGATAATCTCAGAAACTGCCCATAGGCCTAAAGTAAAGCAAACACAAAAATGTTTGCATGTGAGGCTTACAAAAGCAAATCTTTATATTGTTTTCTTTCCTAGCCTCCAACTAGACAAATAATGTTGAAAGAAAGAAGTACAATTTCTAGCTCAACAGGAATGATGTTCTGGTTTAGAAATGGTAACAGCAAGACCTGTATGTATATATATATATATGAGAAAAATGAAACAAGAAAGCACAATTGTTCTAAAAATCTTCTAGGATAAATCAAGTGAAAGCAAAAAGTAATGTTCAGCGTCAGCCATATTTGATGCAAGAAACAGAATATCTACAAATAAAGCAGAAAAATGTGCAGATCTCTGAAACACAGCAAGAGCTGCCAACAGGACCCATTAAATGATGCTGCTGCTCACCTGAACATCACTCCCTCTTCTACCAGCTAAGGGAAAACAAATCCCTGACTGAAGGTAACAAAACAGCATCAATAAATGAGGTTTCAACCAGCATATTTGACAGCTGCAAAGCTAAATCTGGCTTCGTCGACTTCAAATATACAATTGGTTAACAAATGCCCACAGCTTCATATTATATTACATCTACTTCAGGGGTGTTGCCACAACCTGGTCTCAGTGCACAGAGCAGCAGAGTACACAGACTGGTATCTGCTCCCAGCTCAGATGAAACCTTCCCAAACAGCACCCAACTCACACGGAGTGAAAATCAATGGGTTTTAATTTTATGAAGCCTCTTTGTGCATTGCCAGAGAATCACAGAAAATGAGAAAATTCTTTAACTGAGCTGTCATATATTTTACAGCCTGTGAAGAATCCAAGGAGTGTAACTATGTGTGCTACACATATCATGGTAACCATGCTGCCTGTGTGGGTTAACAAAGGAACTTCTCCACAGGTGCCTTTAGAAAAGGCAGAGGGTAAGAAGGACAAGACTTCAGTGCAAGTTGTCACAATGGAAACTGGACAAATTTTAACACAGAATTAAAAACAACAGCATTTGGCTCCCTATGCTGAGGAACAGGGATGAGTGAGAACAGTGAGAGTGGAGACAGGAAGAAGTAGCTGGAGGTAGTTCAGCACAGTACAGAGAACAGGGGAACAAGCACAAAAAAGTTCAGTGGACGTGCAGGATAGTGCTGATAAACTAAGGGCACTATTTTAAGGTAAATTTTATCTGAAATAATTTCTTCTGAAGAAAATATTTTCTGACTGCTCACACCACACAGAGAAAGAAACTTCACAGAGAGAAGCTGCAGACAAAATTTCAAAACCATGAGGAGATGGATTTCTAGTCTGGGAAAGCTGGTGACTAGCAGGGTAGTCTGGAAGCAGATACAAGACAGATGTACAAGACAGATGTGTACATAAACCCAGTACCTGTGACAATAGCAGTAGCTCAGTTTTCATCTAAATTTTACTTATTGATTTTTGCAACTAATCTGAGTTTGCTGAAACACAGGAAATGGCACACTGGGTCTGAACTCTTAAATTTGGTCATGGTTTTGAGGCACACAGTCACTGTGCCTGTTACAGAGTTTCTGGATTCTAAGTTTTGTGACACATGGTTCCAAATTATACTCTTTGTGCAGCTTCAGACCGCTTTAGTCTCTGTCCTTGAGAATGATAAGAATGCAAGCAGGGACAAACAGTATTTGCCAGGCATCCAGCAAAGCAGCCCACATGTAAAGAAGCACTTAAGCACTTTACATTTATACTTTGGCAGTGAGAGATGACATAGGGAGAGAAGAGATAGAAGAATTTTAAATGCAGGAGGCAGAAAGTTGGGGGGGAAAAAAAAGAAGAAAAGACTAATTCAACTCCTGTGTACATAAATGATACCATCTTTGTTGATACTAGATGTGCATTTAACCTCCACAGAGGAAAGGCTTAACTGTGTTCAGGTGTCAGTAAATTTAATTTAAAAAGTGTTTTCAAGTGAATATCATAGGTCAGTGAACAGAGTTGCCTTGGTAACAAAATCTAGTTGGTAATTTCAGGCACGGAAATACAAGTGTGGGGAAGCTTCCAAGGCATTCTGAGTCCTGGGCAGCCAGTGGGATGTCCTGGTCAGGAATGCAGGAAGGAGCAAGGAAGCCCTGGTGAGCTGTTTCAGGGTCTGGAAGGCTGAGTACTACTGAGAAACAAGCAGATATGCACATACAACCTCCAGTGCTCGTGCAGGAGGATTATTTCCCTTTCCTTCCTTCATCATACTGGGAAAAAAATAAACAAAAAAAGATCCTCTTTCTGTCTTATTAAGAGTACGATTCTAGTGTCTGGGCACTTAATTCAAGCTGTACTGTGGTCAGCACACAGAGGTACAAGCAGGCTGTGAGCATTCTGACAGGAGGGGTCAGCTGCTGCCTGGGCCGGCTGCTGGAGGGGCCAAAAGCCTCAGAGGAAAAGCTGAAGCAGCAGCAGTGCCCAAAGGCTTCACTTATAAACCTAAAAACTCATAGCAAGACTTCATTTATAAACCTAAAAACTCACAGCAAGACAGGCTTTGCTCAGCCAGGAGAGACACACAAGCTGTCAGCAGAAAAACATGAGAATGAATTTTTGCCTTAATGAAAACCTCAGTTCAGTCACTGCATTCTCTCATAAACTGCTACTCCTCACACACACAGCAAATAAAATGCTGCCTAGCATGTTCTTTAAATCAGAACATTCCTCTTTGTTTCATTTACTAGGATCAGCTTTTCACTTTCTATTAGGTTCAAAGGACCAAGCATGTTGAAATAAAAGAAAAATAAATTGTTTTTATTACCTGCTGCTGTGTTTTTAAACTACAATTAAGCCCTCTAATTCCTAAAAAATGTAATGAGAATTATTACAGTTAACTATAATATAATAAAATATATATTGTAGAAATTAAAATATAAATATGGCACAGGTCTCTGCAGATGCAATGCAAGCCACAGTAAGCACGTGCCTTCAAATTTGCAGCAACAGAGGACGCACACTGAAAATATGTAAGACCTACTCTGTGAAATATTAATACAACGTAACACAAAAATCAGTGGAACTATCAGAAGTACCACAACCAGGTGTGAGGCTTCAGAGGGGTTTTTGTACATAATGCTTACTGACTTTTTTCTCTTTTTATCGTGGAGTGCCACCTGTTAACAGCACAGACAGTGAAGCAGGAGGGGAAAGCCTGCTATTTGGGTACCCTCCAAAGCTCTTCTTCAGAGTGCCCAGGCTTAAAGCATCATTTTTCACATTCTTAGGCACTAACACATGCCTTCAGAAATGAAATCTAAACCTCAAAAGGTATCACTTCTATTTCCTGAGCACGTGAAAGGAAACTAATATGCCTGCAGTAACATTCACAAATAATTGCTTCACCTCTTGACCTGCAGTCTTGATTTTCCACAGAGCTTAGAAATGTCACATTTCAATACACTATAAATATATTTCACCTCAGGAAAAACTCCAGTCTAGAGGGTCACAAGGCAAGTGAAATGTGAGTCTAGTCTTTAATGGATATATAAACATGTTCTGTTAAAACTGTGCAACACTTGTGCTGGCAGCTTTTTTTCTTATTTTCACTTGACTGTGCTCTACTATCATAGCAGTCACTGATTTGTGTGCAAGAAATATACATGGGAAAATCTGAATGTAAAGCACAAGAACCATTATTAGCTCTCCCAGAAGATACAAACACAGCTTATAAACTTGGCTAAGAGGAACAGAATTAACAGCAGTAAAAGGTTTATGGCAGATGCCTACGGACAAGATCCTCAGCTAACAGGGGAACATCCTGGAAAGGAACGATCCTTCAGTCTGGAGCTCACCATCACTGCAGCTGCACACCACAGCCTGCTGTTGTGAGCACACCCAGCACACACACTTCACTGCAAGGTTTCTCTTGAGCCTCCCTCTGTCCCAATCTCCTTTGTTCAGCTCTAACCCTACCTGGAAGGGTGGGCTGGGAGCACCTGGAGAAGCCCTGTGATGGTAGAATGTGCTGACTGTAATGAATAGAACCCTCCTCTGCCCAAAGCCAGCAGTTGGCAGGCTCTTTGCACTAATTAAGTGGCATAAATGAGCAGCACTGCTGTCTGGAACACGAGCTGCAGATCTCATCTTATGTCCCAGTACATAACACAAAGTCAAAAGAAAAATGCTGCATTTTCACTTTCAAAAATACCACTCCTTATCTAAAAAGGATGTGCCCATAATATTGTGCATGAGCAAAATAAACTACCTGAGCTTTACTGAGCAAAGCCATAAAATTGTAATCTAAACATAGATGTTTTATAGGCTGTGGTATCTTCACTAGCAACATAAGGAATATTTGTTTAATTTATATGCAAAAGGAGGACAAAGGCATAACGAACAAAGTGCAATAAGAGGTGCTGGGAATAGGAGATTTGAAGCAGACACCTATTAGCAGCAATTCAAAGCTGTACAGAAGAAAAATAAAATAAAATCTCTATTACTGAAACAGATGTTTCTGAGACAGAAAAGCAGAAGTAAAAATATCCCAACATCTGGAAATTTAAGTGGTAGCAAAAACCATAGGATTAAATTAAATAAAGACAATAGGTCTGAAATGCAAAAAGGGCATTTGGGAGGTAAACCAACTGTCAATGAATTAGCTGGAAATGGTAATTTTTAAGAAGATGAGCCATTAAAAAAGTACTTTGGCTTTCAGACTGTTGAACTGATAAAAAGAACACATCAGAATTTAAAACTTTAAATTAAATAGCAAAGTCTTCTTGGACTTAATGTGAATAAATCCACCTGTGACTCTAAAACTCTAAAGCAGCACTGGAATTCAGATAACAGAAGTTGCTATGTGTGCAAAATTTGGTATGAATAATCATTTTTACCTGAAATCCAACCCTGTGACCATGAGTACTGTGACAAGTAAGAAGTTAAGGGGTAGAATGTACTACTCTACTGCTGCACCAAGCCACACAACTCTATTTTGTATTTCAACACCACTGCCAAAACATCAGAGAGCTGTGAAGTAGCTGTCCCAGGAGATAAAAGTTTTTCAGATGATCATCCTGTCTCCTTTTGCTAGGCACATCATGAAAGCCAAACAAGATAGAACATTTTAAAAATAAGACATTGGTAAAACAATTTTCACTGTTGTTTCCATGAAGCCATCAGAAGTTTTTAGTAATCACTTATTTGCATTTGTTATGTTTAGCTTAAAAGACATATGTGGTGCTTGAAAGAAGTCCCATATTTTAGGTGCAAAATACAAGTATCACCAACTAGCTAAAGGTGACTCACGTTTTTGAGTTACATTTCTCAATTCAAAACCTGACTCACGCTAACTAATTCAGTAATTTATTATGCTTTATTTTTCACCCTCTTAGTACCTGCACAACGTTGGTGCCTGCAAAGCTGGCCCGTCTCCAGATCCTGCCTCTGAGCAAAGCCTCGTTGAAGAGGTGAGCGAGTTTCCGCTCCATCTCAGCCCGGAACACTTCCTCCTGAACCCGCTGGTCAACCACACCCAGGAGAACTGCACAGCACAGAAAACAGCCCAAGAAAGCACATTCATTAGTAAAACTTCTCAGATTCTTCTCCACAACTTCAATTACAAGCTCTGAGTTGCCTTGGGAGAGCTCAGGGATAATTCGAGAGCGCCTGTATTTAAATCAGAATTCCGACCTGTTGGAGGTTACTTGTTGGAAAGGGACACATTTGGTTAATTTGGGGGGGGAAAAGAATTCAGGCAGAGGATTTTTTAGGAATTTGAACCAGGCTACACAGACCCAGGATAATAAGGAAACTATTTCAATTCAAAAAAAATGAATAAAATCATGAGTGTCCAATGAATTTTTGAGAACTGCTAGAAGAGAAAAGTTAGTCTAAATTGTCTGCTTCAATTAATTGCAGTCAAAAGTGTTGTGTTCAGAAATGATACCAAGTTGGAGATGGGGAGGGCAAGGTTCTTGGAGAAAAAGTAGAACAGCAGCACATGAATGAAGCTGTGCATTCAAGGAAACTTCCCCAGATAAGATTAACAAGTATGCCAGTCACAGCACAAAAAAATGGTTTGCTCACTTGGCAACCAGGTACCCTAGCTCAATGGGGCAGCTAATGCTGAGAGGAATTCCTGAAGGAAGATGAAAAAAAGCATGGCCTTTTACTAGCAAGATGGCATCCAGTTAGAGAAACGTGGAGTGAATTTTTTTTCCCCTCAAAATAAATAATTTGAGGGGGAAAAAAAAATCAGGCAGAGGACCTTTTTGGAAACCTTAACCGGCCTTAACCAGGCTAGACAGACCCAGGAAAATAAGGCAATTATTTCAATTCTAAAAATGCATAATATCATGAGCATCCAATGAATTTTTAAAAACTGCTAAAAGAGAAAACTTAGAATCGTCTGTTTCAACTAATTGCAGTCAAAAGTGTTGTGTTGGAGATGTACCAACACTTGTGTGCCACCTTGGAGCTAGGGAGGGCAAGGGTACCCTGGGCAGCTAATGATGAGAGGAATCCCTAAAGGAAGATGAAAAAAAGGGTGGACTTTTACTAGCAAGACGGCATCCAGTTACAGAAATGTGGAGTGATTTTTTCCCCCCAAAAATAAGTAATTTGGGGGGGAAAAAATTCAGCCAGAGGATTTTTTTGGAACTTGAACCAGGCTAGACAGACCCAGGATAATAAGGAAACTATTTCAATTCTAAAAATGCATAAAATTATGAGCATCCAATGAATTTTTAAAAACTGCTAAAAGAGAAAACTTAGTCTAAATTGTCTGCTTCAACTAATTGCAGTCAAAAGTGTTGTGCTGGAGATGTACCAACACTTGTGTACCGAGCTGGAGATGGGGAGGGCAAGGGTTCAGAGTCCTGGAGAAAAAGCAGAACAGCAGCACATGAATGAAGCTGTGTACTCAAGTGCAACTTGCCCAGATAAGATTAACAAATATGCCAATCACAGCACAAGAAAATGGTTTGCTCACTTGGCAACCAGGTACCCTGGGTCACTGGGGCAGCTAATGCTGAGAGGAATTCCTGAAGGAAGATGAATAAAAAAAGGGTGGACTTTTACTAGCAAGATGGCATCCAGTTGGAAAAATGTGGAGTGGATGGAGCAGTAGTCATTCAAATGATCCAACTGAACAATCCTCCAGGACAGCAAACCAGCTCACTGCTGACTGCATCAAATAAATTCAGTTTTAATTCTACTCCACTAAAAATACATGCATTTTTTAAAATCCGCTTTTTCTGTGTTTCCACATTTATTTTTTAAGACTAGAGCTTAATAAAAAGCCACCAGTTAAATAAAATCAATTAAATATAATTTTAATTTTTCAAAATTTTAAAACAAATCTATTAAAGCCACTTTTTCAATTTGAAGCTTTCACTGCAGATATCAGAAAAAGGAAACATTTTCATGATTTCTCACTGAGATCAACAGTGTCTGTCTTCTAAATTCAATCACAGACTAAGTACCTCAGAATTAAATAGCAAAACAGACAGTGACCTAAGGCTATTATATACACCAAGCAGAAAACTGTTCTTGCCTGTGTATTGGATTTCAGTATCAATAAATTATGTTTAAGAGCATGAATTGTATTCTACAACAGAGGGAGAACACTGTATATCCCAGCTTTTTATGACTAGTGGGATACATGCACATGTATCTGGGTAATTTGATATTAAAAAATCTTTACATGCATAGATTCTATCATTTTCCCATGTCATGATTCATTACCCTTAAAACACAAAACACTGACTGAAAGCAATGACTCAGCCAAAATCTACCAGCTCTTCCCAGAATCCTGCAAGAACTGAGACTACAAAAAATTCCTCTGCAGAAAAAAAAAAAAAAAAAAGTTGCTGCAATTGGCTTTCAAAATCTCACAGGCAGAAGTTTATCAAAACCCAAGGGAATGTGATTTCAGAGCTGGAAGAACCCATTTTTTACTGCAGGAGCTAATGGAATTTTCAGCAGCAATGGACAAATCTAAGGCTGAGCAAGAGAGGGAGCAGGTGGAGCCAAAAAGGCCAACACAAATCTCTGAGGAAGGATACCACTGGTTATGAGACACATAGGAGCTTCTCCCACATCACTGAGCATTATCTGAAATTCTCAATCTTTCTTCTCTGAAACAAACCATGTGGGCATCAGAAACTGAGGTGCAATTTGGTTTCCTGCTTGAAGAGTCAAGTGGTGACTGGTGGGAGGAGACAGGGAAACCTGGAAAAAAGAGCAGGTCTATACAACAGGTGAACTAGAGGTGATAAAAGGAAGATAAAAGTGTAACCAGTGGGGCACCTGCACCCTGAGAACAAGTTTGGAAGGCAAAGCCTCCTCACCAGTCAGGCTTAAAAGCACCAGGTAAGACCTACAGCAGGAAGGCAACCTCAACAGCCTCTGAGCACCTAAATGTGACAGCTCAAGCACATCTGTAAATTACAGAATAAAACACTCAGAACACTTTGGTGGGAGGGATCTTCTGTGAACGAATCAGAAGAGATCAATGAAATGTGATGAAACTCTTTTAGGTACTCAGAATTCATCTATTTTCACTCTGTTTTATTCTGGGCATGTTTTGGTAGAAAGCGTCACACAAATAAAATTTTAATTTTCACTTAAAATAGGCACCTAAAAATCAATGTGGCATATTGACAACATGCAGAGTAGATACTTTATGCCTGACAGTCTGAGCTGTTTCACTAAGAATGAACTGCCTTACAGACAAAAAGTGCTTTGTGTACATTATCAAGGAACTTCAGTAGTTAATTCTAGACCAGGGATTTATATTTCCCAGATATTCCAGGTCACTGGGCCTTTGGTTTTAGAATTTATTCAGCTCAGACATGTTATTACCTCATAAAAATGCAGCACCCCTAAGCTATTGATATTTATGCAGGCTAGTTATCCCACTACCAAAACTAATTGCACTTTTACTTACTCACAGAGACCATACATACCTGTTCTCACCCAGGAAGATTTCATCAACTGGGACACATTAAGCTTAGGATAATGAAAGGCTGAAGGAAAAACAGAATGGAAGAAAAACATCCTTAAGAACAGTTTTCTAAACAACATACACAAAACCAGAAGCCACTACATAATTTATACTGTCAGCAAGCATCTTATTTACACAGATGCATTTCTGCTCCCGAGGCAATGCAGACACAATAGCAAGGGAAGTGCTCCCAATGTACTCTGCTGAGTTTGTCTCTAACAAAAAGAAGCTAAGTGAAACAGTCAGATTTATTACGTGAAAGACTCCAAGCTGCTGCACCGGGGTCATTGCTCTCAGGAATTTAAAAGCTCACTGCCTGAGCTGTGACTCTCACTGAGCTAGCTGCAGGATCAGACTCTTGCTCAAAGGGCAGTGAGGCAACTCCTGAGCGTCTCAGGATGAAAATAAGACCTTCTCTGAGGCAGAAACTACAAGGAAACAATAAATGTAAAGCAGAGAACTAAACACATATGATTTGTGTTCCAGACTTGTGCAGTTTTATTTACAAAACCCACAAATAACCACATGTAGAAACACTGCTCTAGACAAACCTTATGGCTTTTCTCCTCGGCTTGGTGGCTCCAAGTTTTCCTAATTTCTCAATTAAAAAAAAAAAAAAAAGCTCTGCTTTAGAGGGAAATCCTTGCCCCAGTAAGGAAAACAGTCTATTTCTACTGACTTCAGTATAGATAAGATTTTTCCCAAGGTTTCCACTGGAGAGCAGTAAAGACATGTTGGGAAAGAAGTGAAGATGGGGGCTGGGCCAACAGTTTCCTCAAGGGAAGTCTTAAGCTTCACTATGGCAATAAGGAAAAGGAATGGTCTTAACTTTCTCAAAATATTTAATCCAGATGCAACTTGCTAAGCATTATACAAAGGTTAATTTTTAAACCATTTCATGAACAGAAAGAACGCAGCACATAACAATTAAATGACCTGGCCCATGCTGGATCAATTTAGAATAAAGATGTCCACGGTTGTGGACTAGTTTGCCACTACTCCACATTTCAGGGAAGTAGAAAATTGAAGTTTTTCTAATTTAATGATGCAAGAATTTGTAGACAAGCCATTCTCTGTCAGTGTACCGAAAATCTGATTCTTTTGCCCATTAAAAAGCTTAGGAATTTTTTCTGTTAAGGTAAAAGTAAAAGAATCATTAGTTACATTTTACCTTTTATTTCCACAGATTTATAACTAACTCCTACTGGACGAAAAAAATAAAATAAAATTTGGTTACTCCACCTTTATTTCAGCAATAGCACCACTAGCTTCAAGATGACCACCTCTCTGGTATTCTGTGACTTACTATTCAGAAGGGTGTTGGAACACGGTCCTTTTTTTCTGAACAGGAAACACTGGCCCTCTATGCAAGTGATCACAATGCATTAAATTTCCAAAACTCTCAGACAAGCAAAAAGCACCTCAGAGTCCATTTAAACACACCCATTTATTTCTGGCATCCTGCTACTTGATTCTTCTGATTGTAGCTTTTAGATTGAAATTCTATTTACTCTAGTCATGCAATTGTTTACTTCAATTTAGAGATGGAAGCTGAACAAAAAAAGCATAAACTGAACTGAAAACTGATTCTGTTGTTTTCCAATGCATGGCAAAAGTACGATAAGGAAATCAAAAACCATCCCGTGACCATAATGCTTTGAACTCCTAGGAATTGTGAGTTTTTTCTTCTTTAACCCAAAATTGTGTTTTGCTCCAATACTTACTGTGCTCTTCACACTTTTTCTAATTAGTACTTGAAAATGATTTAATTCATGCAAATTGCTGGGTGACTATTCATTTAAACTTTCCACAGAATTAATGCAACTTAAAAATAAACCAACTTGAGCAGAAAATCTTGACATTGAAAAGGAAGATGTGCTGCTGGGATCATTGCCAGCCAAGACTGGTTCTAAACCCTGACAAAGAATGCTGAAAACTGTCAGAAGTCAGCCAATCCAGGTTCCAATTCTTATACCACAGGTCACTGTAGTGTCTCACTGACACACAGACCTTGGGCTCATCTGGAGTCTCAGCACTGCAGTAAGATCGAATTTACAAGAGTTCTGATGTCCTCTGGAACTAACAATTACAAACAGCACTGACTGATTGTTATTCTGAGGGGGAAGCTGGATAGACAAAATGCAATTATTAGCTAGATTGCAGCTGGTCTGCTAATGACTCTGGATGCATTAATGAAGTAGATGCTGGCATCATTAGAAGATGCTAACAGGGAGCCCTGGAGCACCATACCATGTAACAGCATCGATTTGGGGCTGAATGAAAAGGGAAAGGGTCACCTGCTCACCAGAGACCTACTAAGAGCAGTCTAAGGCACACCACTCAGGCAGTGTGGCCATTGCCAGATGTTGTTAGGATCTCTCTCTCCTACAGATGTGCGGGACCATGCAGGACAGATCTGGTGTCATGCTGATCGTTCTTATTTCTGATCAATGGAGAACTGTAGTAGAAAGCACGGAGGGAATGCAGGATTTGAAATGA
Organism: Zonotrichia leucophrys gambelii; assembly: GCF_028769735.1. Classification (NCBI taxonomy): domain Eukaryota; kingdom Metazoa; phylum Chordata; class Aves; order Passeriformes; family Passerellidae; genus Zonotrichia; species Zonotrichia leucophrys. Next base: position 10,395,545 of record NC_088170.1, on the reverse strand, counting down.
GAAGGCATTAAATGAAAAGTAAGATTCCATGCAGATACTGGGATGTGGGCAATAGCACATTAAACAGACACACATTGTGTCTGTTTAAAACCTGATCTAAAATCCACTCAGAAAAAAATTGGCAAATACTTCTGCAGTCCTTGGACCATATAATGCAATTTTATATTTATCCTATTGGCCTTGCAACATCTCCAAGACAGCCAAAATAGATGACATGCATCAAAGGGCTACTTAGAACTGAAAAATTAGCAAGTCCCAAGGCAATTCTCTCTACTCTCTCTCTCTACTCTCTTAGGACTTGAAGTCCTAAGAAAAACAAAGAGCTTTATTCAGGGTAAGTTCATGAAGGCAAATATTGCCATCTACTCCACAGCTAGCCTTTACCTGTCCACCAAGAAATGTGCTAGCCATAAAGAGATACTAAATATATAGTTTCCTGTTATTTTTAATGAACTAGCATCCAAACCCTGTGATTGGACTTGGTTTTCTTTCTGCTGACTTGCAGGTCATGACTATCTAACCAATTTACAATCTGAAACATGAGCTGTAAGGTAGACAATCAAAAATAAGCATAAGAAAGGTGTAAACTGGACATTTGAATAGAAACACATTGCTCAAGTCACCTAGAAGTCTTGTGACGAAAGAAGAAAGTCTGGAAGTTTCCAGGTTTTGCCATTTTCACAGCCCTATTCCTGCAAAGAACAGTCCACATCTGCCAAACAACTTTCACTCCTGATCCTGACTCTATGTGAGTGGGGAAAAAACTGACAAAGAATTCCTGGTGTAAACAATGGGAAGGGCCAAACCACACAGTTAAAACTATAAACAGGACATATTATTTATGTGAATAAAAACCATGAGAGGACAGTGTGTGAAAGGGAATGCAAAATGAACAAGGGGCAAGAAGCAAATACACTCTTTGGAACAAAGCTCATATTTGGGATATTGATGTCATGGTCTCACTGAACAATGTAGAGATGCACAAGTAGCTTTTCTTGAGTATGATCAACTTAAAACCCCAAGGCTGGGGGTTGAGACCTGGCCTCAGTTCACCCACAGATAATTTCTTCAGATACAGCTACAAAACGTACAAAATCATGCACAGAGTCCTTAGGGGAAAAAGAAAAGTCAACACCAAGAGTATGACTTAGTGTGACTTAGTTTATCAGCATGCCTGATAAACTAAGGCACAAATGGCACAGAACAGTATGGCATGGAACATTTTATATTTACATATGAACACTAACATATATAGATGGGTTTACATGTAAATATCCAACATTCCTAGAAAAAAAATCACACTGAAAGCAAAGGTTTGCATCTTAATCAGCACAGATCAAAGCAGCTGTATCAATCTAAGGTGTTTTAACACCTTCCCTGCTACAGTTGCTCTAGAAAACAAAAACATTTAGGCATCTCCCTGCTAAAGTAGCTTTTGTTGGTCACCCTCAACAGTCTGTTGAATGTTTCAGGAAGGATCTGCCCAATGCTGCCGAGCCTTGGGACAGGATTTTTGGCTCTGAATCTGAAGATCTAAAAGCCTTAGGTTTAAAATCCAGTCACAGCAGCAGTGTAAAAAACTGTAGGAACAGCTAAAAATAACTGGCTGTGGTTGCCTCACTGATAAAAGAGTCTGAACTACATTGATCATTTCTGTGCTTGCTGACAGAAGGACCCACAGCTCTAGCAATCTGAGAAACTGTGTTCCCACTTTGCCAACTTACCAAATATCACCAGGGCTGGTATTCCAGAACAGTGCCTGTTAAAGCACTACTGAGACCAAAATAGACCAGTTCGAACCCAAATGTGCTGTCCTACAATGGGATCAATCTATAGTAAATGTGAGCTCCTCTAACAGCAAGCAAGTCAATTGCTGACATTATGTTCCTTCATTTAGGACACTTTATTCACCAAATCCTCATGTTTTCTACATTGCAATCTTTGGGAAGATCTCATAGTTCCTAAAAATCTTGAGCTCTCCAGTTATCCTACTTCACTTTGCTTTGTAATTGGCATGTGAGTGACCCAGGGCTCCACTGGCACTGGCATCATCCCCAGTGCCAGGTACTGTACACATGCAGGTCACTAACACAGGGACAGCTCCTCACACGAGCACTAAAGTAATTTCAAATTTCCTAAGTAGCATCAGGAAAGGAAAACAGAATCATAGAATTGTTTGGTTTGGAAGGGACCTTAGAGGTCACCTAGTTCCAAGCTCAAGGAGAACCATGTACATTCATCTTTAACAGGAATGGCTTCCCCCTATGACCAGCCTCTCTTTCAAGCTATACCAGCCTTGGTAGAAATTCTGTTATCACTTAATTGCACTGTAGCTCCATTGCACAATCCAGAAGATGGATTCTCAGCAAGGGGCAACCTGCAAATGCACAAATATAATTTCAGAATACGTGGACAAGACTAAAAGCTGTAAGAGCCGATGTACGCTCTTAAATCACAGGAAAAAAAGCATCCCTCAACACCAAAAATATTACCAGAGACTAAAAGCTACCTAAACTCAAGCTCAAATGCTTAAAAGAGAGGACACAGAGTAAAGAGAGGTGTCTTTCAAGCTATCAAGGCAAGAGCAACATTTTATTTGCATTCAGTGAGCAATAAAGACCATAGCCCACAATGTGAGATGTTCTGGGGCTTCCAAGATAAAAAAAAATGCTGGGCATCTATGGACAGGGATTCTCAAGACTTGGTCCTGGCTCCACTAACAACAACCTTATACATCTTTTAACTGATTATGGGAGTAGAGGGATCAAAAATGCTGAAAACATGAAATCAAAAGCTTCAAAAAATTAGTATGTTTAGAGTGCATCCAGTAAATGGGGAAGTATCCTGTGCAATCATCTTACCTAGATTGAAAGCTGCTAAGGAGAGCAACTTTTCTGTTGACAGTGACTCTCTTTGCAGTATTTTTACTGACATACACAGCTGCATAAAGAACACCAGCTACAATTAGACCTGATTTTCCACTAAATGTTTAACTATATTGTAAAACTCACTGTGACAGATGTTATGCATCTCTACAGCTCACAGAAATAACTCAAAAAATCAAAAAGCATGGTGAGATAGGAGCAATGGGGAATTAATGGGCTGAGTCAGTGACACCCACCAGCAGGAAAGGCAAGTACTATTCTCCTATGATCTTGCTTATGTTCCTGAGTCATCTGAAAAATCTAAAATCTAATATAAGTTGTCAAGGCCAAGTGTCAGGCAAGCTCTGTTATGCAGGCAGTTCCCACTCATCTGTGTTTAGAATGATGGTGGTCTGGAAAAAAAGACTTGCCATGCAAATGTACATAAAAAGTGAGAAAGGTAATACCTTAAAACTTAACAGACGGCATAGACAAATTAATTCAGACTATTTGGGCAAATATCAACTTATGTAACCAGTGTCCCAGGAGTTTCTAGAAGTCAGAGACACAGTTGAGGGCAACAAAACCCTGAAAGCACTGAACACTCCTGAGAATTAGCAAAGGCCTCTCTAGACATAAGCACAGAGACACACCTTGGACTGCACTTCTCAGCAATACTGATCTAAGTGATTTTCTTATTTTTAGGTCTGGACTAAGACCAATGAACTGACGAAGCCAGGTTAAGCACAACTGATCCAGCACAAAAGGAAAGTATGATGACAAAAGCAGCAAGATGCTGTAACACCGAAATGTGAGCAGAAAGAGGCACAGATTGCCCTGCAGAACTCATGATTCAAGTTAGGCACTTGAAGCTGCATTATGGAAGAAATTATTTTAAAATTGTACAGAGGGAAAATACTGGACAGAAGTATTCTGCAGTACTGGATGACAGCAAATACTCACGTTCAGCAATCTGCTGCACAGGGAAGCCCAGATAGAAGCTGAATTCCACCACGGACAAGTTTCTGAGCTGCTCACTGACTTCAGACCCATTGAGAAAACCGTACCTGTCTCGGATGGCAAAGACAATGCTCACAGGGCCCTGTCGAAATGCCACCCCAGGCCTGCTCAGAGTTATGTTCAGTATCTGAAAAGACAGCATTGAAGCAGGGTCAGCAAAATCAAATCACTGCCATTTCCATCCCTTCCTTGACAGACTTTTTCCTCTTATATGAAGAGGGGGTAATTCATATCAATACAGAGGAACATCTGTTCCAGATTGGTTCAGCCAGCTGAGTCTCAGAAGAGGCAAAGTTGCATGTGAATTCCTCTTCAAAGAGTCATCCTTTAAGGCCAATCATAATCCAGAATGATCTGACAGCTACAGCCCAGAAAACAATGAGAAAAAAACACCTAGCTAGACAGACAGCAAAATAAATCTAGTCGTAAATAAGTCTTAGATGAATGCCAAACTGCATGGAACAGAAGAAAGGGATTGATTATGGCAAAAAAAGTTCTGAAAATGGATGTTCTCTTGGTAAAAATCTCCTGCACCGTGCACACCCAAACCCAGCAGATGTTAGAAGCCTTTTTGTGGCACCAATATACACAGCAACTGTATTTATGTAGATGAACCTTTTCCAAAAAATAAGAAGTATTTAAAGTAAGTTGGCTAAGCTGACAGTCCAAGAAATTGTTTTGCATGTTCTATCTTCAGTCTATGCAGTGACACTGTGTTTGAAGTTCTGAGCACTCTTCTATATGTACTACACAGTACTTTAGGTACTCTAAAATTTGTCATTTTTCTTCCTGAATTTATTTTAGCGTACAACAGATGGGTATTTATGGTGTCAGTTAAACAACATAATAAAATTTTTACTGAGTTTGGTATTACAACAAAGTTAGATTAAATTTAAGAATTCAAACAGAAGAGGGAGTTGATCTCATTAAATTGAATTACTGACTTTCCAGGGAGCTCTAAGCTCTGCTGTGTGATTCAGGGCTCTGCACATGTGCTGTACCTTTCATGTGTGAAGTTCCAGCAGCAGCTGTCACACACATCATACACTGTAAGTATTTCTAGACCTCAGAAGAAAGTAGCATGGTTGCTCACATGATGGCAGGGTCATGTAACTCCCATATTCCCTAATGGGGTCTCCAGCATGGCAATGAGACCTGGAAGCTTTCTTCCAACAAAAACTTTTTAACCCCACCCTAGTCTTTTATAGTGAACTATGATGACAGCAACTCTGGTAAGGGCTGGAACAGTTTTTATTTGAGAAATTATAAACCCTATTATATTCAAAAATTATTTTGGATACAAACTAACTTCATGACAAAGCCTCATAGTTCTACATGACCTAGACTGCAAGTGACAGCCAAAGAACACCTAACTCATTTTCTTGTCTGGAAGAAACACAGGATAAGCAAAGGTGAGGGACTGACACAAACCATGCTCATCCTCTCACCTGCACAGTGAAGTTGTAGGACTCCTGGTGCTTGTTCACCTCCAGGAATGCCATTGTCAGCCCTTTCTCAATGCGCTGGCTAAAGGTGCAGAATCCAATATCCACGTTTCGAGGTACAAACTGAAGCACTGAAAGCAAAGGGCAATTATTCCTACAGAAAAGTACGTCCATGAGAGAGAACAAAACAACAGAATTCACAAGGCTATCATTTCCTTCTTTCATGAAGCTCAGGACACATTCAGTGAAACACCAGATGAAAATACATTAAAAATACATTTTGTGTTGCTGCAGTACATTCTCTACTCACTAAGACTGGTTGCAGCAGTAATTAGATCTCTGTAAGATACTAGTGACAAAATACTGACTGTTTCCTCTTGTACACTAAAAGACCTTCACTATATACATGTGGCTAACTTCACCTCACCTGACCACTGAATTGGCCACACTGAAATTCTGAGCACCCAGCCAATCCATGAAAATCTTCAGAAAATAAAGCAACAAATATCTCTTTCTTGTATCCTGAAATACAGTATTTAGCTTGCCTAAAAGACTACATATTGGATCCATTAATGCACATTAATACTGGTCTAATACTTCCAAAACACTTAGTGAGCTATGTGTTAAATTTAGATACAGAAATCTTTAAGTTCAGAAGAGAGAAAGAAAGAGCACAAGATAGGAGTGAGTGTAGAGGAAGGTGATCAGGCACACAGACGTTAACAACTTGCACATCTGTGAATTTCTACATATAGCCTTACCCAAAGAAATGCTACAGTTAGCTTACAGATCCCAGCAGCAATGTTATATAAGGTTCAAACCCAAAAAATACACCTCCTGTCTATCTATATAACCATGTTAAGCAGTGGAAAAAGACATCACACCTGCATAGTTCAAGTGATGCCTTGCTATACAATTATTAACACAGCACAACAACACACAAAGAGTATCTGAACAAAAGTACCATGTTGACATTTATTAATTCTGCTTGTATGCTCAGTCCCTGTCACTACCTCATTACACAGCCAACCAACCAGGCAAGCAGTTTTATCATGCCAACAGGGCCCAAAGAAGATTTTAAATGACAACACTGACTCTGAAAATCTATTACATGTGTACCATTTTGCTTTAGATTATTAGTAGTCAAACTTTGCTTGAGCTGCTGCAATACAGCAGCCATGGAAAGCTGAATACTACATAGGCAATCCTCCTGCTCATGTCATACATGAGCAATCAATCCTCCTGCTCACCAATTCTCCTACACCATGACAACACAAAAAGGCAGACTTTAACATAAATTTAATCTGAAATTGACACAAACATTACAAAGTAGCTGCACTGTGATTTTATGAATAAATGCTTCATGGATTTTTTTATCTTCTCACCTTGAGAAGAGAAAGAGCACAGTTATTTTGCAATGTACTGGAAAAAAAAAATCCTGAAAAAAACAGGAAGTGATGGGTTTAACTGTTTATAATTACCACCTCTCTGCCATGGACCTGTAAACTATGTCATTAACAAAAAGAATAAAGATTCACATTAGAACAGAAGGTTTTGACTTGACCCTGCACTGCAAGTGAAGAAGTGTGAATCAACAGGAGCCACCTTTCCCCCTCTGTGTCAGGAGGAACTCACCTGTCTGAACCTGGAACCTGTTGTCTGGCACAGTGAAAGAAGGGTGCAGTGAGAGGATGATGGGGGCCTCCCCACGAAGAAGACTGCTGTTCAAAAGCACATTTATGACAGCTATTGCCGTGTAAACAAAGGGACCCGATGTCACCAAGAAAGCAAATCTGGGGGAAATTTTATAAACCTACAAAAAAAGAAAAAAATCTGAAATTAAGAAAATCCAAATATGTCAATGTTAAATCTGGCAACATTTTAGACCTACACAGTCTCATGGAGTTAAAAGCCACCTGATTGAGAGGCAGGAAAATGCAGTCTTTATTTTTCAAAGAGCAGCAGAAGCTCAAACACAAGTGCTGAGCCTTGCAGCCTCTGCTCCAGTGCATCAGAGGCAACTCCCCTGTGCCAGGTGCACCTACTGGAATATCTGCAGTACACCACACCAATCTCAGCACTTCTTGATTAATCACATTCCCACATATTAGCGCTCTCCCTTGCCTACATTCCCCTGGTGTACATAACATAACATACAAAATTCTTGTTTACTTTCTGAACTGCTTGCATAGCTTCTGCATTTCAGTCATACACCATATAGTGAATGCATCCTATATCATTCATATGTGGCACACAAGGAGTAAAATACACATAACCAATGCTCTTTAGATATAATTTTCACACTCAAGAAACTTTCTTCCAGGGAACACTTTTATCTGCTTGTTTCAACACAGTTACCACATTACAATTCTCCTCTTCTAATTCATGTCCTGACTTTGAGTCTTTTTAAAAACCCTGAGGAGCCTCAGACATCATGTAAAAGAAATGAGATTGCAAGTTAAATATAAACCTTGAACCATGCAGACACTCTTATCCATAATTTCTCAGTCACCTAAGTAGAACAAACAGAAGGGTTTTATTTATTTAAACATATTGCAGTGTCTTCCCTCCTTCAGAGAAACTCTCTCAACACTAAGAACACCTGTTTCCCCACCATTACTTTTTTCCTTCCTTGGTTTACTCCCCCAGTTTGCTTTATTTGCCTGTGGTGGTCACACTTCAAAAGTATTTTGGGATATCCAACAAACACGATGGCCTCAGGATAAATAATGTAAACCAGGGACCCAGAGTTTCTGATAAATCCACTGAAGGGATGCTAGCACCTTGCAGGTGCCATGCTGGTGAAGGGATGTGTTGGATACCTTCAGCTTCAGGAACAGCCTTATAGAAAACCACAGTGCCACTTAAACTGCGACCCACACACTCCTTTTTGGTGTTTCTGCTGTAGTGTGAAGTGATGGCAACTGCTGTTCAGATGAGACAGCAAGCAGCTCCTTCCTGTCTTCTAAAATGCCTGCATTTCAGAGAGCTCATCTCCACCAGAAGAAACTACCTCAGCAGCAGCAGGAAATGAGAAAAATAATCTATGCTGCTCATTATGCCTTTCTTCTTTCTTTGCCCACAAATATATGCAACATCCAACTTTTATTTTAAATGGATTTAGATCCATAAAACTCAAATTTATTTGATATGAATAATGTGCACAGTTCCTTTCAGTTCCTCTTATCTGAAATTTTATTCTTTTATCTCATGATGAAATAATCTCTGCAGCTTCAGTTTGTCAAACAGAAACAGCAGTTAAAAATGGGTAACACATGCCAAAAGAAAGTTGCCCATTACTTGCAAATGAGACTGCTTAAAAGGCAAGGAAAAGATGAATTAGAATTACAAATCTCAGTGACAATTTGCTGGTGATTTCTGGAGCAGTATATGCTGAGGAAGAGAGGTTTGCTGCAGCCAGCACATACTTATGCACTGGAGTTGGGTATTTCAGACTCAAAAGCAAACCAACTCAGCTGCCCCCATCCCTGCCTGGTTGTGCTGCCCCACAGACAACCAGGAAAGCAGCCATGGAATTCACTTTTCCAGCTCAACAGCTAACACTGGTTCCCTTCTGTGCTGCACTGCATCAGAAGAGCAACAGCAACTCCAGAATGGACATCCAAAATAAAAATCCACTTTTAACAGTAATTTTGAGGTAGGCAGATTACAACCACTACAAGTCAAAACAATAGCTATTTCTGCTTGAGATATTGCAGGGTTGTCTAGAATTAGCTCTCTTCAGCCAAATCCATATGACAGAAATAACAGACCCATGACAGCATGATGCTGTCTTTAAGTTAATTCAGAGAGAAGCCTACAAAGTTATCAAGGCTAGATAAGCACAGCTCATGACTCTGGAATCATGATTCATGAATGAGAATAGCTGCTCTTGGCACAGCTCTAATGGTTCACAAACCCAGCCATCCATCCAGCTCTCTCTTGGAAGTTTCACCTCTACTGCTAGGACAGCTGGATGCTAACAAATTAGGTGGCTGAACCATCATGTTGCTATAAAAGTACACAAGCATGGATTTCTTATATTAAAATGTACAAGTATTTTAACTTTAACGCCTTGGGCCAGACAGCCAGAGAAGCACACAGAACTCCATGTGCAGTTTAGAGCTTATTGCAACAGCAGAAACCTTCAGCAGAAGCAGAGAACTCTCACAACACCTAAAGTTAAGCTATCCCTGCTCCTGAGTGCAATGACTGATCCAACTCAGCTGTTCCCAGGATACAACCCAGCTCATTCCAAGCTACCCTCACAAGAGAGAGCACATCCAGCACAGAAAGCTTTTAAGACTCAGTTTACTAAGGCTAGAAGAGTATTTAGAAAAAACATGACTTGATCTTTTCTTTGTCCCTTGTGATGTTTTATTGTCTGCTAAAATACTTGATCAGATGCAAAATGTTTGCCAAAACCTAATCCATGCCTACACTCCACTGCATTATCTGCTGTGAAAACATCTGGCAGAAAGCATCAACAACTGATTTTCTCACCACCACCTTATTAAGAATCCTATAAAGAGCCTGCAGAGGGTGTTTAACTTCCTGAAGATGGACTACAAAGGCTCACAGGTCTTAAAAATAAATAAAGCTTCTGCTTCTACACACATCAGGATCCTGAGGCAGCAGTTCTCACTGGTTTTGCACACACCTCTATGGTACCAGCCACAACTTCAGCAGTGGTGAAGCAGAGATGAAGCCAGTGCAGACCCACAAGGTGGCATCTTTGGAAGAAGCATTTACCTGGCAAAGGCCTGAACTCCACACTTTGGAGGCAGAGTTCACTGATTTGGGAATATGGGAACTGGTAGGTTATGAAGACACCACCAAACCCACATTAAATACAACAACCAAGTGGCTAAGGTAAAAATGCCAGATGCAGGATAAAATTTCCAAGCACAAACGAGGCTGGCAAAAACCCTTTTCCTGCTGGCATGAACTTAATGGCACCAGGGGTCCTGGCAGTGAGTCTCTGCCAACACTATTTTATTTTACACCCCAGTGCAAGTCAAGTCAAGAGAACATTGTACAACAGATCCTACCCAAGTGTCATAAGCTTTACATTAGAGTGTTGACTAAAATTACTCAGACAATGGGGTCTTATTCTTTTGCAGATGCAATATGGTGAGACCAAGAAGGAAAAACTCTAAAATTTTTGGCTTTTCTTACTTTACTGTAAGGATTTTTCTAGGGAAAAAAGTGACAGAAGTTTTTTTCATTTGTCAGGATCCTCCCTCCTCTTTTTTCCACTTCAGCAACTCACAGTGTTTGAAACAATAAAGCAGCAGAGACCAAAGTTTCAACTGAAAAGCTGAGGGCAAAAAATGCTTTAATCCTCCTTTCACTGGTAAACTTGCTTCTTATTTAAAGTGAGCAGCAGTTATAGCCATCACAGCCATGGATTTTATTTTTAAAGCATACATTACTACAAAGTTAAATTTAACTGGACTGTCTCCTGATTTACTGTACATTACATCACAGTGAGGGAACATCTGTGAGCTGTAATAAGAGACAGTAAAAAAGAAGCTTAGAGAAGTGCACTGCTTTACCATAACTTGCAAATACACACATGGTTTCTAGGTACTTTCAACTAACAAAAGTCAGGTCTGTTTGATTGATTAAGTTTAGCAAGATGGAGAAATTCTGTTTAAAATACTGCATTACATCACCACTCAACATACTGCTGTTATAGACAGCTCTTTTTTGAACCAACAGTTTTGTTAGTGTTCCACAGTTAGAGGTGAAAACATATTTGCAAGTGATTATTTTTAGTGCAGAACCCATATGATAGCAGCATTCTAGAACAAGCAAAACTGATTCAGCGAAGATGTCTTTCCTTTAGATAAAAAAGATTTTCCAAAGGATGAAGCTAGACTAGCTGCATTATTTATAAAAACAGTTACTTCTGAGAAGCTTTCTCCCTATTGAGACCTTTACAAGGCAGGCATGAAAGGCAGGAAATTAAAGGGGAAAATATAAGGTGAGATATCAAATCCTTGTTCCAATTAACCTTCAAATATTAAGTAATGGATTTTGTCCTACTGCTGTTAATAGTAAGAATATAAGCACTTCCATATTAATGAGCTGTGTAAGGTCACTGAAAATTAAATGTTTTTACATTATGAACATCTGACTTCTTCTTGGCTATTCCACAAACTGAAGGTATAATTTACAAACCAAAAGAAAAATCTCTTATATATAAAAAAAAAATAAAATTCTAAGTAGCTTATGAGCAGGTGTTGCTAAAATGACAAAAACTAGCGATAATTTACAGAGGCAGCTCACTATAGCTGAAGTTTGGCAGGAATTTATAACACTCCTATCTTGACTGAGTAGTAGAGATGTACATGCTCAAATATCAGACACGAGTTGTTTAATTACTGCGTGCAGTGATCATGGGAGATGCCAAAATTAAAGGCACCAAGAAATTCCGTGCACAAAGAAATGCAAGTTATGTTCAATGAGAAGAAATACAAGTTATGTTCAATGTACTGCTACTTGAGTTAACTACAGAACAAAAATGAGATCACTGACTCACAAAAGTTCATCTGGTACTGGGCTGTGACAACTAGATGAATACAGACATGCAAAACTGCAAGTGCAGCTGAAAGTCATCTACACCAATAATTCTACTGAAGTATTTCCTCACCACTGAAGTATCTGATTACACAACAAAGGTACCCCCAAACTACCCCTGTGTCTTTTCCTCTCAGAGGGTTTGACACAGAGGTGGGGAACAGAGCCTTTAACCCTTATTTCAACAATTGGAAGTTAGAAAACAATATTGAAATCTTGCTCAAAGATGATTCCTTGAATATCAAAGAAAACTTTCAGAAACCCCCAAGAGTACAGCTAGTCCTGTGAGGGGAATAAGGACAGGAGTTACACCTACCTGAAGGCTTAGAAATAACATCTTACTATTGCACACCTGATTTTTCCCCTTACCTTTTCCATCTGCCAAATCAGGCATTTGGGATTCCACCACCTCCCCTGCAAGTGTTGATGGTCTCACTTATAACGTAAAATAGCACAAGGCTGTGTAGAAGGATTCATTTTGCCTAAAGTGCCAAGTATGTAATCAGCTAGCAGTACAAACAGACCTGCCTTAACAGGTATTTTGAAGGAATAAAAGTTCTTCAGTTTCAATTCACCAGGCAAAGGAGGTGAGCAGAGGATTCTGGACATGACTTGCTCACCTCAAGCAAAACCAAGAAAGGTCTGTCCTAGAAAATGATGGCATTCTAAAAGCAAAAAAGTTGACATGCCCACATTAAAAAAAAAAAAAAAAAAAACAACCAACACATGACTAACACTTAACTTAAAATAAAGCTCTCTCTGATACAGTATCTATGGACGGTCTGAATTACAGTTTTAGCATTTGAACTAAACCCCTACTCTATTATATTGACCAAAGAGTACTTGTACACACTTCATACCACTTACCTCCAGCTCTACTGATCTCCTGAACTGAACTCTGAGCACTTCTCTGATGGATTCAGTGACATTTCGTAGAACAGCTCTTCGGGCCAGCACTAGAAATTAATGTCAGTCAGAAAATATCTTTTAGCTTCATCTCTTAGGTGTCTATTCAAAGCTGCATTTTCAACTGTGCAACACATGAAGAAGCAGGTAGTGAGATCAGTTGCATCAAACAGGTAAGATGAACAACAAGGACAGGGGTCAAGGTGTGACTGTATCCTAAAAAGTGACTGTAAAGTTTAAGGAACTGTAAGTTTATTTTCTCTTGTTTTGTTTTTCCACAGCTAATGTCTTTAGCATTCTGATAAAAGAAACTTTTAAAGAGCCACTGAGGCATTCAAATGGGAAAGCAGCAGCATATTTGGTCTGACTTGTGAGTGAGTTCGCTGCCACAACACAGTTAAAAGTTTTGTAGGCAACACATGGAATGTAGATAAGGTCAGAAAAAAGCCACAGAAAATATGCATCTACTTTTCTCTTAAATAAAAAGTAAGCAAACATGACATTAATTAATGAAAGGGATATCCACAGAGTTAGAAAGAGCTTTAAGATCCCCACATCCCAAAAGATGTCATGTCTGTTACAGTCACACTGGACACTGTGACTGTGGGTTAAGCAAACAACTGGAAAGTGTTGTGTTGTCATCCTGCATTTACTTTCCATCAATAACTTGCCTACAAAAGTACTCAAATTACATTTTAAAAAAGTCTTCCTCATCCCTAGCACAGCTAGATCACCTACATATCTGGAGGATGAGATTATGCTCATTCTGCTTTAATTCTTGCAACTAAGTCTTCAGAGTAAAAAATATTGCTCAGCACAAAAATGCAGCACTTCTGCAGCTGCCCTGGATTAGTTTGCTGGCACTGTTTTGTTAACAAGCTAGGAAGAGGCAGCAAAACACCAGAAAAGCAAACACAGATGCTAAGACAATTAATTTTGAAACACACTAATGTCACTTTTTCTGGTTACAAACACACCAAATCCAATTGAAAGTAAGTATGGAAGGAGGTAAGATACAAACATAAGCTAGTAAGGTGAAATTATAAACATGGTTGCAAAACCCAAACTTTTTTTAAACCAATTCTCCTCTTACATATGACAACATTACCTCACATGCAGGTGTTTTTTAATAAACAGCAGCAACAACTGAAAGGAGAAACTTACTCAGTCAGAACATTAAACAGTTTGGCAGAACCGTACCATGACAGTAACATTCATTTACAACCAATGAAGTGATAAAGCAGCCTCTAACTCAGCACACTCGGATCAGCAATTTTTGAGGACAATTTCATTCTCTGTGCAGTGTAATCTATTTGTAACTCTCTCTCACAATGGACTTTGTTCAAGTGAACTCTATTATTTTTAACAGTAAATGATAAATCAATGCTTTTACAGCTCTTGGTCTGAATTTACACCATAAGGTTCACTTAGCTAATCCAAAATCTGCAATTTAGCTAGGGTTCATGTTGCAGTGGCTTCTGCAAACCAAAATGAAAATGCTGGGGATATCTTACCCGCTGTGACCAAGTAGGCGTCGGGAACGGTGATGTCGCAGACGTACGGCTGCCTGGTGGTTGTCACAGCAGAGGTCACAGCCACCACTTCAGGTGGAGTAGTGCTCCTCAGAGGGGGGGAGGACATTGTCCCTGGGCTGCCTGTAGCACTGGAGGAGATTGTCCCTGGGCTGCCTGTAGCACTGGAGGAGATTGTCCCTGGGCTGCCTGTAGCACTGGAGGAGATTGTCCCTGGGCTGCCTGTAGTACTGGAGGAGATTGTCCCTGGGCTGCCTGTAGCACTGGAGGACATTGTCCCTGGGCTGCCTGTAGCACTGGTGGCAGCAGCTGATGGATCAGCACCAGCAGTTACACTGCTTCCTGATGGAACTTCATGTCCAGGGGGAGGGCTGGCAGTCAGAGGGAATTGTGTGGGAGCAAACGACGAGGTCACAGGCAGAGATGCTGTAGGAAAGGGTGTTATGCTGATGGTGTCAGCATCTGATGCAAGGATGTCAGGGTCTGTGGGAGGAATGGCTGTGGGGACACTGCCCCTGCTGCCAGATGTTAAAAGCAGCGTGGGGTAAACTGTAGCACCAATATCCTCATCAGAGCCCAGAGCAGTTGAAAGTAGAGATGAAGATATGTTTAAGACAGGAGTTGCTGGGAAGGTAGTAAACGAAGAGATCAGATTTGTTTCACTGAGCAAGATGCTGCTGGTAACAGACTGGGTGTCGGGAGTGGGCAGCACCAGGGTAGGAGCCACAGAGGGAGAGGTGGAGAGGGAAGGCTCCAACTGAGAGGTAGCTCCTGTGGCAGCTGAGGTAAACACAACTTCAGAGCCCACTGGCAGTACCGAGGACGCTTCCAGAAACACAGATGACTCTGAGTGAAACTCCGATGATGGCATTATTTCAGGAACCTGTGAATCTGGAAGGGACGATGTGTTGGAATGAAAGTATGGTGTTTGGCTAAGATGCAACTGAGAAACCTCGGCATCAGTGGCAGAGCTGACAGTGGTAGCTAAGTCCCAGCTGGTAACATCCTCAGGAAGTACTGATGTCCCAGTCAACAAGGTCTGAGGTAACAGTGTTAATAAATCACTTTGCATGACAGAGTAAGAATTTATCATGGTCAGCGATAAAGACAAGTAGCTAGATTCAATAAGAAACGGCGTTGATAAAAGATTGGATGGAAAATCTGAAATATTTAAAGACAGTTCATCCCTTGTAGATGTCTTGCCAAGCAAAACCACGGATTCTGATGGCATTAATTCTGGCAGCTCCAGCAAGGTTGTCCGACTGATTGCGAATGACGTGACTGGCTCACTGGGGGTGATGGCAGAGTCCAACAGAGCAGTGGTGGCACCAGGAAATTCCACATGAGCACTTGGAGTCAATGAAATTGTTTCCAGAACAGGGAGGGTCTGGGAAACAGAGATGTTCAGTGATGTTTCCCCAGGGAGCTGATGGAAGGAGGGAGATATTGTTATAGGTGTTCTAGTGTCTGTAGTGCTTAATAAAAACATGCTTGAGTCAGGGATTTCTGCGAGTCTTGAAGAAAGTGAAACAACTGGTCTTGATGGAAAAGAAGTATCAAAAGTCTCAGGTGTAGGTTCCTCTAAGTCATACCCATCAGTAATTATAGTTGTAAATGCAGTTATGCCTTGTACTTCAGAGGCTCTGATGGACAAAGTTTCAGCATCATCGCCTGAGCCCACATCGTGTTCTGGGGCAAAGCCTGCTTCTGGCAGAAGGGAAACAGAGTCACAATACAGACAGTAACTGTAGGATCTCGTGAAAGGCACTGGACTCTTGAGCTCACTGGCAAGCTCTGATTGACTTGGTATTTCTGAACCAGCAGGCAAATTTGGTGCTGTAGTGGAGAATTCGTGTGTAAACAGGCTGGCATTAAGAACTGTCTTAGAGTTCACGGAAATGGCAGCTGAATCCAGAGGGAAAGACACAAGTGGAAGACTAATAGGATAAAAAGCAGGCTCAGCACTGGCTGCTGAAGTTGGTGTGTGCCAGGGAATGCTTGGAGTGGGGTAAGTCCTTTGACTGAGAGATTCTGCTGCCCTGCTACTCACATGGGTGTAAACATCACCATACAGGTCTGCACCTTGCACTGTGGCATCTGGGGCCCCAGGGCTGGTTTCACCCCGCAGCTTGAGATGGAGAGGAGATCCCTCTGAAGCACCCCCAAAAGGCAGAGCTGTTAAACTTGCATTGATGTTTTCCTGTGCCACAACTCCCCTGTCAGAAGGAATGGACGTGAAAGGAACAGCTGTATTTGGAGGGTACAACAGCACATCTCTGCTTGCTGTTAGTATTTCAGGATCTGGTACAAAAGGCTTTAGCTCCATGAGAGTGTAGCTGCGTTCAGGGACAGCACTCAAGGGAGTCTTCTGCTGTGCTGTTTCTGAGATATCATACAGTGAAGAAAGGACAGATAATGAAGGTGTTAGCAACACAGTTTCTAACATTTCTCTTGATGGCTCTACTGTATTAACTGAGTGATGATCTGTTAAAACTGCAAAAGACTTCACGGGAGGAGTCCACTGTGCCTTTGAAAAGGAGCTAATAAATTCATCATCACTTAGGAATGCCTCATTGCTCCTTACAGAGACATCTACCATCGGCGTACTTCTCCCTTCTGAAATCATGGCTGTTTCTTCTTGGCTAAGTAAAGTCCCATCAAAGGAAGTGGTAACTGATGATAAAACTGTTTGAAGCAAATTACTTTCCTGGGACTCCAAAGTACTCCTTGCTAAGGCCGTTTGTGTCCTGCTGCCTGATATGCTTTCATGCACCGTTGAGAAAAAGGAAAAATTCTGCTGTTCCAAGGATCTCTCATCTAAATCAAGAGGGAGAGAAAAACAAAAGCCAAAACACAACAGATCAGCACAAGCAGCAAGATTGCCATGAGCAAATGTCACACAGAATATTTCTGGAGACAACTGCCCAGAATTCAAGGGCGAAGACAAAGTAAGTAAAAATCCTCCACAAGCAATTCAGCACAAACAGTGAGATTTCTTGTGAAACTCCATTCCCTGGAAATGAACAAGACAACCCAAGCTCTTCTCAAAGCACTGATATGTCTCTACAGCAGCACTCCAGTGAGACCTGTGCAAGAGCACAAAGTGCCTCCCTCTTACCTGGGCAAGGCTACACTCCATGGCAGCTAGTGGTCTCCCAAAGCAAACACATCAGAAAGGGTAACGAGGAACAATGCAGGGGAAAATCTACATAATTTTAGGTGTTTTACTCTCCTTTAGTATCCCTTAATTTCTTCTGATTTTATTCTTTCTTAATATTAAGGTCACTAGAAGATCTACTCTGTTCATGGACCAGATCCTCCCTCTCATATCAGAAATGAATGACACAAGAGATGAAGAAGAGCTCCCTTTTTCATAGGGCAAATGTATCAACAGGAAGAATTTGCTATCATGTTGTGACATGTCTGTAACATGTTATTTTTACATTGTCCACCATTCATCTGAAGCCTGGCCTGTTAGCAGTCACTGACAAATTGCTTCATTACACAATTGCTATGTTTATTCACAGCCCTCTAAAGGATTACTGTCTTTATAGGCCACCTGTAATAGACCTTTTATTCCTCTAGTTTGCAGAGCTCAAGTAGTAATGGCCAGGTTCAAATACAAAGGAGAAAAAGTTGAGAATTCACCACATATTTCAACAAACAAAATACTCTCCTCTCTCAAAAAGTATTCTTGGGTTACAGAGAAGATCTGTATACAAGCTTTTCCAAGAACAGATGAGTTTGGCAGAGAAAAGGCTGATTACTTTCCTGAAATGTTGAGATTGGATTAATAGCATTCAGAGCTGAATTATTAAGGGAAATCATGGAAAATTGCAGCACAATAGTTTTCAAGGGTACACACAAAGCGTTCATCTTTAAGTTAACTATCATGCCTGATCACCCTATTTTCATATGGGAGTGTCAGGCAGTGCTGCTGGAACCCACTGGCAACACCCATTAACAAGGCTGGAGGGAGTTAAACCATCCAGTTAAACCACCAGGGACCAGTTTAAAGTAAAAACAAGCACATACATTATAAAGCACTGGACAAATGATACAGTACACAGTTCAACTGCAAATACATCTGTAACCCTTTAGAGGATGCCTTGAACTCAATAACTCACAGAAAGTCCTGCAGGAATAGCTCACCTATCTGTTTCCCAGTGTCTAACACCACTTTCCAGAGGTGATAAACTGCTGTTCCTATTCCCTTCTCCCTGGGCTGTCTGCTGAACTCCTTGACACAACTTTTCAAGTGCTGACACACTGATTTGATAAATTTTGAAGGTGCTGATCTGAAAAGTACAACTAGGAGAGTTAATGCTTACCACTGATCACACCTAACTAAGTGAATGCTGTGATTATATCCTTTATTTTACAAATTCCATGCACAAAGTTTTGTAGCATAACAGATACTATTCTCTCAAGCAGTCCCAATCCATTTTTTTCCTACTCAAACTCACTGTAGGCATTACCAGCTTTATGATGCTTAGTTGGAGTATGATGATAAAATATACTGCCTTACAATGCTCTCAGGTGAAGAACAAGAAGACAAGAAAAAACACTCTTGTAAAAGCTATGTAAAACAAGTAAACAAGTCCATCCTCAACCTCTTCAGCAGAGGTCAGATGCTTGAACATGACACAGTGCAGAACAGTGCAGCCACCATGGAATAATAGTTTTCACAAGGAGTTAACATGAGTACCAGACAAAGCAGTTTCCAAGAAGCACAGAACCAAAATGTACCCTGACACAGCTCGGCTAGCTGACCAAAAGTTGCTCAACTTTTTTTCATTGCTAGAAGCCTCCCTGGCCTCATTCTTTTCTTTGACTTGCGCTTCCAACCTTTACTTTTCTCTTTGTGACATTCTGCGTAAGCAGGGAGTTACTAAAGGAAGACTTACAAGGGTAGGAACCAAACATTGCCAAAATGAATCACTTCTCTCCCTGCATGCATGTGCATTTCAGTTTAGGCAGCCCTGTAAAATCCTGCCCAGCTTGGTACTTTGGACACCTAACCCTTGCTTACAGTGAATTGCACATTGCAGACAAACACGGTAACAGAGATGGTTGCTCCTTGTTCACCACAGCTTCATGCTGTAAATCTCTGCAGCAGTACACAAGGCAGCTGTGACAGCTCCATAATGAGCATGGTGAATACAGCTGACAGTTAATAGGACCAGACAGAGCTGAATACTCATACTAATTAGTAACTGCACTTTTGATCAGGTACCTCCACAAGTCTCTGACTCAAAGCTAGAGGTGATTCAACAAAAACAACTCTACTGTCTATCTATGCCCGTGCTGCACACTATCTTCCTTCACCCACAGAGAGCCACTTTATTTTTGTTCAGCTTGACTGGGGAGCTGGCACATGGCAGGATCCTGCTGGAAGTAAGTAAATGTCACAGAAAAGATGTCCTGAAGAGTTGAGTGCATAACCCTAAGCTGTCCAACAGACATGCAGAACAGGCAAGGCTTTAAATTTTTTCTGACTTTAGAATATGTTTTTAAATTTTTTGGATGGTCTGATAATATTTTTCCTTAAAAGACAAAGGAATAGCAAATAATTATTTCATCACACACTTGTGCCTTGCCTCTTAATGTAAAGAATCTTGCCATTGATGCCAGGAAGGAAAGAACACAAGTTTTGAAATAAATGTTTCATTTTTTGGAAGGAAAACACACGGTGTCTTGAAAAAGTTGTAAGGTCTAAGACAAAGCAAGAACACTGTTACCTATGGTAAGTGGAAATGAGAAAAATTCACCTACACATGCAGGATTTTGAAAAACCCACCACTAAGTTTACAAGTTGATGTTCCAGCCTATTTACTTTGCTCAGCGTTTCAGAAGCAGGGAGCATTAGTGATCCGCCATTAATAATACAAATTAGTGTTTTCTGTCAACTCCACAGAACACTGCACCACTTGAATAGCGCCTGTCAGGACTGAGCGTGCCTCTCGGGGAGAGCAGATGGGACGCGTGGCAGATGTGTTTGGGAGCAGCCAGACAGCCCACAAAGAGGCAGGAAAAGCAAAGGAGAAAGGGAAGGAGCGGAAGGCACACCATGGCATGACAATCAGCGCAGAGTGGCCGCTCTGGCTGTGCCGTGGGACAAAGGAAGCAGACAGATTGCACATGTTCTGCTGCATCTCAATGCCGCGGCTGCACAAAGCTATTGATGAGCATCAGCGCTGACTTGTTTGTTTGCACAGCTGTCACTGTCGGGTGACTGTTCCCCATTCCCCTTCAGACGGGCTCACATCAGACAAGCCAAACTCCAGCAGGCTGATAACATTATGAAAAAGAATAGATAGCTTAGGGAACAAAGCTGTGATCCCAAGCTACAGCAAAGGCGAGGAAAGGCGAGCACCAGCGGCAGGGGCCACAGGAATCACAGATGGCACCGCTACAATGCCTCAGCTCAGACAATGACACTGGGACATGGGAGGAGCAATAACACAGGAAATCTGCTGGTGGCCTTGCTCTCTGCTGCTCCTGTTGCCCCCCAAAACTAGCTGGTGTCACAAGTAATGAAACCTGTCACTGAAATGAGCAACCCCTGAAACCACCAAATCCGAAATTATAGAAACACAGCCGTGCCCCGCTAAGGCTGCGGCAACATGTGAATTTGGGAAGGACAGAAGCTTCTCATGACTGCTGCAGTCCACAGAGTTCTTTGGTGACAAAAATATACCGTGTCTGCATGCCAAAAAACTACACAAGTTCATAAACCAGAAACTAGACTACTAATTTTTCCAGATAGCAATTAGAGGGATGCAGATTGCATCCTTCCTGTAGCTGCAGTGCTAAAAAGTAATGTCTGTTCTATAACCTGGAATAAATAAAGGAAAGGATGTTTTAAATATATATTTGTAATATACATGTATATATACATGTATATATACATAATACATGTATACTGATAGGCTTTTCTATATTCTTCATTTATAACAAATATACTTCCATGTATTTTTTAAATGCAGGATCCAGATGTAATCTCACCTCTGCACTGATTCCTCAAGTGACTTCAAAAAAGTTGCATCACTTTTCTGCACTCTGCTAATAAGATATGGCAAATGTACACTACCACAATTCTCAGTATTTACTAAAAAGTCAGTAATCTTCCATATTATCAAGGTATTAAATCATAGACAGGTACAGGCGTGACAACAAAGACAGGAAATCTTTCCTTGTAGTAAAAATTAGACCTTAACAATAGAACGAGTAATTTTCATTCTATTATTTTTGAGAAACTAAGTTATGACTAATAAAGTTTGCAAACAACAGAAAATGCCAGCAGACTAGCAGCAAAACAGTTCAAAACATGTATCACTTTAAAAAAAGTCTTCTGTGTATTCACACAATGACCAACAGAATTAAATTTTAGTAGCTATGTTTTTAAGGCAAGGAGAAAAATTGCTCTTTTATTGCTGCCCATTGTTTCAAACAGATGCATTTTAGGTAGAAAAGCAATTAATGCTACATACATTCCAAATATTACGGTAAAATTCCTGACTAAATACATAACAGGAGCTCCCAAATAATTAAAATTAAAGCTATGAGCTCACTAGGAATATTCACCACTTGAAACATTTATCTGATTATGGGATGGAGCAGCATATCTCATTTAAGAGAAGCTTTTGATAACATATATTTTAACATTTTCTTCAAAAAATAGGAAGTAGGAAACTGAATGCAGCATAGGACTCAAGACCACCCAAGGGTAGAAAGAATGATAGAAGCAAATGTATCTGAAAAAAAAGATCTTAACTCTTCCTCCTACAGCTTAACACTTAATAACTTCCTAATTTATTTAACAGGATTTAGTACAGCTTCCACCAAAAGAGCTTGTATGCATTAGGTCATTGCAAAAAATTTATATAGCTCCCTTGTGTAAGCCTCTAACTAAATTTCTTAGGTGTCTGGCTTGTAGGAAAATACCAGTCACAGAAGCATGTGCAGACGGAAAGCTGTCTGCTTTCTTCTCTGGGAGGCATTAAGCACGGATTGAACAGTGACAATAATTACCCCTGGCACACAAAAGCCAGGGAGAGGAGGGATGGGGGCCTGAACTGTCCCTCCCTTCCCAAGCTCCAGCTCACAGCTGCTCTGTGGAGCTCCCTGAAGATTTTGGAAGGTTCTGGTCCCTGGAGCATATGCTGCACCCCTGCCCAGTGCATCCTCAGGGCAGCAAGAGACACAAACTATACCAAGTCTCAACAGTTCTTTCTCAAAGATGTTGATTTTCTTACTGTAAAAGAATCCCTCACCATTTACCAGATGCTCATATGAATTTTAACTAATGAAGCTGCTTGTACCACCTGAAAAGCTAAAAGACAGAGAAACTAATGAAATTGAAAAATTATGCTGTCTCAGCCCCCTTTCTCACCACAGCTGATGAAAAAATTTCATGACAGAAAAATCTGTATTATGAGGAAAATAAGTGTTACTAGGAAGCAGCAGGCAAAGTGAGTGCCTAGGTACACACATGCTCACTTTTACATCTTTAAGGTTTGAATACATAGGCAAAAAAGATCAGGAACACCTTAAAGTCATTCTTCACCCACACGCACAGCTGTGGTTCAGCTGCTGCCCAGGTGCAAGTAGACAAGAACCTCCCCCTCCTACACAGCAAATAAGCACAAGCTTCCATCTCTGTATGAGGAGAACACGTGCACCACAGCACAAAGGGGCAAAGACAAACCTGCTGGCCAGCAGAATTATAAAGGTTTTGTAAAGAAAGAGGTTTAGAAGGCAGCCTAACTGCATTTCATACTCCAGTCAAAACATACACTTTGAAATCCTCTTGAACTCTTGCATTTGGCAGTCAATACCAATGAACCTGTAACAGTAGGCACTGGCACTGACATTTTTTTCCTTCTCCATCACTTAAGCCACCCTCAAAATCTCCTTTAGGACATTTGCTAGTAACCATCATGTTAAAGACCTGTAGGCAGTCTGAGATTCCACACTTCCACTGCATAGCCAATGGAAGAGCTCAGGAGGAAACTTGTGATCTATGCTCTGATCCAGGAATCTTCCTAAGATAGCCACTGCTGAAGCAGAACAGGACCCTGTAGTAATTTACAGTACATGGTAGACTAAAATAAAAAGAACCCACAGTTTCTCTTAATTTTATACCACTGTGACACATTCTGTTTTGCATGAAAGAAATCAAAAACTGTGCAACCCAAGGAGAGCGTTCTGTAACAGAAGGTAACAAGCAGACCACAACATCAGGCATTAAGGGCAGGAGAACATACAGAGGGGTCAGAGTGAGCCACCCCACCATCCACTCCATAAACACAAGCACAAAGTGAGATCCACCTCCCAAACATTATTACAACCTTTGGAAAACCATGACTCAGCTAAGAAGTGGGCTGGGAACAAAGCCCAAGCACAGAAGAGTTTGCTGTGCCTACACAACACCTGCAAACCCCAAGGATACAGAAATCCTCTCCTGTGGAACTGCAGGAAGCTCTCACAGCACCAAGATGCCTTGAGCTGACAGTCCCTCTCTAGAACACCTCTGAAGCAAATCAGCTGTGACAATTCACTCCCTTTCCAACATCTCAGAGGGGAGAAAAGTAGATGCTTATGACACAGAAGCCTTCCATGGCCACTGTGCCTTCCTGCAGACCATCACCCACAGCTGAGGACAGCAGTGCCTCTCTGCAGAGCTCGCTGCTCCAACAGGACTGGCTGGCTGGCCCTGCACACACAGGCACAGAAACCACACATCAAATCCCAGTTCAAAGTGTAGCTTTTGCTGGGAGCATTCACGCTTTTTTTGGCACTCTGCTGTACATGACATCATCGTGTGGGAAGCCATATGCTAGAGATAAAGTACACACAAACTTGAATTGACTTTACAAATGTTAATTCTAAGAAAAACTCTCATCAGATTTGCTCATTGGGATAACCGGGTCACATTTTTAAAATGGAAGAGGTTTCCTTCCCCCCATTTCCTTTTTTTTTTTTTCCCTCTTTTTAATTGCTTTCTGCACAGCAACTTGGTTTTAAGTCTCTAAGCAGCCGTGTCAGTTTTCATCCAACTGAATGACTAGGGAAAAGCTTTATATTTATACTAAACACTGCAGTGTCCACCAAAATGCAGATCCTGGAAGCTTTTGAAAAGACCAATTAAATTTCTATTAGCTTCTTTTTTAGTGCAGATAACAGATCACTGAGTGGCATTTTGCACACAAGCAAAAAAATACATCCTTAAAACAAAACAATTTTACTTCTTACACCGCATTATCACTATAAAATCTCTACAAGCAGCAAAATGAGCGAGAGCCTGAAGACAAGAGTAACTGTCTAATTAAAGCAGATCATATGCTGTATCCTAGAAACCCAGTTATCCACAGGGACTCTCTTCATTGACACATATCCTTAACTGTGCTGTGCTACCAACAGAGGAAAAAAACTCTTCATTGCGCTTTAAGTTGCTCAGGTCAGCAGGCTCGCTGCTCCAAAATCCTGTTACTTCAAGGAATAAATGGCAGTCCCAACCTGCAGCACCTGAAAGCAGCTCCTGTGAGAGGCTAATTCACAAGGCTTCCGCTACAGACACAAAAGCACGATGAAAAATCTGAAGATGAGATTTTCAGCTGGCAGGGTACCATCACTCTGTATTGAACTCGGAACAACAACTTCATTGCTCCGGGG
The DNA here is from genome assembly GCF_028769735.1 of Zonotrichia leucophrys gambelii. NCBI lineage: Eukaryota > Metazoa > Chordata > Aves > Passeriformes > Passerellidae > Zonotrichia > Zonotrichia leucophrys. Next base: position 10,370,516 of record NC_088170.1, on the reverse strand, counting down.
CCAGATCGCAACAATATGCCTGTACATGCTTAATTTTTCAAACAGTTGTATATGAATAAGCAAATAATACCAAAAATCTCCTGCTCAGTCGGATATGAAGGCATTTAGCGGTACTCGCAGCATGTATCACTTGGCAAATCAAGGCACATGAAAGAGAATCTGTCAACGCGTTTTCACAGGAAAAGGAGATCTCAAAGAAAAGCTGGGAAAGAGAGCAGAACAGTCCCAGCTACCCCAGCCTTTGAGGCTGAAAATAAGCGTTTCACCAAAAGAGTGCTGAAAACATGGAAAGAAAAGGGACATTCAAAGAGATGGAAGAGAAATTCAAGAAGTACTCATGTACATTTAAGTAGAGGTTACCTAAGCTTTTTCTTTACAATGCGCAATTGTTATTGACCTTGACCTCACTTGGAAAAAGAGAAATTAAAAAAAAAAACAAAAACCAAAAAAACCCCCACCCTGTAATAAATAGAGCAACTACATAACACCAAAGATCAGACTTCTGTCATAATTCATACCCATAGAACTTCAAGAAGACAATTTCCTGGCAAAATTACCACAAAGAAGGCAACAGAAGTATTACTTCAAACAATAAGACCCATACAAGAACTTAACCAAAACAAATGAAAATGACCTTATCTATATAGGCTGTCAAGCTCAGGCATCCATGTATAACATAGACACATTCAGCGCAGATATCTTTATTAGAGATTCTGGAACTGCACTGGCTTTAAGAATAATTATGTTATCAAGAATATTTTCCTGTGCAAGTATCTCAAGATTTAGCAACTCATTCTTGTCTTTTTGTTCTTTTCTCCTTAGCAACACACTCCAAAGATGACAAGTAAAGAAACTGCAGTAGCTCGCTTCTGCAGAGAAATGAAACTTGCCCAAAGCCTTTTCTTCCACGTCCTTAATGCAATCCAACAGCGCTCATCAGCGCTCTCAGAGCACTCTGCTAGAAACACGTTATCCTGCTGCCCAAGCTTCCAGACCTGGGAACAACTTCATGACCAACACAAATGAGTTCAGCTCTGCCAGCTCCAGCCAGGTTAGACCCTCTTTGCCCAGCACAGAAGTTGGTGAAGCTGTGACACCACCAGTTATCAGACATACCTACTAAAAAACCCAGGATTATAAAATGTGAGTCTTCTACTTCTCAGTACTCCTATTTGCTTTAGAGTCATGTGGCACCCAAGCCTAGCATAAAGGAGCTATGAATACTGAAGTCATAGCAGCAAGACTATCCTGTAATAAGAACTACAGTTTCTCCATGGCCCTAAGAAACTTGATAGCCTCAGTTAACAACAGGAAAAAAGGACTAAACATTATGTTACTAAGAGTAGCCGAAATAAATCGTAAAAGGAGCTGCTGGAGGAAACAATGAATATATAGATAATCCAAAAAGAGAATCTAAGCATAGATTACATTTTTTTATGTACAGAAGAACCAGGAAAGTAACAAAACAACTGTCAAAAGAAGTAGATGGGAGTGGAAAGCATTTCACAGTCCTACTTTATGGGGCAGTCTGCTCACACAGCATGTTTTACAGGAACAATATCTCTTCAGAAACATCACAAAGTAAAACTTTCTCATTCATATCTTGGAATTGGAAAAACAACAGTAAAAAGGGCAGGCAAACAATCTCTTCTTACCAAAACTTAGCACACACCAGCCAATTTAGAAACAATCTTGGGAAACAGATCCATTCATGTGCCTTTCACAGGCAAGGCTACCAGCAGAGCAATTGAAACACATTTCAGAACAGCTGAGCATTAAAAAACTAAGAAGCCACAGCACAGCTCAGAGATGTTTGTATTATAACTGACATTTGTTAGAGGCATTCAAGAAAACATATCTACCTTAAAGCAGCAAGGAGGAAAAAAGTGGGCAAGGCATCATTCACAGGTGGATAACGCCAGCCAGACTGACACATTCAGAAATAATCACTGCACACTTGTCACCTTGGCTGACAATGACTACTCAAGATCCTGCAGTACAGCACCATGTTAGCTTGGCTGGGAATTGCTACCAAGGCAAATGGTGACACTGAAAATCCTTCTAAGTCCTTAACAGGACCTTTCCTGGCCCTTTAGCTCCCTGGGTCACCTCATCTCTCCACTTCTCTGCTGTGCAAGACTGCACAAGGTTCCAAACTCCCCCCATTAGTGCTCAGTAAAGCCACAGACATGAGACAGGGAGGGTTGGAAATTGCAGCACATGTTGATCAAGCACAGGTCCACAGGCACCACTCCATGTACCACGCATGGCACTGGTAAAAAAAGTCTCTGCTGAAAAAACTGGGCCAGGTTTAGAAGGTACTCAGGTGAATCCCACATCTGGTTAAAACCAACCTCATTCCCCTGCACTCTGGAGAAGGCAACTGGGAAACAGGGCTGAGAAGCATTCTGGCTGCTGTGTCTCCAAGACAAAGACAAATCAAAAGAATAATATCCAGAACAGTAAGCATGGGTGTCACAAGAAGTACACAGGCTTCTCTTCAATTCAGACCTTGGTATTTGTTTTGACACAATCTCATCTGCATTTTAGGACAACACAGAAGTTTAAACTAGTGAAGTGTGATGACTTCTTTCATTACGTGGGACCCCTCAGGACAGTACACAAACATTTTAGAAGTTGAAATACATACACCTTAGATTCCCAAGAAACTTGGAAAAACTGTAGGTTTTTTTCTGCTTATGATGTGGTCAACCTATCTAATTCAATCTATCTAGTTAAAAAAACATTGTCACATTGAATCTGGTGAAGTACCCGTTTCCTTTCATAGGAACACCTCAGGACAACACTAACTATGTTTAGAAGCTGAAACAGCCACCCACTGGATTCTAAAGTGAATTTAGAAGTTGGGGGTTAATGTCACAAATAGCTAAAACCTTTCTGCTTAAAAAATATCACTGCATTGAAACTGAGGCTGCCACTGTTCTCCACAAGGTACCACACATTTAAAGCATTTCCCTTTTCCCAGAGGAAGGAAGTAAATTCAGTTACATCTGTAATGAGACAGAGCTGTGGGAAAGCAAAAGTTCAGTTTTATGGGGAATAATGACCTGAGTTTCAAGAATAAGAACACAAAGTAGAGACGAGATTGATGCACATTTTATAATTTGAAAATAGATATGATCTTCCAAGATAAAGAACAAATCCCTTTCTGATCACAGAGCTATTTTGCTTTACTGCAAGCTTAGCACAATTTAAAATAATTGCAGGCTTCTTCTGTTGATTTTTCAAAAAAACTGGCTCATCAACACAATGTCTCCAAACAAAAATGAAATGAAAATGACTGTACATATTATTAACTACTTCCACTTTTATCCAAGATAATGATAAAATACACAGTATTGTTAAAATACATTGGATAAAGAAATAACACTCATCTGATAATTTCCACAGTGTATCAGTCTTAAGAAACTTACTGCTCAGAAGAGTCCTATTTGAACCTGAAATGGGTTCAAAAGAAAGGGGAAAACACACTAATGTTCTCTAGTAAGTTATCAGTTGTTTGTGATGGAGTATTTACAATGTACATAAATGCTCCTTTGTATATCCCTTAGAAAGTTAGAAAATCCACACTTGCCTTAAAGGACAGAGGCTGCTAAAGGAAAGCATATCAGGTATAATCAAACATTCTACTAAGAGCCAACCCCAGCTCCTGTACATTGGAATCCTTCCCTTTTCTTAGGTGGAAGGGCTAAATTGAAGATCCTCGTTGACAGTTGATGCTTTTTTTTCTAATAATGTAATCCCAAGAAATAACATTACACATAATAAATATATGCCCACACCTTACAAACCACCAAAAGTGCTGAGACACCCACAATAAAATTTCTTGAAGCAACTATTTCAAATAGAAATAAATAAATAAAATTATCTCATGAGGAAATACTTTCCTATGGAGAAGAGCAGCCACGACCAATAAAGTCTTCTGTATGAAGTTCATTTCAATTATTTAAGTGGCTGCACTATGCATAGGGCTTTTTTTTTCCCCTTATCAAAGCTTGGCTTTTCCCAAGTCACAATATTTAGGTGTTTGTTTTCAAAAAAGGCCACTGTTTATGGATCACAGCACACACACTCTGTACTACTTTGGCCTGTACTGTCAAACGAGCATAAAATTTTTATTTATGCTAAAGGAAAGCAGGTCAGTCTTACACATGTTATGAGCTACAATTTACTCTATTTCATTCCCTGTGCTTTCAATTCCCTCACAACACACAGTCACTTGAGAGTGGACATTCAGCCTAATTATATCGCACTGCAATATTCCCACTATCCCATGAATACTCTCTTGCTATAAACTGACCGAATATAGAGATAGGCACAAATATAATTTCTCCACTCCCTGGACAGAAAAAAAACCACTTCAGTGAGGTTTTTTTCCCCAAAGAATAGTTAGAATAAATTGTTCTGAAAACACAGGGAAGTTTCTAAATTCTTTTAAAGTGGAACAGATGGGGCTCAAAATGGTCTAAAGAAAAGACTTTGGAGTACAGGAGCTTGGGTTATCCTTTGCTTTTAACCTGACACAGGTATTCACACGTGTCAAGTGCTGCTATCCTGACCTAGGGAGGTTTGCACACAGAACTTCAACTACACAGAGAATTCAGTTCATTACCTAATACTGGACTGCCCAGGAAAGGATGTGGTACAGAAAACATCTGCTAATTAAAATGAAAAGAAAAAAAAACACTGCAAGTATGATAGCTTGAGCTTTGCTTTCAAATGCACGTTATTTAAACATTTCCAATTGCAATGACCTGAGCCTTATGCAAAATTTGGAGTAAGAATTTTCTTTTCTGTGCAGATTTTCTCTTGCAGGGCCAACATTACATGGCAGCCACCACAGTGGGACAACTCAGCTTAGCAGTCCCAAGCAGAGCCCCCAAAGTGCTTTAGGTGCTTTCAGTGTCTCTGATCCAGTTGACTGCACAAGAATCTTCAGGAAGGGACACAAACCCAAGTGGGCAGTCTCACGCTATGATACTAGAAAAGGAATTAAATGAGCTTTTTGTGTGACTTTGTCTAGATTTAGATGCTCAATTTAAGGAAAAATATGGTCTAATTACAAATAATCCAAAGAAAAATACAAGAATGGAGGGACAGAGGTGCTCCAATGAGGAAAAAACCAAGATAAAGTTGGGATTAATCATCCTAAAAGAAAAATTATTAGAGTCTAAAGAGAAGGTGCAGAATAAAATATGCCAATTGTTCTCAAGCTTATGTAAAATTATAAAAAGGAGGAATAATCTCTTTTCCACATCTATACTGGATAGCTCAGCAATTCACTAATAGCCATGAGGATGTTTTCCAAAGGCCAGTCTGTATTGGAAAGGATTGCTCCAGATGATCCAGAACCCTCCATCACTACAGGTCTTTAAGAACAGTTAAAAGAACCACATCAGGAATTATAATTTCAGCGGATTCTTGCTTTAAGACTTCTTTCAGACCTATTTCCTCAATAGGCTGTGCTTATGAACATCCAAACTTTCCTGCTACTTGAGAAAGGAACTTCTCCAGGATATGCGAAATCAAAAATATTATATTATATTATATTATATTATATTATATTATATTATATTATATTATATTATATTATATTATATTAATTATACTATATTATATTATATTATATTATATTATATTATATTATATTATATTATATTATATTATATTATATTGATATATGGATGTAGATACGAAAATATAATATATTCACCATAAACATGAAGTTCCCAAGGAAAAGGTAAACTAACACACTTAAAGGTACACTGAGTGGGGATTTTAATTAGTGATTATAGGGAATTCCCTAATCCTAACTGGCCATTAGTTGCCCATGGGTAGTAAGCAAAGTGCATGGAACTAGAAGAGCAACAGAACAATATGTTCTGTATTCAGCTGGATAAAAGCATATACAAACAACTTCACACCACTGAGAACTTGGCAGTGAAAGGGAGCAGTGTTTGAAAGCAGTATGTGAAGGACTTAGTCACCAGTTGTGCATCCTTTGTGGTGAATGTGTTATTTACAGCATCTCTGAACAACCACAGAAACTCATTATAGAAGCACAACTTGTCTAGCTGTGCTGTCAGGGACCTTTCTCAAGTGAGGCAAGCCTCCAAATTCTCTTTTTTTCCTTCCAGCATTGCCCATTCCCTTTCAAAGGCCACACTGTTCAGTCCTTGATTACAACGGGAATAACAAGTCAAATGTTACGAAATACTCAAATAAAGCAAGCAGCATTTCCACCTGTAAGCAAATCACAGCTGATGTTCAGCTCCCCAAAATTGGTTTCCACATCTTCTTACAACCATGAGAAAGGAGAAAGAACTTATAAAAGTTTATTAGTTATTACCATAAACATCGTAAAAGCATTCAGTACAAATCTCCATACAAGTGTAAAGTCAAGAAAGTCATCCCCATCACCAACATGCCACTCTTTACTTCATGAGGCCATTTCATCCTGTCCTTCCGTCCCCTGCTGCTTCCCACAATACCTACAGAAAGGATGAAACCAAATGAAAAACCTATTTTGAGCTGCTTTGGACTCCTACAGCTAGCTAAGAATTTTCTTTAGCAGCCTAGGCTGTGGTTATCCTCAGCTGCACTCCCAAGACCTGCTTGGGCCTCCAAAACTACACACATTTTAACAACCAGTGCAGCCCTGTTAATGGAGATTAAGAGCACAGTAGGACAGTTCCTGCTGCTGTGGAATGCCTCAAATTCCTATCACTGCTGACAAAAAAGGTGTGAGATAAATTTCCAAGCATATACTGCACTGCAAGCTGTCCCACTCCCACCTAAACTTATCCTTTATGATGCTTCCACCTGCAAAACTCAGATGAAAAATGGACACAGTTAAAATTCTGTGCTGAAGGGTCAAGGCTCTGGCACCTGCAGCAGTTGTGGTTATTTCAGTCTCACCTGGGAAGGCAACAGAGGCTGCTCTTCCTGTGCAAGTAAAACTGGAAGAAAATCTGTGTATGCACTTCTTGCCCTAAGAGATTGAGCTATTCTAACACTGCCATCCTAGGATCAGAGTGGTTTGCCTCCTCTAATATAACACACTGGCCCCTAACAAGCAGGATAGTTAAAAAGGAAACCCTTGGAGATGCTCCAAGACAAAGCAGGTGAAAGAGATTTTGCTCTTACTTGCTCATTTGTGGCACCACGTACAGGGCCCCAGCAGACACCCAGACTCCAGATTTTGGCAATACCTGTTCCAGGAAAACCAGCTTAGGGAAAGGTACACTAAGTGCTGGCAGGAGTTTTGTCTCAGCCATAATATCATAAATTAAATTTATTCTCAACTGCTGAAACTAGACACAAAAGATATTTTCCTCTAGCTTCTTATTCTCCCTCCTTGCAAAGTTAACCACCTGGCATCATTTCAGCTTGAGATGATCCTAGATTTTATTCGTTCACACACATACACATGTTCATTCTTTATTAATTAGGATTTGGAAAAAGCTAAAAGCATATGGCCACGTAAGCTTTCTACAGATTCAACAGTAACATCTGAGGTTATTTCCAGCAATACTTTCCATTCTGGCCCATCAGATCATCAAATCTTTAACCCACAAGTGGTTTTGCTTATTATTTCCTCAAAATGAATTACATTAAAAGACTGGAACACTCAGTACCAAACTCAGCTGGGAGGTGTAAGCAGTAAAGTTTCCATCCAAGAAAAGTTTATTCAAAAATAAATAGCCAGGTCTAGTACACATTTCAGTCAAACCACAACCTGCTTAATAAAGAAACAAAAAACATACAGAAAACCAGCCATATTATGACAAGTATTTACAAAACCAGAGTACTGTCCGGTTTTCGGCTGTTTGGAGGGCCTGGAAAGGCCCGGGTGGCCTTGAAGCAGCCCGCGTTTCAAAGGATGAGAAGAGGCTTCAGTTCTTTTCTCGGTCTCTGTGTTTATTAATTGTTTATCTAAAAGATTTTCTCTCGGCCCGACAGAGGTCTGCTCAGCAGCCAGCCATGAGCACACTCCCCCCCCTCCAGACAGTCACCTATCTTTATACCCAAAGTTGCGTATACAATATTTATCATTCTTTCCCCAATACCTTTCACCCTTATTGCCCGGTGCACTTTTAGTAATGACCAATCCCAAAGTGCCACCATCACCAAAGAAGATGGAGGAGAAGAAGGAGAAGAAGGACAGGACACGCCCCAATTCCTCCATCTTACTTCTCTAAACCCCCCTGTACAGAAATCCTAAACCCTGTGTCTCACTCTCTAACTAACTAATCCCTTCACCATTCACCCCGGTGAAACCCTCCTATCCTCATACAGGTGTCGTCTCCTGTGTAGGATCAAAGTCCAGCCACCAGACACTTCTGGCAACATTCCAGGACTCCCGAGCCCCCCAAGGGTGGTCTCGGTGACTCGGCACCTCAGTCCTGAGGTGCTGAGATCCCACAGAGTACCATCATCCTCACAGGCAGCTATGTCACTAAAGCACCCATTCAGCTTCTAAAAAGCTTCCTTGAGACCCTCAAGGTCCAGGCATCCCCATAATTACATTCACAATCTTCTTATGTGCTCAGAAGTCCCTGCTAATGCTAGTTGTCAAAAAACCCCCCAAAAAATCACTTTCCCATATCTTGCAGCAAAAAACAGTAACCACACTTTGTGGTCAAGGATCAGTTATCCTTTTAGGAGACAGGAGAAAAATATTGACACTCAATGCACTACCTGCAGTTGTCAGTTCCAGTTTTAGCAGTTTCCATGCCCAGAGACGTGGGATGTGGTTTCCTGTTTGCCAGGTCTCTGAAATGTCACATTATACAAATCACCATGAGGACGAAGGCAAATGGAAGGCATCTCATGCCATGAAAATATGAACAGTTAAAGGTCTTGGAAAAAGCAGGTGAAGAGAACATTAAACATAAACATATATATATTAGCTCTAGTATATACATATTAATATGTGTATGTTCAAGGTAATTTCTAAAGGTCCTCCCTCCTACACAGCTGAGCTTAAAGCTGTGATCTTTCACCATTTCACAGCATGAGACTCAGCTCTTATTTCAGTAACACATTCTTCTGTCTTCACACAAGAGATCAAAGTACAGGAAATCACATAACACTCGAATCCAAACTCTGCTATGATTTTATGGAGACTTAAATCCTCATCTCCATCTCTCTTCTCCCTCCACTGCCCAATTTTCACTCAGCAACCTAAGTCAAGATGAAGATCTTAATATTCTTGTGAAAATTTATTAGATCCTGACCTGTGGTATTCACAGGGTCTGATCAGAGAGAGACATAATTGTCTCTCCCAGTATCTTTGCTGGGGAAGGCGGTGAGAAGCTCAGAGAAGAAGAGGAAACAATTCTTATCTCTATTTGTGCCTCCTGTTTGGCACATGTGGAATGAGCTATGGAGATTGCTTACTCAAAGTGATTTGTTAACTGGACACCTGTGAGGGTTGTTTGGATTGACTGGCCAATTTGGCAAAAGCTGTGTTGTGACTGTGGCCAGACAGTCACAGGTTTTTCTGTAGTATCTCTTTAGTATAGCATCTCTTAATATAACATAGTATTAGTGTAATATAGTATAGCTTAATAAACAATTGTTCAGCCTCCTGAATCATGGAGTCAGAGCACATTATTCCCTATGTTGGGGGCACCTGCATCCACACTGATATAGCTCCAAAAATTCCAAGGGCCTTTGGCATAGTAAGTGAAATGATCACCTTAAGGAAGGCTACAAGAAACCCAGCCAGCAGTAACAAGCAAAGACATGTACACAAAGCATGCTGCTCCTCCTGTCAGAAGGCAGCACTGGAAATGGGCAATTTGAGGAACATGATTGCCAGCCCAGTCTCTGGGAGACACTGCAGGAGCTTCCTTTGCAGATCTGTTTCTAACAGCTGCCAACGATGCACAGACCATAATCTAAAAACTGTTATACTAAGCCTGCTTTCCTAAGCGAGCATGGAGTAACTTATTCTACTTCTGCCTTCTCCCCTAACTTCTGAATCCAACAGCCAATTCAAAACATACTCAACAGAAGTCTAGAAACTCAGAAATAGCCACTTTCATATTTCATGAACATGAGCATCTGAGATGATGAAAGTATAAATTAATCATTCATCTGCCCTTCTCTCCACTGAGAGAGGCTCAGGCAGAAATCATGCTTTTAAGACGTCTTTTGGGAGCAGGTGGCTAGCAAACTTGCATACCCACAGTTCCACACATAGCACCACATGTACAGTTTGCTGCCCAGTTCAAATATCTCTTTGACACTGATCTTCTGTGACTGCTCTGGTCGGAGAGAGATAAAGAGAGGAGAGGGACACAGAACACTAGAGTCAAGGTACTAGGATTCATAAATTCTGCACATCGTGGAATGTATTTATTTGAGATCACAATGCCCTTCCATCCACCCACCTAGTTCTGTCCTGTGCAGAAACCCCAAACCCACCTAGTCACGACAGTTTCTCAATTGGCTGCACAAAACACTGAACCCAATCACTTCAAAAAATGAATCCTACTTTCAAATTACTTCTGTATATGGTTCAAGCACTCAAACTCTTCCAGACTCAAAGCTCAAGCTGGCAAACAATCATAGAATTGGCTAGGTTGGAAAAGACTTTTAAGATTAAGTCAAAACATGAACCTAACATTGTCAAGTCTACCACTAAACCATGTCCTTATGAGCCACACCTACGCTTATTTCAAGTACCTCCAGGGATGGTGACTCAATGGCATCCCTGGGCAGCTCGTTCCAGAGCTTGACAACCTTCTCCATTAAGTAATTCTTCCTAATATCTAATCTGAACCTTCCCTGGCACAACTTGAAGCCACCATTTCCTCCTGTCCTGTCACTTGTGAGAAGAGACAAGGTGATGAGGTGCCTCCTTTTCTCCAGGCTAAATATTCCCTCAGTTGCCTCAGCTGCTCCTCATAAAACTTATGCTCCAGCCCCTACTCCAGCTTCATTGTCCTTCTTTGGAGAGGCTCAAGGTCTTTTTAGATCAGAGGTTTATTCCCAAAGTCAGTCCATTCAAGACAGGTGTAAGAAGGAAAAGCGGTACAGGTTCAACCTGTGGTGTTTGGATCACCTCAGGATGCCAAAGACAGCAAAATGCCCAACCCAAACAATGGGTTCCCACCCAATGAGAAAAGAGGCAATCTTGTTTTCCCAATTATTCACTTGTTAGGTAAGTGAAAATATTAAAACAATTGCTTGACAACAATGATGATGATGACACAATGAAAATTCTGATGATACATTATTCCAATTCTGACTCCTGTTCCCATTACAGAAAGAACCCACATGAAATGATGGCAGTCCTACAGCAGATTCCATATTACTCAAAACCAAAATTTTCATTGAAAACTACTGTATTTGATAGTTCCCTCTTTCACTACAACTAATTCCTGTATCTCTGAGAAACTTGCCCTTTTCCAAATCCTGTTTCCAGCTCTAAATACTGCAAAAAACTTGACAGTAAGCATGGTTTCTTTCTTAATAGAGGAACAGTAATACACAGCTCCAGCATGGCCTACACTTCAGTCTGCAGCTTGAACTCCTCTGAAGATGGATTTCCTTTCTCACTCTTACTGAACATTTTGTTCACTTCACAAAAGAAATAATTTCATTAATATAAAAATGTAAAATGAGCATCCTACATGACATGTATAAAAGAAAATAAATTGGAGAGGAGTGGTTATAAACTAAAAACTAATGCAGACTGAACTACAAGTGCAACTTGGACTGAGGGCTGGAGTTACAATAAGGTAGATGCTTTCTTCACATTTACAGAGATCATGAGTCAGATGTAAGTATTAGCTGGGAATTGAATATATCACTGTGCATTAGTCAGAGCATTAAATTCTGCCTCACTCAGGATAGGAGGGAAGGATACAGAATATGCATCTTCATTACTCTCCAAAGCCTTCTGGCCCTAATTTATGTGCACAATTAAATTCTGTGTATATTAATGCATTTAAGTTATTTAATAATTTGACTTGGAAAATCTGTAATTAGGCGTAGCAGTCCTCATCGGAGAATTGTTATTTCTGAATACTTAAAGTAGCACATTTTGAATCTAGTCAGTCCTCTCAGTATCCAAGAATTAGAAATTTTACTTCTATTTCCAAACCATAAGCTAAATTCTGCACAATCTGTTATTGGATCTTGATAAATCATAGAATCATTTCGTTTGGAAAAGACCTCCAAAATCATTGACTCTCACCATTATCCAACCTTGCCATGTCCATCACTAAACCATGGCCCTAAGTGCCACATTCACATGGATTTTTTACACTTCCAGAAAGGGCAACTCTACCACTTGTCACAGACACATTTTATGAAAAATCCTTTCCTTAGGAATTTTTCTCCTGACAAGCTGAGAGGCCTCAGGAACAAAATGTAAACAATGGTTATCTGCTGCTGTGAATGCAACAGGTGCATCTGTGATTGGTCTCATGTGGTTGTTTCTAATTAATGGCCAATCACAGTCAGCTGGCTCGGACTCTCTGTCCGAGACAGAAACTTTTGTTATCATTCTTTTTCTATTCTTAGCTAGCCTTCGATTAAATCCTTTCTTCTATTCTTTTAGTATAGTTTTAATATAATATGTATCATAAAATAATAAATCAAGCCTTCTGAAATATGGTGTCAGATTCTCATCTCTTCCCTCATCCTCAGACCCCTGTGAACACCGTCACAACCATTGGGCCCTGGTTCCAATGGCAGACCACTCTTTCAGTAAAGACATTTTTTCTAATATTTAATTTAGGTCTCCTCCGGCACAATTTGAAACTATTTCCTCTTGTCCCACTGCTTGTTACCTGGGGGAAGGGACTGATCCCCACCCTTTCAGGAGGAGGTAGAGAGTGATGGGGTCCCCCACTGAGCCTTGTTTTCCCCACATTAAACATTCCCAGCTCTCTCCCTCAGCTGCTCCTTACCAGACTGGTGTCCCAGACCCTTCCCAGCTCCGTGCCCTTCTCTGGACACCCCTCAATGCCTTTCCTGTAGTGAGGGGCCCCAAACTGAGCACAGCAATCCAAATGTGACCTCACCAGGAGCAGAAGGACCATCCCTGCCCTGGTGCTGCTGGCCACACTATTGCTGATACAAGCCAGGATGTCACTGGCCTTCTTGGCCACCTGGGCCCACTGCTGGCTCATGCTCAGCTGCTGTCAAATCAGCACACACAAACACACAGGATCTTTTCCATTGGGCAGCTTTATCCAGGCACTCTGTCCCAGCCTGTAGCACTGCAGGGGTTGCTGTGACCCCAGGGCAGGACCTGGCACTGGGCCTTGCTGAGCTTCACCCTGCTGGGATCACCCCATTGAGCAGATCAACATTCCCACAAAATCTGGTGTTCCCTGCAAACTGAGGGTGCACTCGACCCTCTTGTCCAGATCATCAACAAAGATATTAAACAGGACTGGCCCCTGAACACATCAAGAGGCCAGATCCGGCCTAAAGGCATGGCGTTCAGCTTTCCGGCTCCTGATACATTCCAGCTAAACAACCTGAACTTCAAAATGCACAGGTTAGACTCTGGAACTGACAGACAGCTATAGGGGGGCAGAAGTCTATCTATCTATCTATCTATCTATCAGCTTTTTTTCCAAATCAAGTCACATATGTACAAAAGATTTATCTGTAAGCTATATAAAACCAAAACTGCCACCATCATTTTATCCATGTCATGTCAGAAGCCAGGCTGTCAAAACACTGAGCAGCAAAACTGAATCAGCCCTTGAAGAGAATGTGCTAAGACAGCAAAGAAAGCATACCAAGCCTCTGCTAAGCGTCTGTTAAAAAAAAAATTAATTAATATCAAAGAATATCCTACCAGGAAAAGATATAGTAGGCTATTTTATTTCTAATTACTCAGAAAATTATGTTGGTGCAGTACTGTGACTAAATAGGGCAATGATCTTTTCTCTCAAAAATATAGGATTTGGGAGACCCAAGTTGCATGCCAGCTTTGATTAGCACAGCATTCAAGAATCCCACTGCGGTATTCCTTCCTTTCCAACAGAAATTTAACTCCCATAAGGAATCAGAAAGGCTAATGAATTAACCAGCTGCACAGCACTAATTTCCGCATTCGCAGTGCACAGTTCTGATCTCTGCAATGACATTTCAGCGGGAGGAAGAGGAGGAGGAGGCTGAACAAGAAAATCAGAATTTGTCTGCTGCAACTTGGCCTAAGAGAAAATGAAATCAAGTGAAATTCCAATTACATGTTGAACACTACAGTGACAAGAACCAGATTAAAAAAATGCTAGATCCTCTAACATTCTGTGGTATGAACTTTTGAAATAAAACAAAATTATTTTGAATTAGCAACAGTTTAGGATTTAAGTTTTTCTTTTAAACACATAAAAAAAGCATCAACTCTTGAAATTTAAGCAGTGATAGAAATTTTCATAACATAGGCTATTACCTTCAGTTAACACCAGTACTATGCTTACAGTTAAAGGAGAATAGAAAGAAGATCACAGCGCTTAAAACACTCCACACATCCACCTGAAGCAGCTTAAAATCACATGTGTAACCAAAAATGAAGATATTAATTCTTTCCTGAGAGATAACAAGGAGTAAGACCCAGTACAAGATAGAAGGAAAAACATATCCCTTTTACATCATGGAGCAGCAAGATAAGATGAAATCCCAGGAGAGAACAAGACTGGAGAGATGCTCTGTCACTTAATTATGTAACTGAATAGCTAGTTAAACATAAGGATAATTTCTGGCTTGATATTTGCCCAACAAACAACAACAGCAAGTAAAGACAAATTGGATGTAATCTCCTCCTCATTTCCTTACACACAGCAGTCTAGAAGCCATACAGGATGAGATGGAGAGGGAACATCACAAAATGTTTGAGGTGCCAAGAACGGAAGTACTGAAGCACTGCAAACACAATAAATGTAAAGCCTGAAACTGCACAGGACTTGAGATGACAGAAACCAGGAGGACACCAGGCTCAGTCTGGCTAAGCTCAGCTATGAAGGTGAAACAAACAAATTGGTGCTTTACTGATTAAAAGCATCTCCATCTCAAGCCTGCTTCTTTTGCATTTGATTTCAGAAACTGAGGAATGAAATAATGAGAGCCTATGATTTATTTGAGTGTACCTGTAGCTGTTAACTCCAGATCGACTTTTTTTTTTTCCATTTTCTGGTGCTCAGTTTTTAAAAATCTAAAAAGCGGTACTGCAATTAGTACAATTCAATAGTAAATTCCACTTGTGTTGGGTGATCTGCATTGCCCCACAAAGTCAGTATAACCACTGAAAATTCTAAAATTCTGTAAAACAGATTTAATGTCCTGTCTCTGAAAGTGGCAACAACATGCAGGATACAATTATTTCAGCAAAATTCTCTGGAAGTTATTAAGCATGTCCAACAATAAGGCTAGTTTATACAAGTGAGCAGCCTACAAACAGCACAGACCTGGCAAAAGTAAAATGGTTTTGCTGCACGAGTTGGATGAACTGGCTCAGTGGAGAGTCCCAAGTACATCAGAACCACTGAAAAAGTGAAGCTGGCCAACACTCAGAACACTGGAAGGAGAAAGTCAAGTGAGCTGTCCTGTTTCAGCAACAGTAAACCAATTCAGCCAGCTCAGTATCCTAGCAGCAACAGAAAGCTAAGTCCAAAAAGAGAGGGAAAAAACCCAAAAAGGGAAAATTAAATGAGACCAAGTTCAGATCATGTAGTTGAGCAGACAAAATCTGTTTAGCTTATGCTCTACCTCTAGAGAAATGTAAGAAGAATGTCTGATCTTAATAGTAGCAAAACTGAGCTGTTGGTGCTGAATGATTTATAAGTAAATGAAGTATTAAATTTGTCCTGCCTTTTGCTTTTCTATATGCTAACAACACAAATCTAGACATCTCCATCACCGGGTAGGTTAATTTCAGAGGAGATCATTCTCCGTATTTTATTTAAATACAAATCATTGACATCAGATTGAGATGTATTAGGACCACTGCCACAATAAAGCATTATCTGGCCTTTACCATGAGGAAAACCATGAAGGAAACTGAGTGAGACTCAAAACACCAGGACTTAAATTGCACAGGAGAACATGCAGTTTTGTTTTTTAATATGCAGAAGTCCACTGTGAGGATTTTACCTATTTTGGTAGATTGATTCATTGTGCAGTTGTTTCTCTATTTCACCCCCATCAAGCTCTATGCTTGACACACTTTCCCTGTACCATAACTAAATTCTGCCGACCAATATAACCTTCAAGTGCTACATGGTTCAGCACTGACCTGGTTATCAACAAAGCTCTATCACAGCATCTTCCTGCAGTTCTCACGTCAGGCATGAAAACTCCCAATCATTTCCAATTTGCTGGTTTCTAAGTAAAAATTCAAGCCACAGTCTTCAGGGAATTGCTCTTGGCTAGCCCAGCAGTCCAGCTGAGAAGGCACCTCACATACAAGTCTGCCTTCAGGAACACAGGTTTGAAGTTCATTAGCAAAACACAAACCACTTAAATTCAGTAGATTTATCAGTACCTTGAAATCAAAACCTTGGAACAAAAGCATATTAATAAAATCTCTGCATTTTTTGACTTGCAGGTGTCAGTACCCCAAGGTTCCCTGAACTCAACACACCTGGCAGCAGGAAAAAACCAAACCCTTTACACTCCTGCGCTTCCTCCTTGTACCTCCATCCTCTTTCTCTTCAGAGCACTTTCCTTCAGCTCATCTCTTAACTGGGATACTTCCTTTGATTCCCTACTTAACTTCAAAAATGACATCCTGGTTTGGGTGATGCTAGCTTATTAAAGCTTTTCCCAACAACTGATAATACGCAAGTGTTATTTTAGCCTCTCTAGAGCAAAGCTCCTACAACTACTCATCTTCACCACCATTTTCTTTTCTAGCCCTGTTAGAGTCTCTACCACTGCATCATGAAAACAAGAAAAACCTACATGATAAAAAAAAAAAGCCCCTGTTTGGGGTTTTTTTGTCCACTTTGTTGCAATCATCCTGGAAGGGCTTAGAAACCTTTCTCAAGTCAGAAGTGCCATACAGGCTTCTCTAACTCCAGATTAACTTCTGTATATCCTACATTTAATGCTCTGTAAATTGTGAACATTTTATTTTGGGTTCTCATATTCCCCATACTCATTAAGACAGTAATGTAAATATTAAACAGCAAGTCTTTTTGTTTGTATTTATTTATATTTACTTAAATTTTATTTATTTTTATTTATATTTAAAGCTGTAACATGTTTTAAAACAGAATGTTAAACCCTTGGGAGCTTAAAGGATCACTTGATCTAATTCTTTTTCCCCTCCTGTAAAATGTAATCATGACAGGGTACTGCAATGTAACAGCTGTGTTGATGATACAACAAGATGTAATCCCCAAGGCTGCACAAAAAACTATTTTTCCTTAATAGACTCCCACCTCACACTACAATTTAGACAAAAAAGGGAGAGAAAATTGTTTTCTGAAGCCTTACATCTAGATATTTACTTGCCATCACCCTTTTCTTCTTTACTTTTCCACATGAGCAAGAATAGATGCTTAAATCCAAGACAGTCACCACTTAGATGTACTCACCTACGTTTAGATATTCAACAATGCAGCACTTCATGTTTTGCAACAGCTTGTCAGCTTTATCACATAAAAGAGTATGATTTTTCTCTATTTTTTAAATGTATTAAAGACTTCAATTATGCTACCCTTAAGCTGATAAAGAGATTCCAGGAGAGTCTTACAACAAACCAAAATAAAAAACCACCACCCTTGGTTACCACAGCAAAGAATATCCTGAGCATTACATAAATATCAAATATGTACATAATTCTAATGAATATATCAAATGCAGCTTTCACTTAAATACCTGTTTCAAATTAAAGGTTCCTTACAGTCATTCAGCTGGGAAGACACAGCAATTTGAACAGAATGCACACACAGCTTGTTACCACTCTGTAAAATCTACAGCAGTTCCTACTCAAAAAGATCCAATTATTACTGTCTAAATTCATCCACGAAGAAGTGCCACTGTGCCTCCAGAAGACACACTAATCACTGCCTAGAGTGCAAAAGCATTTCCCTTGGAGCTAATCAAGGTAAAACCTGATTGCTCTCCTCCACCTACATGATTATTTCATGACTCCACAGCAATACTTTGATATTCCTATAGTCCAAAGGGCTTTCCTTTTAACAGACAGGTTTAATTCACAGGTCCCAGCATCACCGTGGTTTTGTTCAGTATATTCAGGAAAGTTCAGCAATCTGGCATTCTCCAAGCCCTTTCTATTCTACTATTCTCCAGAAGAAACCAAAGTCTTAAAAATGGGATTTAGGAGATGATGAGCATTTTGTTTCTTGATTTTTAGGTAGTTATGTATGCTGAAGAAAGAATAAAACGCTTGGAGAACTATACAATGAGAACCACATGTTATTTTAGCAAATGTTTTAAATAAAAAAAAAAAAACAACAAAGCAAAATTCATTCTATACTTGAACTCTACATGCAAATTTTTGTTCAAGGCAGAAGTCTTTTCGCACGTGAAATTTACTTGCATCCCTCTCCCTCCATCCACAATGGTTTGCATAACCAGATGTTCTTACACACTGCCCCATATGGAACTGCAACAGTAAATATGCATAACTATGGAAACTGAAGCAAAGGTCAGAAATAAAGTCAGCACTTCAGTAATCTGATACCACAATTTTAAGTTACTCAAAATGCATCTTTCCCAAATGAACCTCATTACAAAATATGCCAAATGCACGTTGGATTCAAATGCCTCTCTATTCCTAAAGCCTAAAGATTACTTACATTTTACTTGGAAAAATGTAATTTGGTTTAAGACTGAGCTTCTTCCTACAAGCTTCCAAGCGCTCTCTGCCAGAAGAAAGTACATTAAATACTGACTGACCACAAGAGGTTGTAAGTGGTACACCTCAAAACCATATCCCCAGATCTTACTGAGCTACATCTTTGAATAATCCAATGTATATATTGTCCATACACCAAAGAGTTTGGTGAATAAGTAACACTTGCTTTTTCATTTCAAACCATCCCTCTCTTTTGGTTACAGAACAAGAAGTGGATAGTAGTGCTAACAGTTCAGTAACACTACAAACATAAGTGATCTTACATTTTAAGCTACATGAAATGTTAAACAGAATATTTGCATGTGTCACCATAATCTTTTAGTGAGGAACAAAAGTAAAACACCTGCAAAAGCATGGACAGCTAGCGGGTTTATTTGCTAAATATACCAAACCTGTCATTTATCCTGTGCTAACAGAGAATCTAATTTGTGCCCTCAGAAATATGTACAAATTCCCTTTCTTGCTACTGGCAGGAGATAACATGAGGAGAAATATTTGACTACAAAAATACTTTGCCTTTAGCATGGCTCATGACTTCAAAAGTAGGACTGCCAGATACTGTCCAGCTGAAGTTTTGAAGGATTGTTTATTTTTAGCAAAACTGTAGTTTGTCTCAGCTCTGGTGCACATAACAGAATTAGCAAATAGCTAATTGAGTAAGGCTTTTAATTCTGAAACCTATAAGGCAATTAAGCCTCTTTACATAAAAACTGAGTATTTTACAAGAGGTCCTGCCCAGTACAAATGACAAACTTTAAACACTGGAGTTTTTCTTGCAACAATAAAGTTGGGGCACAATGGAGAAGTTTAAATATTTAATTTAGACTGAGCTGCAAGTCATTAATTTTTTATTGATGCAAATCTGCAATTCATCTAGAGCTAAACAGTTGCAACCCATTCTGGCTGAAAGCAGGATGAATTTTTCCAACAGAGAATAGGATGTAACTCCCCCCTTTCCAACATCATCATCTGCTTTTCCATGGAGATCTCAGGCCATGTCAGACAGAGTCAGAACAGCATCTGGGCCTGGATGAAGGTGCATCTGCTGATCATCATTTTGCTCACTATTCAAAAAATGTGTCTTGATTGTGCGTCTGGAATATGCAATTGCAGCATTAATCTCCACAACACTGCTAAGAGCGCTCTGTGCTTGGAGAATGCTGCAGATACTTTGTGCTTAGTCCTTGTCGATAGTGGCAGGATATTATTCATCCAAGTCACTGAGGAAGCAGTGATATTGATACTGAAAAATGAAATATATCTGCATTTCTTTATGCACAGCAAGAGAGAGGTTTTAGCTACTAGCACCTCTACAACTAGAAGCAGTCTATTGAAAGCAGTAAAGGTTCACTAATTCAAACAATGTGCCAAAAATGGGAAAATTCTAAGTTCTTCCAAGTCCAGCCATTATTAAAGGCAAATTATTCTTATTTTCCTTTTTAGTGGTTTTTAAATATTCTGATGAAACTTCATGTTTAAAATTTAAGTCAGGCTTGCTGCAAAGTACTAACAGGTCATGACATTACATATACTTCATAAAATTTACTTCTTTTCTGGAAAGCAATGGGAGACCTGATAACTGGGCATACTTTTTCAAACTAAGCCTTGTTCCTAGTTCAAAAACTCAGTACTTTTGTCAGGATCAAGATTTTCAAGATTAGGTCAGAATGGTCATCCAGTTAGTAGCGAAAAACCTGAACTGATGACACACAGTACACTGTTATGCAGATTTTTTTTTTCATCTCAAGTCCTTCTATAGAGCAAACTGCTATTAGATTGCAGTGGTGTACATGAAAGCATATCAAAGGTGCAGAAGAAACAGCAATTGCAGCTCTGGTAAGTGAATTCCAACTAAACAGAAAGGAAGAAGTGAAACTACCAAAGCAAGATGCCTGTGATAACTTCTAAAACTTAATCTTTTAAATATTTAGTTGACTGACTTACAAAAAAACTTAGAAATATTTCAAAGGCAGGAATTTCTCAAATGGATAATAAATGTTTAAATTCATGAAAATGTACTGCATGCACACACTAAATATATATTTATACATCTGCACACATGTAGAGACAGAAATATCTGGCCAAATAAAAATTGAGCCATCAGTACAAGTAAAACATACTGAATCTTCTGAGTAACTTAGTCAGAATGACCTTTACACTTTGGGGATTCCATCTTACAAATGTCTTGATTGTGGGCAAGTCATTAGGTACTTGCTAGTAGCATTTCAGGTTTATTGCTACAACAGAAGCTACAACAGGACATGTGAAGCTTGCTGCTGAGATAGAGGTGACCTGATTTATTTTCTAATGTATATGGGCCTACCACCCACTGGAAACAGGAAAAAAATAGGACAGCTTTTCAAAGTTCAGCTGGACAAGACTGGACTTTCTGCCTTGAAATCAGAACTCTGAAAGCTAAAATTATTATGTGCATGAAAGATGGGTTTTAAAAAATTCTTTATATCATCATTTAAAAAACAGATTACATCACAAGTGAAAAGCAATTTGAAATATTTACCATGACTTAAAAAAAACCCTTAATCCCTGAAGGGTAGCAAGATTTCCCTAGTTAGTAAAAACCAGCAAAGCTTCAAAAAATTTAAGATTCAGTAACACTAAAAAAATCACATGAAGTTAGCCATGCTAATGAGAATAATGAATAAAATATGATGCAGCAATATTTTAACTAAAATAATAGGCAGTTTCTCACTAAGAGACCCTCATCACTTCTGAGGTGTGATTTGGTGGTCAGCAGTCCTGGCTAACCAGCAAGGCCCTGGGTGACTGGAGGTCAGCAAATGTGATATCTGTTCACAAGAAGGGCCAGATTTATTTCAACTCAAACTCCTCTAAGATTAAGCTGCACATTGTGGTATAAAACCAGATTTGCTTGCTTTAAATGGTAAAAAAAAAAACTGGGCCACAAGCATTGAGAAGCTACATATGCAGTAATCCTCTTTTCCTTCAAGACTTTAAGATTGCTATTTTCTGTTTGGTGTTTTTTCTGCATATGTAAGATGTATTCCCAAGCTTTTTGCTCCCAATGCAAATGAACTGACAAAGACATCCTCAATGCTGCTGAGCTGCTACAAAAGCCATCCTGCCTCCTCTGCAGCCCCACCTCTCACCACAGACATGACAGACTTTTCAGAACTCAGTGCTCATTGTCTCTTCCTTCCTCACTGCTGTGAGGGTCTGAATTTAGAAGCACTGTGAAAATGATGCTTGATGGAATTACCTCTCCACTGAGGCTGTCTCTATTCAGATGGATGAGGAGAAGGTGATCAGGAGTAGTCAGCATGCAGTCACTGAAGTTAAATCATGCTTCACCAAGCTCATTTACCCTCTAGGATCAACTACCTAGACAGATGAGGGGAGAGTGGATATTGTCCACCTAGACTTCATCAAGGCTTTCAGCACTGTCTCTCTTGCCTGGTCATAGGCAAGGTCAGGCAGTGTGGCCTGTGGGAGGGTCTGATCATCAGGCTGGAGGCCTGTCACTGCTGGAAAGCAGCTCTCCACAGAGGGGCCTGGAGGTCATGGTGGACATCAAGCTGTCCCTGAGCCAGCAGTGTGTCCTTGGGGTCAAGAAGGACAATGATATCCCAGGGGACATCAGGAAAAGCACTGCCAGCAGCTGGAGAGAGGGGATCCTGCCCCTCTACTCAGCCCTGGTGAGGCACATTTGGAGTGCAGTGTCCAGTTCTGGGATCCTCAGGACAAGACAGACACGGAGCTCCTGAAACGGGTCCAGAAGAGGGTGACAAAGATGATGATGGGATTGGAGCATCTCTCTTATGAGGAAAGATAGAGTTGGGCCCATTTTGCATTGAGAGGACATGACAAACAGGACATCAGCAATGTCTCTCAGTATCTGAAGGGAGGGTGTCAAGACAGGCTCTGCTCCATGGTGCTGAGCAACACAACAAGAGCCAACGTGAAGAAACCGATGCACAGAAGTACCACCTGAACATGAGGAAGAACTTCTTTACTGTGTGAGTGACCAGAAACTGGAACAGATTGCTCAGAGAGAATATGGACTCTCCAACACTGGAGATATCCAAGAACCATGTGGACACAATCCTGTGCCATGTGCTGTAGGATGACCCTGCTTGAGCAGATGATCCACTGTCAATCTGACCCATTCTGTGACACCATAACAACCTCAGAGAACGAAGCAAACAATACTCGAGGGGTCCAGTTCTGGACTTGTAAAGTTACTGTTCTTTGTACCTGCACTTATAAAAATACTACATGAAAAACACCCATACAAAAATACACTGATGAATCAGGACATTGTGTAAGTGCTAATACCATGGCAGACAGATTGCATCACTTGTCAGGAGGCAGCTCCTTTTCTGTCAGTAGGTCAGCTCTACTTTGCCCATGCACAGACTATCTAAGCTCCTCTGCTAGGAGACTGAGTTAGGAGGAAAGAGGGAATAGAGCCTGCACAAACCTTGCTCTGGATACCACAGGCCCAGCAGGACATGTGAGCTCAGCAGCAGGACTATGAGAAGTGCTGGTTTTGGAACCAGCAGCAGAGCAGCTCTGCAAAGATAACAATCCCTTTCAAACATCCAAGACTGCTTTGCACGGAGCCATCCTGGACATAATCAAAATGTCAAACAATTTTTAAAACATAGCTATTGTCAAATTCCTCTCACAGAAAGGAAAATATAAAGGTAAAAACCATAATAGGGAGACAGGGTCAAAGTGACAAGCAAGAAATGCTCTCTCTTTCCAAGGTTTTACACACCTTGGATAGTGAGGAGAGACATCACATGCTATTTGTTTGGCAACCCTCTCTGTCGCCCAATTTCTCAACAAAATCTGAATCTTGGCAAAAGTGAATCTCCAGAAGGAACTCAAAATGACTTACAGATGACCTCTAAATAAATTTCCTTAAATTAAACATACAGCCATCTCCACTAAGAACTCAATAATTAACACCTGTAGCTGCAAACTAGGAAATTACAGGGAACAAGAAATTAAATGAGATCTTTCACTGCTAATACAAAGATCTAGAAAGTGGTTTGTAAGATAATTAAAACTGTGAGCCCCACCCAGCAGCAAGAAATAAATAATGGAGAGGTTCTCCCTACTGCATTTCAAAAACCAAGAAAGCATTATGTAAATCATCAATCTAAGCTCTAATTGTTTATACACAAAACCTCAAGTATTAAAAATCTGTATTCTCTTCCTTCTTTGCAGACTGAAAGAGAACTTCTCTCAATCCAATTACTAATGGAATAACAATCACATTAATAAAAAGCCTTTTTTAATAACCAATCTACAGAACCCATTTTCTGCCTAATTAAATGGGTAAAGTGTTTGTGGGGGCAGTTTTTCTTCCCCTGCTAATACATCAAGTATCGTCTTTCAGTGCCATCATTGTTTATTCAATATTTTCAGCCAAGCAGATACTTTGGGAAGATGTGACTATTGATTAGAGCAATAGATATAAATCAGGGGTTACATCCTTTGTAAAGGGCACCTCTGTAAAGCCATTTTTGGGAATCAAAAGGCCTAGAAGAAGTACTGACTGAGGCATGCTGCTATGAAAACTTAACCACAATTTCTTTTCCCAAGATCATGACTTCATTTGAGTCTCTCTCATGTTTCCCAGATGTAAAACAAGCTAAAAGACAAGAAGACAACAGGCTTTTCTCCAGGGATACTGAAAGTTTCCCTTACCTAAGCCAAGATGCTCACCAGTGTCAAATACTATCCAAAGGCCTCAGCTCCACCTTGCTGGGAACACTGGTTTAGCTCACATTTAGTGGAACAGCATCAGAGCTGCTTCACATGTCTTACTTCAAAAGTGCTATTGGTCTACATCAATTCTTGTTCCCTCTCAGGTCTTCCAAAATACCACTGTTGGCCAACCAAGGCTCAAAATTACTGCCCACACATCTTCAACACTTCACTGCTCAGAAGAATTTTCTGTGCAAGCAGGGCAATCTAGTCACATCAAGTGAAACATAACCTACTATTTAGAGCAGCATTGCCTCAAGAGCAAAGTCAGAGTCACACAGCCTTCACCTCAAGATATTTAAAACATTACAATTAACTTTATTGTGCAAAGAAACAACTTTTACTCTAACGCTGAATTTCTCACAAGGTTCAAAGTTTAAATCAAGGATCTTCAGCTAGATTAAACTGCGGTATGAGCAATGTCCAGCAACTATAAAGTTACAAAGCAAGGCCTGAAAAACCTAAGAGTCCTAACACTGAAGTATTCCAGACACTCTGAAGTGCTAAGAAGCATTAGTTGTGCTAAGATGTCTAAGTCTCCAGCATGAATAAGGATGTCTCACCATTTCTCATAATGCTTGGGTGTTTCATGAACATACAGTTACGAGCATACAGACTTTTCAAAAGACAACGTTACTTGGGAAAACCTTCCATTTTACAAAACACCATTTTCATAAAATTAATTTAGTACCTGAAAGTCCATTTTTGCCAATAGCTCCATGACCAACAGAATGAGCCAGCATTGTTTAAAATACAATAAGCAGACGAGAAAGGGACTAAACCAACCCCACCCTCCCCTCCAGATTCCCCCGAGATAAAGTTGCGCCAAAATCCTATCAGATGTACTTTGATCATTCTTAATTCTTCAGTGTTTCAGGCAGTATGAACTTGGGCACATCTGCATTTCTTTATTGTCAGAATAATGACAGGATAATGGTGCTGGCACTAGGCCAGTCGCTTTTTTAAAACATTGTTGGCAGAGTCCATATTTGCAGTACAGAGAGTAAATGGACTTGCCTGACAGTTATAGAACAAGTCAAGGAAATATCGTAAAACAAACTTATCCCTAAGTTTCCTGCATTTGTAAATAACTCCTTATTAGTTACAATCCTTGTTATTAAGTAGTCCACATAACTGTTTTAAGACTTTTCTAGAAGAGAGGCCTCTTATATACAGAGCGAGCAGTCCTGTGAAAAGAGAAAATGGCCCTCAACTTCTAACACTTAAAACCAAAGCTATACCTGCAAAAACACTCGAACAAACTCCCAAAACACTTTTAAACTGACTTAATACCAATGTATTTTTGAGTTGTATGAGGAAAAAAGTTGAAAAAAATTTCAGTAACATACAAAACATGTCCTTGCAATGCACTGACAGCCCATAAACACATTAAATAAACTACAAAGTAGAAGTAATTCTCTCTTCTCTCACCATTCAAGGAAGTGCTTGTGCACTTCAATTTTGCTCAGTTTTCCCTCTGAAATAAGTGTATACTGAAGAGGAAATGGCAAATCAGTTAAGTTCAAATCAATACTTACTTGAAATGCCACAGGGCTCTGATATAGGAAAGCGACTGTGCCAAGGCTATTTGTGAAATTAAGAAAGTGACAGCCAGGCAAAGCCCATGCTTTTAGCACCACATGGCCTTCAGACTTCCCGTATATGAAAGTATTTCTTATTCATATAAAGGCTTTTAGCAAGTTATGGAGATACACAACCTAAATAGGCTTGAGAGACATTCACCTCTGGGAGCTCATATCTCTAGCAGGTTTCTGCTGCATTCAATACTCCAGTGCTCAAATAAGGCTGTCATGGAAAAGTCTACAAGTCTTACCTCATTACTGCTCCGGCAAAATATAAAATTCAACAGTAAGTGGTTTGTTTTTTAAAATTAGATATTTAGAATAAATATTTTAGCATCTTGTGGGTTCAGATGATGTTATAAATGTTACCGTGTTTAAGATAAGAAGTTTGTCAAGACATCTGATCTAACGTAAGTGTACTTAATGAAATGGTATTTATTTGGCTTATGTTTACATACACAGTCATACCAAAACTACCTGTTTGTTATAAATTACCTCAACAGACTTCAGCTGAAGTAGTTTCAGAAGCTATATGAGCTCTCCATGTCTTGAAACAAGGATAAAGATTTCCTGAAATACACTTGCCAAGTTGTAACAAAAATCCCCTATGAACTCTCCACAGCCACCATACTGAGAGCTGCAGACATAAGACTTGGCTAGAATAAAAACTCAACAGGACTCATGGAGAGAAGAAAAAAAACCACCAATGAACAACAACAACTAGCATAGAAGATCAAGTGCCATTCAGTCAGAAATGTCAATACCATTGAACATGCTTCAGTCTGTATCTCTCTCTCTCTCTGTGAAAGTGCAAAAAGCACACACATTGTGTGGAAGTTTCTCCAGTTTAGGCAGCACAAGTAGCCCCTAGGAATTACTCCTGTAACAAATGTATTCACTATTCCTTATACCTTGCTAGTTTGAACAGAGTGAAAAAACAAGCTGCACCTAGCTTCATCACTGTGTCACCAACAACAAAAAAGTACAGATTAAGGAAATTTCCTGCCTCAGAGCACATAACTGACCCTTAATATAAAATGGACAAGACCGGACAAGGCCAGCTTCTACTACACAGAAGTTTTCTCTAGCTGTGACTTTTGACTGCCCCTGAGACTGGAACGTGCTTGGCCTGGTTCTGCTGAAACACATCTCAAGCATCCTGCACATGCACTTCTGTGGGGAAGAACAGAGAGGCACCTGATACAGGTACTGCACTCACAGCTCAGAGGAACAAAGAGTGGATAAAGGCTTTCCCCAGACTCACCCTTCAACCTGATAACAAACCATTTATGCACTGCACAGTTCAGGCACTTGGCTCTTCTAACTAAGCTAAGGAGCTCTGTTAGGTTCCAAAATGTTCTGCTTAGCTTTGAATGCAGTTGATTCTGAAGCAGATTAGGATGCTTATTGAGCATCTAGAGCTGGGTTTGATTCAAGATCTCTAAAGAATTACAGGTGAACTGGCAGTACCAGGGACAGACACAGTCCTCCTGTGAGCTGCCACCATCATTTTCCAGCTCAGTAGTGTTTACTTTCAAAAGCCGTCACGAATTTTAGCAAGAATAAGAGCCTGAAGATGCAGGACTAGTTGGAGCCATACTTGTGGCAGTCCTGCAAGGTATTTCAAGCTCTTCCACCCCCCCATGTAACATCTATGCGTTCCAATACAAGAAGCTTCCCACAGCAATGACTTTTGGTGGTGCACATCTTCAGATCACTGCTTAGGACAGGCAACAGGGCCAAAATGCTCATAAAACAGTGACAGAAAGACATTAAGATGTCCCACCCTACCTGAAGCCCTGGTGGTCTCAGCTCAGTTCCTCGAGCTCTGCTGACCACTAGCCACAATCTTCTTTTTCGTCTTTTCAATTAGCACTTGCAGTTGAAAACAAATAACAAATCTACAGAGAATAAGGAGTATCTGACAGTACCACTCTCTCCAATCCACCACACGAGGCAAAGTCCCCATCAGCAATGTCTTGCATGGGGGCATTTCTATCCCCACCACACTGCAGCTAACTAGAAATCACACTCTTTATTAATAAGAATGCCTATTGTAAAGAATTTACAGAAAAGCCTATGTTAAATGCATGTAATTGTACATTTAAAAGTACACTAGTTGCTTTAAAATTTATTTCATAATTCTATGAGGCAAGCACAAACTTCCATTTAAATAATGCACTTCCAAGAAAGATCACAAAGTAAAATGCAGTTCTTCACTCAGAAAACTTTCATTGTATAGAGCTTTTGATGTATTTTCCTACTCAAATAGTACTTCAGAGTGGGGCTCTCAGGATGAAGAGGGAAACAGCCTATCAAAGCATTTATTCGTGTAACTGCGACAAACATGAACTCAACATTAACAAAGTGATATTGAATTGTTGGGAGGTACAGAAATCTGCAGGTCTTCAACCCCTCAGCATTTGATTGGTGAGAATGTTATGTTCAATATAGCCCTTACAGACAAAGTCATGGCACATCCAGGAAATGGACAGCTGGAAGAGACCTCTGAAGAAGAAACTAGAAGTTAAAGTTACCCAACTAAGTGCACATGAAAACCCAAATAGTAAGAATGCCTTTATTAACAAAAGCCATGACAAATGCCTGGTATTTATCTAAATAAATTCATTACTGGACAATTTTTTTGGAAGAGGGTAGGATGTTCATTTTTAGTGAGGAGAAAGATGGCTGAAGAAGATGTAGTTTATGAATATTTTTAAACAGTCTTCAAGCATTTACAAAATTAACTGCTTAGCCCTCATGCTGATGGGAACTTTACCTCATGTGATGGGTGGGAGAGAGTGGTAGTGTCAGGGCCCCTTATTCTCCATAGATTTATTATTTAGGTTTTCAAGTGCAAATGCCAGTTGAAAAGACAGAAAAAGACTGGCTAGCAGTCAGCAGAACTCCAGGAACTGAGCTGAGACCACCACAGTATGCTTCAGGTGGGGTGGGACATTTACAAATTAATTGCTCATTCAAGCCTTAGTCATGCAGCAGCAGGGTTTTTCCTCCCCACCATCTGACTTACCATAAGCCTTGAATTTGTGATAGAGCTATGAAAATAAAATGTGTCTCTTTTTTTATTAATTGAGATATTTTAGTTTTTGAAAAACCAACTTGGACCAATTTACAGAAGCAATGGTATAGTTAATATAAACACACTTGTCAAAAGGAACAAAACTGTGATTTTTGTGTAGTTGAAGTTCCTGGCAGAGTTTGAACTGACAAATTTAGAGAGCCACAAGAATGTAAAAGGCACTACTGGGAATTGTAGCTGAACGGAGAGCATTAAGAATCCCTTGCCTACCTCTGAAATATTTATGTTATATCAAGCAATATCTCAATTAACTTCTCCAGCAATAGTCAGACAAACAGAAGTTACAGCTCCACAGCACTGACTGCTATAGAAACCCCAAAAACAATCTACCTTACCTTTTCCAATGTGTTAGGGTATGTGCATTAGTCCCCCTGTAACTGTAACATATTAACAGGAACACCAGGCTCTCTGGCAGATGAGTTTCATAAGGCTTCATATATAACAATGTGTTTCATAAGGCTTCATATATAATGTGGGTCATTTTAATAGTCACAATTTACAAAATGGATTCTCAGTCCCAAAGTAGCTTCTATAGAAATCAGGTATCTGTACAGCAAGGTTTGACTTTAGGTTCACAACCATTTTATTTTCCCATGTTTTATTTCCCATGTTGTCAATCAGAAGACATTTTAACAGATAATTTTTAGAGCGAGGTTACACCCTGATGCAGAACACATACTCCACAGGCATATACAGAGCCAAAATTGTTCAAAACTCTCATCAGGAATGAAGAAACACATTGCTTCAGGCACAGAGGAATGGCTTACCAGGTAGCTTAAGACATCCTTCCTATAACATGGTGTTTACTGTGCTCTAGTAATGCTAAATATAGTTTTCATTTATTCAAATTACACACAGTAAGTGACTACTACTCACTGCAGCTCAGGTTTCATAATATTTCTGGAGTGCCAGAGAAATGTCTTGGGAGGAAAAGCAGGCAAAGAAGGAGGGCACATAGATGACAACCTACCCCCTACCTAGCTTTTACACATTAGATCAGGTCACAAAGCACTGCAGTCCTTTTCTCCTTCTTGAACTTTCATGACAAGACAAAGGAAAAAACCCTGCAACATGACAGTCCTCTTTTCTTTACATCATAAAATCAAGCAACAAAGTATTAGTGCAGACAGCTCACTTCTCATTATCTCCCAGAGAGCTGAAGTCAAAACAATGCTGCTCAGCCTGAACAAACACTTATATGCTACCTTGCCCAGTTCTAACCAAACCAGCAACTTTAGTTTATAATGCACATCTCACAGGAAAAAAAAATTACACACAAAATAATTAAGGACTGCCATCCATCTCAACATTTCATGAAGTTCTTAACTAAAATACTCCTTTGCCTTAGGAGATAACACTGTTGCAGAGCTGTCAGTACAACCACTTCCACCCAGGGACTACCACACCTGGTTTTACTCCGCCGGCTTTGGGGCTCTCAGATCTAGAGCTGGCAACCTCATCCATACTGGAATCACACATTAATTAGAAGACTCCTCTTTTAAAAGGGAACATCATTTCACATGGCATAACCTTAGATTAGTATAAATATGGTCATTTCAAGCTTTTAAGAAATGGAAGTGGATAAAAAAAGGAGATGAGTACTCTTCCTAGGAAAACTATCATCTTCAAGCTTTCTTTTGCTTTGAGGCAATAAACACGAACAGAAAGACAAACCTCTCCTTGTTTAATGGTTCAATTTAGCTGACACCAAAATGTACCTCTGTAATCACAGAATAGTTGAGGCTGGAAGAGACCTCTGAAGGTCATCTCATCCAGCCTTCCTCCCCTCCAGCAGGTTGCCCAGGACCATATTCGGGTTTTTTAGTATCTCTGAGGATGGAGATTCCACAACCATCTCAGGCAATCTGTGACAGCACTCGATCACCACAGAGGTACAGAAAGCATTTCCTGATGTTCAGGGAAACCTTCTGTGCTTCAGTTTGTACCCACTGCCTTTGGTCCTGTACCTGGGCATCACTGAATAGTGTCTGGCTCCATTTCCTTTGCACCCTCACTCCAGGCACTAACATACACTGATTTTCACCCCCCACAACCTCCTGTCTCCAGGCTGAACAGCCTGCAGCCCTCTCAGACTGGGGAGATGCTCAAACCCCTTGGCAGCTCTTTGGTGAACTCTTTCCAGGGTGCCTGTATCTGGTTTGTACTGGGAAGCACAGAACTGGACCCAGTATTCCAGGCATGGGCTCCCCTGAACAGAAAGATCACTCCTTTGGCAACACCCCAAATAGAGCTGGGGAGACTGAGAGCCTTCTTTGCCTTTGAACTCAGCACCATTCTCGCTTTTCTGCCTGCATAATTAAAAAAATGTAACGGTATAAAAATAGTTCACAGTGAACAAACATCAGCGGCTTCAATTTTCTTGAAATACTAGGTTTCCTTGAAAAAAGGAAAATTGTACCAGGACATTGCTATAGCATGCATCTTTCACATGCCTGTACAAAATACAATGTACAAAATACATTGTATTTTGTACAAAATATAATGCTAGTGCTCAAAGCTACACAAGAAAGGGGAAGATGAATTTTTTCAATTAAAGGAATTTGTGCCATATACAGCAAAGTAATACTCAAATGAAAATTATTTATAACAGATGACCTCAAAATTACCTTTGAACAGTCACCCTGTTTTTCGTTTTCAAAAAACAAGAATAAATAGCACAGTGTTTACTCCTAAAGTAATCTTTTCCTATTGAAAAAAAAAGAGAACAGAAAACACCTTTGACAAATCGTTGCTCAGACTCAAATTTTCCATTAATTTCAAAATGTGAACGTTTAGCAAATCCTTGGACGTGAAAGAACAAACGAGAGCTTTAACTTTCTAGCTAAGGTTTTAAACAAACAGAAGTGGCAAAAGATGTCTCATATCCTGTGTGTTCC
Source organism: Zonotrichia leucophrys gambelii (assembly GCF_028769735.1). Lineage (NCBI taxonomy): Eukaryota > Metazoa > Chordata > Aves > Passeriformes > Passerellidae > Zonotrichia > Zonotrichia leucophrys. Next base: position 10,338,299 of record NC_088170.1, on the reverse strand, counting down.
ACCCGTACACGTACTCTGCTTCACTGTAGGTTACTGTGATGCTTTTATCCCCACATCTTTTACTGCTTGCTTGTTCATTTTAATTTTATAAATGGACTGTTGTGCTGCATCTAATTCCCTCAAGGCCAGCCACAAGCTAAGGACATTTTCCTTGTTCCACCCCATCTCTCTATTTCAATGGACCACTCTCACTTATGAGCAGTACTACGTGAGGGGAAGCCTCCACAACTTTGGTGTTTAAAACTGTCAATTCTTGGCTTCTGTTTAGCCAAGCTACACATGGCACTTAGTCATTTTATTTAAAAAACAAATCCCTGAAATTATTTCCCTGGAAGTGAGTAAATGCAAAAACCCTTTCACAGGAGTAAAAAAAAAAAAGTAACAAAAGCCTGGTTCAAAAGCAACCTGGTGCTCTGACAGCTGATGCTGTAAACAAGCCTGCCATTAAAAGGGACTGTAACAGCGGCCAAGTCATGAACAATGGAGAAACATTTATTAAATACTACCTACAATTGGATGCACTTTTCTTTACCACGGTGTCGTGCTTCCCCATTCCCATCAGAAGGAGAAACTGGACAAGAACAGGACAATACAGTGTCAAGAGTCTTGTCTGATATGCCTTATCATCCAGCATGTAAAAGAGGCACAAGAAAACTGCCATTGTGTTGGTAATTTACCCCAAAGTGATACATTTAATACTCTACAGAATTACCTGTTATGTAACATGTCGCTCAGTCAAATCTTCCAAAGCAACATAATGTCTTGTTCCAAAGTACTAAATAATTTGCTTTTTGCGTACATCTCCTGTCACATTCAGTAAATGTACTTAAGGTTTCTCTCCGTGCAACAGGAAATTGCCTTAACTCACGCATTCCATTAAAGCAGACAGCCAGCGCTTGGCGCTCAATCGCGCCTTTGTGAAAAGTCTGCAGAACGCTAAAATGAAAACTCCACTGCATCAACATGCACTCTACAGGCTAAAGGAAGTCAGATTTAAGCAGATGACTCATGATAAAGGGAGAGAATATCAAGACTGCTTTGTAAAGAAAAATGCAGTTTAAAGATTGCTATTAGTAATTTTATATATATATGTATGCATTATATATATATGTATGTAAGTATGTAGGCAGGTGTCGACATATTTAGGGTCTAGAAGATCCACGTTATGCCACATCCATTACTGCTTATTTTTAGTTCTCAGTAAAATGAGGACCCCAGAAAGCAATTCTCAAATAGCAGATGTGAGCAAAACTTCAAAAATGCTTCCCCCATACACAAACATAATTGTTTGTGTACAATAAATCCTTGCATTTAATATAACTATACCTTGATTTCACTACAGAATCAAAATCCCTATTCTCTTCCAAGAGCACAAGCAAGACAAGCAAGATCTCGGTTGTCCTACCATACCCCATCTGCCCTTAGCTCAAACTCACAAGTCTGGATAGACAGATGAAACAGCTCTTAGTAACTTTCTGGTCTTAGCTTTTTACACTTTAGAGTCTTGTGGTTTTGGACACAACTCTTAGATCATATTTTTATGTATTTCACAAAATACCAATAAAAAGTTTTATTACTTTCTGTCTTTCATAGGGCAAGATTTCCTTTTCAATCAGATTTGATAACCACAGATTCTTTGGCCCAGCATTTCAGTGCATTATACAAATCAGTTTTGGCTGAGAACACAGCTTGTTTAGTACTTAAAATTTACCTAACTCAAGTAACATCACCAGCCAAGACCAGAACAGGTCTGTAGGCATGTGGTACCAGCATCCTCAGCACAGCCTGCCAGTTCTGCAGCACGTGTCCCTTCTGAAGTTTCACTATCAGCAGCATAATGTATTGAACATAGCAACATGAAAACCATCCTCCAAAATTCAGAATATTCTGTTTCTTTAATAAGTCTGTTGAACTTAGGAAATTTAAGACATAATGTCTCATTAAGAGACTTAAGTGAGACCATCAGGAACACATGAGGAAACCAACAGCAGTTCTTAGGTTCCAGCTTAAACGTAAAGACAATTCTTCAACACTGGATGTAAATGACATGGCTCACTAAGCAGTCTACCAGCAAATGTCAATTGAAAAAGAGAAATCATATACTTCATATAAGCCTATGTATGCTTCCTAATTTCAAAAGCTTATTATAGATCTGAAAGCAAAATCACTCTATGCCCTCCTTGTACACACAACCATTGACACCTCTTTTATGTTGCTTTTAGCCAGACACAGTCCCCTTCCTCTTTCATTCCAAGAGCTGGAAAGTATATTTCCAGACACTACAGTATTTCACAGAAGCAGTGTTTTGCAATTGCTTATGCTACCCCATCATTCTGATACACTGATTTATACAAGAAATCTTAGCCGGTGTCTTCTGTTCTTCCAAATACACATGTATATTAACATCAAAATATTTTGATGGGAACATTACCTGTTTTCCCTCATGACTCAGTTACAAGCTCTCACTAAGTATCATGTGTTTTGCATAACAATGTGCAGACAAATCACGCCAGCTGTATAGAATATATAAACAACGGCTAAATTCAAGTCAAATTAGTTTGTCCTTGCCAACAGCCCCAACGCCCCAACTGCTTCAGGTTCATTGATTCAGGATAACTCATGAAGCCAGAAGGCCTGGAAACACTCAGTACTAAAGACACATGATCAATCTGACTCCACGCCCTATCAGAAAACAGCTGCACTATAACAGGGTATAACCTAACCAACATTTTGTCTGATGCAAAGTACCAACTGTTGTAGCTGAGCCTTTGATACAGGCAAGGCAGCCATCAGGAACACCAGCAGGCAACAGTCTGCAATCCCCACATCACCCCCAGCTCTAACCTCTGCTAAACAAAACAAAACAGACACTTGGATCTTTCAGGATTCACATATTACAAATCTGTGACACACTCAAGTCTGTTTGCCCTAGTAATCGACAAGGAAACTCTCAGTAAGACTCCTTCCAATTGCTATCTTTTGTTTTAACTCCCTAGAGCATGCAGAAATTGGTGCTCTTGACTGTGCAAGGACACAACATGGTATGTTTCAGTCTCTAGCAGCTGCCACCACACACTAAGCCAACAGATTCATGAAACTTTGCACAAAGTAAGCAACAGATGGGCAACCAGCCCAGCCAACAGACTTTTAAGCCTTCAGCAGTTGAGGCAGCCTTGCACTGGGGCAATTAAATTCATCCAAAACTTGGTGGTTTATAATCCAAGTTCTGGGAGGGCCAGCTGAAGTTCCACATGGCCTTCAGGGTAAGCACACCCCAAATGCTCCCTGCTAAACCAAAGGGTAGTGAGGAGAAATCTCCAATCCGGGACTTTGGTCAAGTCAGGACAGCTGTCACTTGTGCTCAAAAGAAAAAGTCCATTCAGAAAGCACAAACACAGAAGCACAGACATTGAAACTACTGCTGCTCTGCGTGTTCTCAGCATCACTGCAAGGTCTGTACCTTAAACAGCTGGATAACCTGGAATGTATGCAGAGTTCTTCAATTACACTCCATAAGCTAGCAAGCAACCTAATTTAACCTAATTAAAGAGATTTCCATCAACACATTTTTGTTCCCAATTCTGCAGTCACTATTTATGCAAATAATCTTATCAGCTGCTCTAATAGAAGTCACTGTGAGACAGAAGCAAGTGTTATGCTACTTAAACACAGCTCTCACTCACATATCTCCCATATTAAGGATACAGAACAATATAGATAGGGAACCCATGCTACTAAACACAGCTGGGAAATCGTAATGTTTCCTTGCTCAGGGGTTAAAAAGGAAAACAGCACACTGTAATTATTATACAGTATACACTATATATTACATAGTAAAAATTAAGAACCCTGTCATCAACAGTGTGATTTGGAAAGCAAGTGGAACAGCGCCTTTCAGAAGCTTAATGAGAAAAGCTACTCTAAGTCAATGCCTTAGGTAACACTGAAGTTTCATTTTACTCTCCAATTAAACAGCAACAATCATAGCCCTAACAAGTCTCATAATATTTATACAGAGCAGTGAGCTCATTCCCAGCTGAGATAACGAAAAGGTTCATCGACATCAATGAAAAATTAACCTTAATATTTAAATTCCAGTATAGTAGGATTCATTATACACCCAGGGATACTCAAAGAGATTCTCTCATGATACCTTTCTGATCTATGTACTTTCATCAAGAAACACAGGAACATGTAGATGGTGCAAGGCACCCTGCAGGGCTGCTGTTCAAAAGAACAACCAACCTGAACCAAATGCCATGTTCTCAATATCCTAACTGGAAATTTCTCTGGTATCCTAGATGCAGGCAGTTAAAAATATTGCTTTCAAAAACGACTTTCCCATTAGCATGCACGTGTTTGACAAGATTTTACAAACATTATGTAATACTTTTGCAGGGAACATAGGATGGACAAGGAACACCAACTTAAGATTTAAAAAATGGAGGGAAATAAATAAACACAGCTAACAAGTGTACAGCCACATTACAGCCTGTGATGTTGGCCCAAGTCTTATTTCTCCTACAAAACCAGTTGCTGTCTCCTACCCTTGAGAACTATAGGATTTGGTTTTACCTCAACAGAGGAGGGTCAATACAATCATGTTGATTCCAAAAAATACACAACACTTGTAGAAATAACCTGTAAAAATAACTCAGACCAGTTGTTCTACTGCACACTAAGTATGTTGACTTTACTACTAACAACAAATGCGTCTATCATGAGAACACTGGCCAGGCATCAATTCTATTTTCTTTTTTACTTCCAAAATAAGACTGCATGACTTGAAGATGGCTATGTCACACTTCCAGTATCGACTGCTCCCACAAACCACCCATGGAATCTTTCATTCCACTGAAGAAACCACTGGACAATTTAAAATTTCAGGTATTAAACCACAATAAATTGTGGTTTAAATAGGAACTGTGCTGTAACATCCCTCTTATTTCAGGCAGTTGGGGTACACATGAAAAATATCTTCAGGCACTGACTCCTTGCACCAGAATTTTAAGGTTCCATTTGGCTGCTATGTGGAAACTGGAAAAAATAATGACAAACTGTACTACTCAATTAATCTTTCTTCTAGTAAATGGATTATATTCTTTGACACAGTTCACAGCTCTGTAAGAGCAAGGTCTTGAAGACAGAACAACAGAACACCTCTGATAGTCTGAGGACATTTTGTCTGGATCAGTTTGCATTCTCTCGTGTGTTATGTAAGTTTACAGAAACTAAAATTTGAGTTTTATACAGACAGGTCCTGCAAAACTGTGAATGAATGCCAAGATACTAAAAAACTACCAAGATTGCAACCAAAAAGACATTCTAAATGCAAACCATTTTCAGAAAACAACTGTCAGTGTATTTGCAAGTCAAGGTTTTTTAATGAACTTCATGTGTCAGGTATTTTCTTACCCCCAATCTTCTCCATCACATAAGTATGAGTAGGAATAGAAAAAAGCTTTTGACGTGATCACACATTTTCTTGCATTGTCTGGCATCTCAAAAAAAGTAAAATTCCTCTCAATTAGCAAACATGGCAGGAAAAACAGAAACTGAGAATTTTTTATATCAAGTACTTCCAAGGAAAACAAAAAATTCCTAGTTTCTGCTCTCTCTACAGTATCAACCCACAAACTCTGTGGTCAGACTTACTTTAAAAGCCCTAACCAAAATAAAAGCCTGCCTTAGCCAGCTGCATGGCTTATCAGCCTGCTGTCATCTGCAAGGATTGTAAACATCAGTTGGGATGTTGTGTATGGCTTGTAAGGAAATTACATGACCCTGAACACAACTTCCTCTGAGGATTTCGAGAGTAGAGATGGCTACCATTTATACTGCTCTCCCAATCATTGTTAATAAGCAAGAACAGATAAAAGTGACAGCTAAGTTTATTATACGAGACCTTGTCCATACGTGGCCTTGACAATGAAAATATTCATTTTTGTCAGCAACCTTTCTGGTGCCTTCACAACTGAGATTAATAGAGTGGCTTACACAACTTTTAAAAATGCTTTGCATGCTGTTGTCACCTTTGGCACATCTCTAGCTGCTTGGTCATGACAATCCAGTGCCTACTTACCTTCACACCTGCAGCAAGCCTTCCAGGTCTGGCTGCCAACTGCAGCTACATCTGAATAAGCAAAGGCCACTCCAAGGGCGATGGGAAACCACATATAGCCACAAATAATTAATCTAATAATAATGCAAAAATGCTATGCACAGAATTCTGGAACAGACAACAAATCATGGCTTCACTTCGCCAGATACCCCCTCCTAAAAATTCCTCCACAGCAACAGTTGGTAAGATTTGGATGCTATGCATGCACATATGCTGCATATCCAAGATAAATGGGTTTCCTATATCAAAAGCCCACTCGAAAGTTGCAGAAAACTATAACCCCCCTATTTTTAAGCGAATGATTTCACAAGAGAACATCCACCACTTAGGATGATCTGATGAATTACATCAACTCAGCTGCTTGAGGACAGACTGGAAAGCTATTAAACACTTACACATTGCTTGATTTTAAGCTATGAGTCAAAAATTTGTTGAAAATGTATGGGTTTTAATACATAGCTTTATTTTGTGGGATCTTAAATTTATGGGCCATGTTGCCTACTACCATGCAATCCTGAAGTTCACTGATAAACATTTATATCAGAGAAACATGAGAAAATCAATGACAGGATATGTTGAGTCCAGATACACATGGTATCCTGAAGTCCAGATATTTGCTTTTAAGTAATTTCAACTAAATTCTCAGCCTCCTTAGAACTGGTATAATAAACATACTGATTATTCACTTCTGCTGTTTCATGGCTGTAGATACACATACAAAAAGAAACTAGAACATTTTCATTCATACAGAGATCATTTTCATTCACACAGATCTTTGCTAGTGGTACAAATAATTCTGAATTGTTTACCAACTGACTGGAAATACATATAGCATAAACCAAAAAGTAAAACATTTGTGAATGGTTGCCAATCCCGAAGAAAGCCAAAAGAATAAGTAAAATTACTTTTCTTTCCATTGATAGCAGCCAAAAACTTCAAAGGTAAATCTCACAAGATGGACTGCTTACAGACCCAAATTCTGAGTGTACAGCAATGACACACAGTCTCTTACTGGAGTTGGGTTTTATTGACAGCAGACAATAAACCCTGAGAGTACCTCCAAAAAGACTTACTTTTTGAATAAACCCAGCTAAAGATTACTCTTGTTCAGACTGATAGTTTCAAGAGAACAGAGTTCCCTATAATCCATGAACATTTCTATTTTGGATCTGCTACATAATTGTGTTGCACAGATGGACTAAGGACAAGGATGTGTCAAAGAGTTAACAGCTGTAATCTCAGAGGTTCACAAATAATTTTAGTAAAAGTAAATTGTGTCTCACTTGTCAGTGACAATATAGTGAAGAGCAGTCTGTACACAACCTTAATGCACCTGAAACAATTTAAACTGGATTTTCAGAGTCTTTAGCAAGGCTCTTGGTCAAAACTCTTAAATTTAACCACTATGGAGTAAGTTCAAGGTGCCAGCAGAAACCAATTGAAAGCTTTAGAATGCAAAAATATTTCCAGCAGAGGTGCAGCTAAATGTCCTCAAAATGTGATCAGGAGCAAAGAGATGAAGTTGACATAATTTGCCAACAGTTGTTTCAGGAAAGTTTCAACTGGAAAACAGTGGAAAACTCTTCCAATGCTATGGGTCTACATCAGGTTAGGTAAAATTCAATACTGGTGAAGGTGAAATATAGAAAGGAAGAACACCCTACCTACAGATTCAACAATAAGCTCAAATTAGCTACTACTAACTTGGGAAAAGAGATTGTAAAGTATGATCCACCATGATTTCAAAATGCCCATTCGGTGCTCATCAGAAGTCAAAGATACAAAGCAGAATACTAAAGACTCCTAGGAAAGGAGCAGAGAAGGAGAACAGAAACGTGTTATTATGCCACACTATATGCAAACATTGTGATCTCATCTCGAGTGCTGCATGGTTATAATTATCACCCCAAGAATAGAGAAACAGAGGTGTCTCAGAAAATTAAAGTGTAGGTACAGGCTGACTCCACTATAAGATTTTTCAGACTGGAGAAGAGACAACAGAAGTGAAATTATGAGAATGAGGCTTCTAAAACCACAAGCAGGATGGATGTGATGAATTTGAAATAAAAATGATGATGTTTCAAAGTAAATAGTTTAAAAATTCAATAAAGGTATCAACTAGAGCAAGTTTAAGAGTGAGAAATTAAATTTCCCCCAAACATAATGAAATTGTGAAACTCAATGCCATAGGATGTTAAGAGTCCAAAGACCATATATAAGTTTTTAAAAAACCTAGGCAAACACTTGGAAAATACTGTATTCATACTGCATTCAATTGCAGAAAACTAGAATAAACATCAGAGAAATAAATACTACAAGCTTGCTCTGTTAGTTATGAGTAACAAGAATTAATTTGACCATTGCTACAAAACAGCAGAGACAGGAGCAATGCAGGAACAGATTCCAGGATCTGCCATGTGGATAAAGCACACTAAACACACAGCCCCAGACATGAAAGTAGATGGGCATGCTATCAAAACATATGGTGCTTTTTAAACTGTGTTCATTAAAACACTTCTAACACTCTCTGAATTAAAGTTTTATTGGTAAAATGTAACCTCCTCCTAGAACTCCTTTCAGAAATTAATCTGAACCTTTACAGTAGCAGAAATATCAACCACATAAAGTGGAATCACTGCCCTCACTTAAGAAATTTGCAGCTGGTTGATGAAAGTCAACTTTCTCCTCATATAACTATGCAAGGTTTGAGAATTCAGCTCAAGAATTTTATCTAAACACTTACTTGAAAACTTGCACCACAACTTCCATGGAAGCACCATCATTCATTCCAACACTATGAATGGTTTACACAATACATATTCCATCAATTTACATTACTTTAGAATATGCTGTTCTGTATGCAACATATTGCAACACAAGTTCCTCACTTTAACAGGAATTCAAGTTTCACTAAGTCATGAACACACAGCATACCTTTAAAGGTTTGTCAGGTTTTAACTGACAATTAAGTTCTGTCATTTCAAGAGAAACACAAGGGACACAGACTTGTCTTGGATTCTTCCCCACTAGCAGTTTCTCATCAAATGCTCCTATAAATGGCAAGATTTTTTTGTCAGACAATTCTTGCACATTAACGTATTTGGGTGTGGGAGTGGAGCTTTTGAATAATTTTACTGAAATGTACCCTTACCTATAGAAATGGAGGCTTTAATTTAGTTGCAAGGGAACACAGATTCCTAGACAAACTGGTTTTGAAGATGCTATTTTTATTCTCTGTTCTTTCTTTTGTTGCTCTTTTTGTTCTATTTGCACCTTTATCTGCCATGCCTTTTTCAAGTCTGTCCTCCGCCCTCACCTCTCAGAACACAACCCTGTTCAACCACACCATCTTTCCCCTCCCACTTTTTACATTCTTGCATTCAGTGTTCACATTTTCTGTGAATAAAGGACATCAGCAATAAAAAACCTTATCGAGACACATTCATTTATCCAATAAAAGGCCATTAAAGTTCCCCCATTTTCACCCAGCTGGTCTTTTCCCCTGTCACTGCTTTTCTTGGTCAACCACTGCACTAAGTTTGAAATCTGGTGTAAAACTGGATTCGTGAACCCCAGAAATCATTACAGCAAGATTTTTCAGCCATTACTTCCCAGTCTCCTGGGAAAGACCACAAAACACCCAGAAAAGCAAACTCAGAAGGGGAAAACCTATCACCACCAACTTTTCCTAGCTACTCAAAGTCTACAAGTTAAAGAGTCATAGCTCTGCTGCATATGGCCCGTAGAGCAGTAAATTCAATAAGGATTTCTGAGCATGGTAGAAATTCAGCAGTAAACAACTGAGCTGAACAAACATAAACAAGTTCAACTAGCAAACAGTAAATGAGCTTGGCCTGAAGGGTCCAGGTCAGATGGTGCCATCTTCAGCACAGCAACTACAAGATGAATATGAGCTCTCCTCAGAACAGCACAGCAAGACCCTATGCTACCATTTAACTTCACAGAGACCTTAAAGGTCACAGCTGAAAACCACACAAAACTACTGAGCTGCTGCTGTCCCCCTCCAATCACAGATTAAAATGACAAATACTCCTGTTAAACAGCTAACAGAGCAATGAAGCAAGAGAGAGTCATTAAAATGATTGAGATTGTTCACCACAGATATCAGCTTCCATAGTGCTGCACTGAATTATTTATTAATAAGTTTCCACTGCTACAGAAGTGTCACCTCAACTCACTTCAGCTTCACCACTCTGTGCACACTAACAATTGCCAGTGTACAAAATATGCTTGAGGGGGGCCTTCCACAAATAATAATGGCCAGTAACACGTAAACTTTGGGTTTTTTAAAGAAATACGACAAATATTCCAGGCAAATTAAACCTTTGCTATAGAAGAGTCACTCAGCAAGGGAAGAACATGTTGTTGTCTGGTCTACTTCCAGTTTTATTTCTAGAGCTACCTCTTACTTGTGGTGGCACACATCTCTGGGGAGTTTCTTGTTTGCTGGAAAAGTTGACTCTGAGACTTCTTTCCCTTTCCTTCTTGACTCTCTGTGGAAATTCAGGATATCATCCAAACACAACCATCTGCTTCTACACCCACAGAGCCCTTGCTAGCACGGGTACACAACAGTCTGTGTAACACCTCTACTCCTCTCTGACACCCTCCAAAAAGAAGGGAGAGGCACAGGCAGCCGGGGCGGTAGGGACCCAGCTCATTCCAGCTCCCCACTGCTGGCACCACCAGCATCCATGCTGTGCCTTGTCACCCTCCAGAACATTCTATGTTCCTGAATGACACTGCAAACTGTTACATAAGCCAAAGTTTTATTTAACAAGCGGCATGTTATGCTTCAATGTCACGTTCTGTAAGTTTAGTGCAATTCATGACCATCTTGATATTTTTTGGTATGCAAGTGAATGTTTCCAAACCACTAAAAATTTGCATCAATCTCCTCTACATCCCAGGCAAGGGAAACAAACACAAGCAAACATCTCACACTCTTGGTTGGAGCACGTTTTGCCATTTATTCCAATAGAAGGTGACTGGAGTCAAGGGAAAGGAGAATTAATTCCATGCTACATGATTAGACTCCACAATGTCACTCTTTTACAGCACATAGCCAGAAACCTCTAAGGACAGAAAGTGACAATGTGATCTTCCATCCCCATCTCTGGCCTAATTTGTTTATAAATCTTGCCTAAATTGACTCTTGCTTTTTAAAGTTTCCAACACAGCAAGTTGTTCTACAGATAATTATTCCTCATTGTTACAAATCTTGTAACTTCCACTCTAATGTTCTTAAGCTTCAATTTCCCCTCATTGAAAATCTCTCCAATCTGCTCCAAGAGCCCTTCCACTACAGAATTAATATTTTCCACAACACAGAAATAAAGTCACATCTCTCTTGTTTCTAGAGCATGGTAACTAGGCTCCTATTATTGACATTTCCACCTGGAACCATCTTTCCAAAGCATCACAGGGATATTCTCTGAACCATTCCCTCTTAATCAACATCCTTCCTGAGCAGCTGACATTTGTAGCTACCACACAGGTGGGAAAACTTCCCAGCTTCCACTCATACATTTAAACTGTTTTCCCAACCATACCATTGCACAGGGAGCTCCTCTTCAGCAGCCCAGCAAACTCTTCCTCCCCCCGATACATTCCCCTCTAGCCCCACATGACTGGTTTTCAGAAATTTTTGTCATCTTAGCAATACAGAACTTTACTGTTTATCTCTAGAGAAATCAGTTCTGTCTCCCTGAGCTATTAATACAAAAGTCTATCAATACAAAAGTCTACCCACAAAAACAATCAAAATGAAATTTCCTGCACATATTTTACTCAAAATATTAGTGAACAAAGCTTGGTATAACATGTTGATGACTGTTCCATTGCATCTTTAAACAAATGGCTTTAATAAGCTTTTTAATCTAAAGCTAATACCTTATCACAACAGCTGCACCTTTGTGGAGCACACTTTTAAGGACTCAGCTCCCACAGGACAAGTTATTCCCAATTCCCAATAACATCTCTGCAATCCAGAAAGTCACCTCACGTCTCTTTCCCACCTCCAGACAAACCAACATCTCTGACAAGCTTAATGAACCCTAAATCAGCAGCATCCCTCTCACGTTTGCAACAGTGTGCTACATTTATCATGCACTGGCCTGGTACCTCGGGTGATAGTTTGTAATAGCTCATGGCAGAACTGCAAATGACAATGCACAGAACACCTGTAAAACGCTACCCAAGGATTCATCTCACAGAAACCAGTGGAGCTGCAATAGTGGCTCTTTCCATAGTCATGAAACAAGAGGCTATACTCAAAATATTAAATTGTTCATTCATTAAGCTGGGCTAAAACCACTTCAATACAAATTCAGATGTTGTTGTAACCTAAAACTGAATGCTCCTGTTCCCACAGCTGAAGAATAAAAGGGGAAACATACTCAGTAATGTTTCTCACTATCAATAATCCAGTTGTGGTAAGTGAAAATGTCTGTGGTATCTTTCATTAAACATAGCTAGCAATTGCTCCTCACAGCAAATATGAAATTGGATAATGCCAACAATGCCAACAGAGAGCTGCACAGGATTCCTTCCCTCTCCTCACCATCATTTTATTCTATTAACTGCTGTTACTGGGGAATAAAATCACTTAAATAGGATTTTAAACAAGTCAGGAATTAAAAATAAAAAACAAATAAAAAAGAACCTTCCTTCCTCTGTCATTAGGGATCTAAAATAGTCCAAACCACATGACTAAATATATTTACCATGTTTTATTCTACTGTAATGCCGAGATTCAACGTGGTCCATGCACTTTCTAGAAAGTTAAGCCAATCAACGAAATGTTTCATTTCCTCTGCCCTTCCTCCCCACTTATCCAGCACAATTCCAGGTTTAACAAGCTGGAGGATTTCAGAAACACTGCCTTCTCTCCTTCATCAAGAAGCATTTCACTACATGCACCAGATATATTCATGAAGGGTAAGATCCAGTTCATTAAAGACACTAGACCTTGGCATGGAAGACAGTTTCCCAGGGCTCTAAGCTGGAGATTATTTCATTTTAAGTATTTCTGAGGTAAATTGCATTTCTTGGAGTGTTAATCTCATCATAAACTGAAGTACAAGTACAGTGAAAGAAACTGTTGTATTTAACCAAGCCGAAATGACACTCTCAAGACATTAAGCCTATAAAAAGTAGCCCCAGGTTATCAAATGCCAGCAGTATGTCAGCATCTGTGCTGTGGGTGCCAAAAAGTGATGCTGCTGACAGAAGAACCAAATTATCTGAAAAGTCAGCACCTGTGTTTTTGACTCAAGCTTGGTCTAGGAAGAAGAAAAACCTGAATATTAAAAGACAAGCTATTGATACCATTTTTTCACCAAACATATGGGACATGTCACAGCATCCTTACTTCATGCCTGCTCTGCAGAGCTCAAGCAACTAATGACAAGCAGTTCACTACATCAAGATTGTGCCACAGTTTCCTTACAGGAGCCTAGTAAATCTACACCTTAATTCTGACCCTTACCTCAATTTTGCGTCATGCACCACTATTTCTACAACAGGGAACAGGCCAGGGATTAACAAAAATAACAAAAAAAGCTATGAACGTCTCAATATTCACTACAGTACCAATTCTCAGCAAAACCACTTTTTGGTGTTTCCTTTAGTGAGAAAAAGGTCCCAATAAAGTCGATCTAACCTGCAAAACTTTAATAAAACTTGGCATTTCCAACACTTGCAGTTTTCTTTAAAATGTCAGCATGTTCAGATTTGTATGGTGCTCTTAAGCCTTCTGGGGTTTTTTTTTCTTTCCTCCTTTCTCTGCATGGGATGAGGAAACTGAGAACTTGTCAGCTCCCAAACTGGTTTACATAAGCCAGCCCTAATCAGAGCCTGAATCTGCTAGAGTCAGCATCATGAGAGATCTCCATATTTCCCTGAGTATCTCAAAGACTACACCACCACACATTATGGACAGAGAAGCACCTATTACTGACCTTCAAATAGTTATTGAACAGAACCCTTGAAAACTCTCAGTGTAAATGAAATGAAATTTGACTGAGATTCTATGCTGAAATATATACCTCTGGAAAATTTTCCTGCATTAGTTCTTGGTGGCAGCACAAAATTTTAGCATTGAAGCTAACTATGGAAAACAGCAAAAGGTCTAAATCCTTTACATTGTTATGGAGGGACATATCAGGAACTCTGTTTTTCAAAGAAAGCCTATTATGGCAAAAAATGTCCTCCTCCATTTTAGGCACCACTGAGAACTGCAATCATGATTATTGTAAATTCAGTGCCAGAGATGCTTTAGAATTTTTAACATTTTACATCCATGTGATGATATTTAAATCATTATAACAAAACCACAAAGGCAACACTTCCAGTTTCACACAAGTCTCTCAAGTGACCTACAATATGCACTGCCTCAAATATCTCACTTCTATTAGTTTTTCTCTGGTGAGGCTTCCTCTCCCCTAGACACTCATCCATCATTAAGCCAACGTGCAAATTAAACAAAATACTGAGTTTTGTATCATTTGGCTTTAAAAAGACCACAAAGACAAAAATAAAAACCATTTACACTGCAGTAAGCAACATGATGGCTTATATTTTTCTCCACAGTATTTCAGTATTCTTTTCTGCTCCCAACCCTCCACACTATCACAACCTTCAGGAACACTCATGCATTTTCTGTTGTAAAATACATGAGTTTCCATCAAAAGGGGCTGAGAACTGACGTGCCACCATGCTGCCTGTCAGTGTTCTTGCTGCCCCATACCATTAATTCAACTCTTCTGCTCACAGCAAAGTTGCCACCAGCAGCCACTGCCAGCAAGATCCTGCTGAAAAAAACTGCAAAAGTCTGCTGGAATTGATGAGTGTGCTCATTACAAAATATTTTGTCTCCACTATTGACAGTGTTTTCAAATCCTGTCTCTCACATGGTAACATTGAGTCAGGCAGAAAAACAAACATTTCCACTACCTATTTAAAGCTGAAGCTCACTAATTGGAAGCTTGCTCTCTCTTGGACGATGCAGAAAACATCTTAAGCAGTGGTAGGCAGACAGCATGATGTAAGACAGAATACCTGATTGCAGTCAGGTGCTAGACCTTTACCACTTCATATTGGGCCACCCAAACATTTTCTTGCTTTTCACATGGTCCTGGAAAGCCTAGCTTGCTGATTTAGGAGCACTGAGATGTGTTGGATCCACCTCAGAACACCCAGGCATGCATTTGCTGCCCTACTGACAAGCCTGGCTCGTTAGACCAGAACAAATCTCTAGCAATGGCCTGATTTGTACACACAGTAATACAGGTGTAGCTGCAGGGTGGTTTCCTTTTGGACAGCTGAGGGTACAGAAATAGAAGAGAGCCAGAAATGCAAGGGCAGCAGAGGTTTAGCCGGTAGCCCAGCTAGCCCTGCACAAGGCAGGAGCAGCAAGCAGATGGAGGGAAGCTGAGCACTTTGGCAAAGCTCTGGGCCCATGAGGCTGCACAGGGAGAGCACATGCAGAAACAGTGTGAAGAAAGGAACTGTCACATGGGGACTGAACAGTAAATAATTCTCAGGCTAGGGCAAGTGCTGAAGCCAGGACTGAAACAGAAGGCATCAACTGTAAAAAAATATGTACTAAAATGCATGAGTAACAACACTGGCTCTCTTTACCTGTCAGCTAGAAAAGGGAAAATTCTTCATCTAGACAATTTATGGAGCTTAAACTTTCTATACAAATTATAATATGACTGAGGACCAAGAAGACATTTTAATTCAATCACTGATATGAACGTTTCCTTAAAGAAATTCTTACTGTTTACTTTGAGTTGAACAAAGATCCACTTTCCATTCAGCTGATAAAACTTTCAGAATGACCAACAACTCATACAAACTACTAGTAAGTTATGCAGTTCAAACGAGAAAGGAGTTGCTGTTGAAATGAAGGTTTCTCAACAGGAGAGGCTGTTTAAGATCAAGCAAGTTCAAATTGAGTTGCTCCTTAACAAATTCATTTTGGAGTAAAAGAGAGCTGTGGTGCCATTCTGTCAGTGGCAGCTGTGTTTTGAAAGGTTCTTGCCGCTCCCTTCTGTCCCCTGATACTCATTGCTGCACTCAGAGGTGCCAACACAATTGTTTGCATGACTGTGCTCTATTAAGGCTTTTAAAAACTATCCCGTTTCAAGTGGAAAAGGCAAAACCAAAACAGTAAAAATATCACGATAAATTACTTCAAAACAAATATAGCCTATACAAAAACCATACAAAAAAAATACTGATGAGGCAAGTTAAGACAGAACTAACAGAAACATCTTAAATTGAATCATTCATGTCTGGCAAGAGACTACACTCCTCCTTCTTCCTCCTCCCCTTTTTTCTAAGTATTCCCTTCCCCAAGAAGAAAAAACCCCACCCATGCCTAACAAATTCTGCTGTTAAGAGCCTGGAAGAAGTACACGGAACACAAAAACCAACACAAGATGGAATCAGGTCACTTTTCCTGGTCTTCAGTAAGAGGTAAGATGGAACTCCCTGCAACTCTCACTCTAAGACACAAGAGGTAGCAAATAGGATAGAATATATGGGGGGAAATAAGACAAGCATTGAGGAAAGCAGAGGGGAATGTTTGCTCAAAAATCATCCCATAAAAGGATTTTCTTCCCCCACCCCCCCCCCAAGAAAAAGTAATTGGCATTTACTATATTGGTTAGAAGAAACTATATTACCATGTTTGTGAAGCAAAATCTCCAGGTCTTGTGTCTCTATTTGAACAGGCACATTTTATGACAATTCAACATTCCAGACAAACATAAAACATTGATATGAAACAAGGCTGAGCTCAAAAGACTAGCTTTGACTATTATTGCTGTGTCTTCTGATTAAATATACATAACACCTGCTGTAATGTGTAAAAACAGAGGAAAATCTAGAGGGTTTACTTGTTTAAAATAGAAATTGATTGCTTCATGAACAGCCCACTTACCAAAGCAGGATTTTTATTTAGAAATGTGCCATTTTCCATAAACACCAACAGAGAATAGTATGAGGAAGCCTGCAAGATTTTTTGGATGGAAAAAAGACTATTGATATTGCTATCAGAGACTACATCACCACAAGCCATGCTACTCTTAACTCAATTACACGGCCATTGAACAATTTCTGCATGAACATAAGTGTTTAATTAAAAATAAAGTACACTTAGCATGTCCTTTTTAACTGCTCAGTATAAAAATATCTGACACATTAAGGAAAACCCCCACCTGTTCCCCCAAGAGACTATGAACAGGAGTCTGAGACATGCACAACATTTATTGTTAATAACATATTCCATTGGCTTTGATATTCTTTCATTAAAGCAAATCAGAAAAAAGCCAAACAAATAAATGTTCTTTTAAAATATTTAGGTTTCAAACAAAACTTCAATATTTTCCACCTAGCTTGACACAACAGAGCTCCAAATTAAAAGCTCTATATTCTTTAGATTGGAAGAGAAAGGAAATTCCTGCCTCAACAGTTTTGAAGCAGTAAGGAATCCAATCCCAGAAGCCACAAAGGATGCAATAATGCCATTTCTCTTACACTGCAGAAACAAATCAGGAAGCATCAACAAGCTTATAACATTCCCAAGCAAGATGAACCATACTAAAGTTGGCACAATAAATACACTGCAGGTTTTAGAGACAGGCCAAATGGGAGCTTTAGTCACTGGGGTTCCCCATCTCATGAACTCCACATGCTCCCTGTTCTTTCCTGCTCCTTCCCACTGCAGGCAAAGAAACCTAAGGAAGGCACTGTAGAATTACCAGAGTAAAGCTGCTCTCAGGTTACTGTATGAGGTGGCTCCCAAGGTGAGCACAATAGAAACAGAATTTGAGACAGCGCTTCCAATTAAACTTGGGAGAGTTCATATGGCCAAACCAGCACAGACAGGCTTCAACCTTTATGAAAAATAAACTATCTGATTTGATATTTTCCCTTATCTCCCAAGGGAGGGGGAAAACCCCCAAAAACAAACCAAAACACACACATTAATGCATTATGAGCACAACCCAACACTACATGCCTCAGCCTGGATGGTGTTTCACAAACACCTGCTGGTTTGGGTGGTTGCTTTCCCAGTCTACAACAAACTATACTTAGCATGCACCTGTGCTTTTCACCTGTCCTCCTACAAATAATTCCATCCACAAGAACTGATCTTAAACACTCCAAAGAAACCAAATAGCTGCTGTTGGATTTAATCCATTACTTTTATCCTACTGGTAATATCCTCATATTTTCCAACTGTCTCAAAACTAAAAGCATCAAATCTCAAAATACATTTTCATAAACCCCAAGTCCACTAATGCATTAGAAATGTAATTTCTGATTAGGAGAAATAGAAGTAGGAGCTATAAGTATTCACTCAATTCAGCATACTTGGCTTCATAAAGCATATTAACGCTTGCACCTGCATTTGGAAGATGTAAAATATTTATTTCTGCTTTTGAAAATATCTAGAAAGCTACTTAACTTTCACATTTACATATCATATTTACAGAGAACGAATCATATTTACAGATTACAAGTTTTAGATGTGGCCTCCAAGGCTGATACTATTTAGGAATGAAGGAAGGTACTGGGGAATATTTCTGAAGTATCTCATCTAAGTCACATAGATGTTTTTACTAAATATATGATCCAACATAACACTGCATTCTATTCTCCAATGACTGAGTTTTATTTCCAAATACAAAATAATACAACCATTCTGAATTGTTAGTGCAGTTTCACACATCGATAGCATGTTTCAACTATGGCTTTGGCTCATTAAAAAAATACATCAAAACCATCATTTGAGCGTTATTTTAGAAAAAATCTGAAAGAACCTCTTTAAGGTTTCTAGGCCTATATTCCCCTGATTTCTCTGCATAAACTTTACATATGGCAAATAGCAGTGGTAAATACTAAAGAATCACAAGAATAGGTCAGTACAGAAATTTTATTCAGTTTTGTTTCTAAGTTTCTAATATTCCCAGGACGTTAAGAAGATTATACCTTCAAGTGACACCGCCTGCTTGGAATCCAGTCAATTCAAAAAAAGAAACTGGATTTACTTTCATTTCACATTCCTCAGCTTCCCTAATCCTTCTGACAAATTTTACAGTTTTAAGAACATGGTTGTGGTAGAAGCAACAAAGTAACTGCTCACAGAGGTAAACAAAGTAAAAAGACTGACAGAATTTATTTTCTTGAAACTTCCTTGCTGGTATTAATATTGGAGAAGATTTCTTGAGGAAACTTTGATTACCATGTTGATAAGCATTTATGTAATTTTTAAAACCAAGTTACTATAAAAAGCACATACACACTGGGAAGACAAAGGAAAATTATCTTTTTTTGTTCTTTCAGAATGGAACAAATTACATCTTCTAAAAATTGAATGTCAATGGCTGGAAGCCCAAATCTGTTTCATCCTTCACCACAAGCACAGGAAGTAAGGTCACTGACAGATTTTAATTGAAAACATCTTCCAACCAGACTTCTGCTCTAGATCAGGATTTTGTTCTGTGACGTGCAATTTCTATCCTAATATATCACACAAGCTTGTCCCAGCTCAGCAGCAGCTTCAGTTTTAAGTACAGCCACCACAGGAGGAGTTACCCAAGCAGAATCCAGTGAAGCTGACAAACAATCGCCTGTCTCCCATTCAAACAGTAACCTGATTCCAGCCCAGAGGGGTCTGCTCCATAAATGCTCGGAGCTTTGTCTGCAAGTAAAGCTCAGCTGTGTCCTTGTGGCTTTGTGGTTGAGCAGAGCTCGCTGCAATCTGCATACAAGAGGAGGAATTTATTTACAAGAGAATTACGAGCCACAGGAAAAGGTGAGACAGGCTCAACATCTAATCAAGTTCACACCCAGCTGGAAGAATAAATGCTCCCTGCACCACCCTGCAGCATTAAACAGCTGCCTTTAAATAAGGAAAGAAGTTTACTTAGAGACTCTCCACATACCAGCTCAATACACTACTGGTGGGGAGCAAAAAAGGGAGAGTCTTCTTTTCTTATAAGAATTCATAACAGCTTCATTTTCTTTTTCTGTATCAAAAGATTCAGTAAGAAATTCAGTCCAAGAGGGTGTGAATTAAGAACAAAGAGGCTGAAAACAAAATCTGTATATTGTATCAATGCTACTTTAAAAAAAAATAAATCTTCACCTGTACTATGTGACTGTCCTATGTGACCATTTATTTTCAGAGTGCATTTAGAGTTCTTGAGTTTATCTTACCAGACACCTGAGAGTTTTCTGTTAAAACTAGCAGCTACCCATTTAGACAATGCCCTTCTCCACAGCTCTAAGGCAAGCTCTAAAGTGAGGATGCTCAAGTCAATATTCAGGGCAGCCACAAAAACCCCTCCAAACCTGCAACATCAAGCAGCCCTCCTCTTAGCACAACACCTTCCATTACTGATACCCTAATCTATATTCCAAATTTCATCTGCTCTGAGTACAGCTCCAGTCCAGGGTTATCTCTGCTGCTCCTTATTTCAGTATCCTCCTGACCAAAGTTTGTATCCCCCCTTGCTCTCACCCTGCCACAGTAACCAATCTCAGAGAGAGGGCACAAAGACAGCCCCACACTGCCTTAACTGCCCAGAAAAGCTTTGTCAGAACTGAGAACTTCACACACCTGAGCCCAGCCCAACAAGCTCACAGCTCTGGCCAGGACACCCCTGCTGCTATCCTACAGCACTTGCTGCTCCACTCAGGGTGCCAGGTGGGAGAACTGATGTCTCTCAGCTACTGGAGAACTAAAGATTTGTCTTCTCCCTTTGACACAGACCCACAGATGGCAGCACACAGAACGCGGCAGCTGAAGCTTTGGTCTGGTGTCATTTCTTTGCCCAGTCTCCCAATTGTCTTGCATCACTCAGGGCCTCTTGCTTGCACCCTCACTCCCTTTGCTAAGGACAAGGGCAAATCCTGATTTCTGTGCCAGGATGAAGAAGTTCCCAGCTTGACCAACTACACATTTCATAGAAATAGCAATGAAGTGTTTTCTTCAATACTGCCTCTCTCTATCCCACCTCTGAAATATAAAAATGCTAGTAATAATTCAGTTGATGAATAAAGACATGCAGATTCACATCCACACCACTATTTGTAGCTGTTTTCTCAGTGATAACCTCTCAGTGATGCAGCATTCTGAAATGCTTCACAAACTGACCTTGCACAGAGGGCAACTTAGAAAGTTAGTGTGTTTATCCTGCCTGTTAGTACCATGGATAAAAACACTGCAACAAGGATTACAAAATGTTCTCTGAAAGCTTAAAAAATGTTAATCCTAAAAATCAACCAACATAAAACCCACAGATTGTTTCTTCACCTGATCAGTACACCAAAGTTCTCAGTAATAAATAATATTAGTCCCAAAGCTGCAGTCTGCACATAAATGACATTTATTTGTTATTTATTATTTGTAGTAACTCACAAAACCAGAACTGCAAAGTACTTCATATCACTGTTACAATCCTCTTCTGTTAGATCATTCTACAAGCTCATCTGTCAACTCCAGTGACACATTACATTATTGCCCCAAACCATGCAATTCACAGTTTCATTATCCCCACTGTTAAAAAGATCAGCAGTTAGAAAACCTGTCTTGTCCACTTG
The DNA here is from genome assembly GCF_028769735.1 of Zonotrichia leucophrys gambelii. Taxonomy (NCBI): domain Eukaryota; kingdom Metazoa; phylum Chordata; class Aves; order Passeriformes; family Passerellidae; genus Zonotrichia; species Zonotrichia leucophrys. Next base: position 10,316,536 of record NC_088170.1, on the reverse strand, counting down.
AATTCAAGTCCTCTTTTCTTCCTCAACATAAACAACTATTTATACAATTTCCCTTTATGTTTAATATTTTATATTAATATCTTATATGTTTGAATAAAGTCCTGTCCCTCTGGCATTTTTTCTAGATTAGACATTCCCAACAGTTCTGCAAACTGAACTGTCTCTGGTAGCCTGTCTCCTCCTTGAAGGACAAGGCCCTTTACTAGACACTGCATTCCAGCTGGAGCTCTTGTGCTACTGAAGAAAACCAATGAGTTATTGCACAGGATAGGCCCAGTACCACTGGGATCCTGGTGAATCCCATTCTGTCCACGATCCCTGATATACACCAGGCCCTTAATACAACACTACTGCATTGTCTGGTCCCCATCCTAGAGCTAAACAGGTTTTCAAGTCCTTCAGTATGACACTATTATGCATGTTCCTTACTGAAAATCATGGATTTCAGGTCCTTGATTTACTGTGTTTCCACCATTCCTCCCTCCTCTTCCCCTTACTTGCAGGTGAATTTTAGCCTCTTATCTATTTCAAATGTTCAAGACCTAACATGCTGTCTTGACCAGATGGCTGAAGCCAAATCAAAGTTCTATACAGGATATTAATTCACAGAAGAGAAGCCTCTCTAAATCAGAGGGGAGAATGGAAAAGGACTAAAAGGGCTAGAAAATAGTTTGCATATGAAGAGCAACTGGAGGGGTAGGAGATGTAAGCTGAAACTGCTAAAACTGAAAGTGAGCAAACATAACCATGATTTCTTTTAAAGAATATTTGATTTATAAAAAACCCCAACATCAAAATCCTGCTGCACCTTGATACATAGTACATCTTCTCATCCCTAAGGTGAGCTAACTCACTAAAAAGTCTTGGTGTGGTAAATATATCATGTTCCACCAACACCTGTTACTTTCTATTTGCTTACAACTAGTTTTATTTCTTACACTTGCTTTGTGTAGAGTCAAGTTCTGCAGACTGGTTTATCATCTGCTGGATCTTTACTGTTCTCAAGACAAAAATCTGGCTTTCTGACTAACTTTTTTTGCTCACTGTTATTGCATCTGGACATTCCTTAGGATCTTGAAAATCAAATGAGGAACTGCATCTGAGAAATCACATTTTACAAATGGTGAAACTGAGAAACAAGGTCAAATTCTGAGAGCCTAATTTGAAACATTAATTAGTATTTAGAATTTCAGACACAACATCTATTTACGAACAGCTTCCCCAGATTTCTTTGGCAGCTGGAAGCACTCAGCATTTCTGCAACACAGATCCCAGAGGTCTGACATCCAGTAAATGAGGAACACACACAGCTAGTGACCACCTGTGGGAAGCTTGGTTTAAGCAACTTGAGCATCACTGAAACTCTGCAACAGCAACACAACTCAATTGTCTAGAACAGCATTTAATTACATTAACAGCAAAACCTCTATTTGAACTTCCCTGTCCCTCCTTTCATGTCACACCTCAAACATCTGCTACAAAGGAGTCCTACAGACTTTTTCATTTGCTAGCCAGTTCCCATTTTTCCCCAGAACAGGATCAGTCCTTGAGCACAATGATGGTCCTGTATGCAGGTGTGTTCATGTGCAGGTGCCTCTATAGCTATAAATATTATCTATATGGACACATGCCTTGTGACCATAGCTGTACAACAGCTTGCAGGTACAGAAATTTAAAACCTCTGTATGGATTAATAGGTTATTTTAACGTCAGTATTTCCAACTTGCTGATTTTTGTCTCTGCAGTCTTCATATGCTGCTACAATTTTTGTGGAGGAATTTTTCCAGTTCTTAAAACAAACTTAGAAAAACACTTCTGTCACAAGGCTGATTCATTCACATTCATGAAATGTTCTAAGGAGCAGCAGCAGATTACCATGCTTCTGGCTAAGAGGAGAAAAGGACCAACACTCTGAAGCCCTAAATTCTGTGCCAAATTCTGAAGGAAGTGTCCCACAGCAGCAGGCACACATTTTCCCATTTTTAATTTGCAAGCTTGATGCTTTTGGTCACATCTCCTCCAGTCTTGTCCCAGCCCCTTGTCTTCCCCACCTCTGATTCATCCTTTCAACGCTATTTTTTTTTAATGCTTATTTTCCTTTTTTAAACTGAGTCCATCTGTGTTTCCCAGTGTGCTTATCCTACTATCAAACTGCATTGCTTGCTTCACCTAGGATTAATTTCTGCATTGCAGTTTCTCTCATCTACAGACCTATTTTACACTCTTGACCTACTGTCCTGCGTCCCACTCTTTGTGCCCTGCCAGTTCCAGTTTCTTTCATCTGACAAACCTTCTTGCAATTTGTGTCTCTTCCCCTCCTACAACTTCCAGGTTTCTGGACACATCTCATCAACATGCTGAAGAGTGCCTGAAAGATCCTCAGACCCTACTCCAAATTAATCCTAAGTCCCATGTTGGCTCCTTCTAAGGACTTATTTCTGTTTGCCCCCTTGGGCCTGGTGCAATCAAAGACCACCAAAGAGCACCAGGAGGCAGATGCCAAAGACACCCTAAAGAAAGCAAAGCATTACATAACAGAAACATGGCCTTAAAAACAAGGCAGGAAGGTGCTCAGTTCTCAGTCATGAAGCTCAGTCCAGTCCCGCTTCTGGAGCAGCTTAGATAGACTTTCATAGCAAAGTCCAATCTTTCCCCTAACATTTCAGACTATGGGAAGAGTGCTGAGTACATCTGCCCAGGCAACACATATATTCCAGGTCAGTACTGACAGGTAGGTGAGGTCCCACAAAAATAGTCCATATTCAAGCTTCAGCTGACAAAAAAAAAAGTCATCTTCTCTAATGTAGCCATGTCTACCTAAATTCAGTCATTACAAGCTTTCAGAAAAGAAAAGTCCCTCTCAAAGCAAGACTGGAGAAAACATCCCCTCAGAGCAGACACAATCCAGCAAAGTTTAACTGCACTGCTCCAAAGCATAAGGGTATTAAAGCTGTTCAGAAAAGAAGCTGGCAGAACTCAAAGCAGAAGCCATTGTTTTCCTCTTGCCTCAACATCAGAAGCTGCTGAACTCTTCCAACTGACATTTTGCAAAGAAGAAAAAGCTTCAGCCCCTAGCTAAATGCACACTTTACAAAATTTCAATTGAAATATTTAAGTTTGTTCTCAACTCCACTGCAAAGCAGAAATATTTCTTAGACACATCTCACAGCTTAAGTAAGATCTAGAACAATTAGGCCCATTTCCCATATTTATTTGGGCATTTTACATGCCATTAATTACACTGACAAATGAGTGATGTGAGTACAGATAGTCAATTTTATCTTTTCTTTCCCCCCTAATCTCATGTGTTGTTACCAAATAAAAAAAAAAAAGACACCACTAATGAATTGCACTTTTAAAAGGTTTTTCCTTAGTCTTCCAAAACAGCTGTCTCCAGTTACATCAACAGCTGAAAACACAGTACATTTAGGGAGTATCAATCAAATTTGTTATTGAGTTCATGTGTGTTTGGCAATCACTGCAAAAAGGCATAGAAAGATATGACTTTTCAGGAGCTAGAAAGGCTTCACATCAGGTAACTCCAGAGTGAAAAACTGTCCATACTTACAAGGACTCCATGAGAATGGGATTCTTCTACATGAACCAAAATAGAAATTGACTACACAATTAAGTTCATTTAACGCTACTGTTTTACTAAAGTAAGACAAAATTTAAAGGATAACCATTTCCTTGCAGCTTTTTTTCCTCATACACAGGTTCCCAGGACACACTGTATTTAATAACTCTTATGCAATTAGCATTCATTATGCTGTATGCCACAACAGGCCAGGCTGGAGACACACTGGTACTTAAGGACAGCATCCACAAAAACTCTTACACAACCAGTGTTATTCATTCTGTCTGCCACAATGGGCAGAGCTGGAGACTCTCTGCTAGTTTAGGACATCAGCCACAATGAGATTTACTTTCAAATGAAGGAAAGCCATGTCTCCCACAGCTGAAGTGAGACTGTGTTATTAAGAAGTCTATTCTGCTTCACTTCTCTCCCAAGCAACTCCCACACATGCACACACATTCTGAACTGACAAGCAAGAATTGGGATGTCAGAACCTGCCATTTACCACAATCGCCACCTTCCCAAGACAAAGATTTGTGCTGCAGCAAGAAGTCACTGCTCTTCAACGTGCCCAGTTCCTGAAATCTATCACCCAAGGTAGGTCAAAGCCTGCTTTGCTGAAGTCATGCTGTATTTCAAGCCCCAGCCCTGCCTGAGAAGTCAAAGACTTTGCTTCACAAAAAGCCCTCACAAAACAGACATCACTGAACAAAAAGCTGCACTGTCCACTAGCTTGTTTAGCATTCTTACTTCTTGAAAGAACATGCAAACAAAAAACACATTTCCTCTGGCAGGACTACAAGTGTAGCTTGTAGACACGAGGCTGACATAAATAAAGCTAGCACAGCATAGAAAGCAGTCATAAAGAGAATCCTCCAACCATATGGGTCTTCTGTGAAAATGAACTGGAAGCAAGCTTGACAAGCTCAACTGGCCACAAGAGATGTGATGCCAACTCAAGTGTTTGCAACAGACTAATGCAATTAAGTTGAATAAACAATATCCTGCAACTCTCCCATAAGGCAGCTACATCTGATTCCCTGCTTGACCTCCACAACTTGCCCTTGGTCCCTGAGTCTCTGAGGAGACTCACTGCAATCTTTTCAGAGTCCACAACACAGAGTTCTCCTCCCTCCCATGAAAACAGCACAGCGAGACAAGATAAATCCTCTTGATTGTTAGTGCGGGAGTTGTGCAGATTGTGCAATGGAACAAAAGCAAAAACACAGCCTGTGCTGAGCAGCAAGAAATTCAAATAGCCTGGCCAAGGCCCTGCTTCACTGAGGTGCTCAAAGGCAAACCCACCTTCAGCACACTGGTGTCCAACCACACACTAAGGGTTCAGCATCTGCTTAACTGGAGAGGCTGCAGCCCTGATTCAGCAACATGTGACTTTTGTGGGAGCTGGATCAAGCATTCCAAAACCCAAGTTGTTTAACTACTAAATTTTCTTAAGTATTGTCCTTGCTATTTCAACTGCAGTAAGTGCCCATTCCACTCTTACTGTATGCTCCTTCTGTGTAACTCAGAGCTGTAGGAGTTTGCTCTTGCTGTCCCCTAGACTGGTCAAGACCATATCACTGAAAGGCAAATGAACTGCACCCTAGAGAGATTTACGAGAGTTGTAAATCTGTTGGTCAGTTAAGTGAAAGCTGCCCAAACCTAGGGCATTTGATCAGTATACAGCTCTTCTGCTTCACAACATCCATTACACCATCAAAACATTCAACACTAAGACAAGATTCTGATAAAGATGGTGTTCTCTAAAACTTATGGACCCCAGAAAGAGAAATCAGATTTCTGCCATGCTTTCAAATAAAGCATTTCACCTTAACAAAAAGGAACAAGATATCCTTGCTCTCTTCAACTTGCAGACTTTAAATCTCTGCAACCAATGGACCATTTCTGAGATGTCAATAAAAAAAGCATCCTCTGAAGAGCAAGTTTACTGTCAGTATCCTCAAGTTCATTGTGCATGATTCACATGCCCAGTGGAAATTGAAAACATAGAGGACTCTCAAATCAAAACAGCTTAAAGGCTCCTGCCATAAACTGAGCAGGAAAGCAGAGCTTTGGGCAAGATCTGTTGTCTCTAAGTACGCTCTTCCAGCAGCTCAAACACTGGCTGAGTTACATAACTTTTCTACTGCTGTTTTCAAGTTATACAAGAATGCACAAGAATCACACAAATGTTTACAGAAATTCACAGCCACGTTTAATTAAAAGCTACTATGTACCAAAGAAACAAACAAGAGCCTTCAAGGACTTACTATGAAAATACAGAAGAAACCCAGCAATTCTCAGAGGCAAAAAACCACAAGTAAATTTCCAACTTACAAACCTAGTGCTTTGCCTTCTATTTGTATGCAAAATCTGTTTTATTTAAGAAAAATCACTGAAGTTTACAATGAAATATCAATTTTCACGTAGCCTGGAACATCTCTCCTAGGCTATGACGGGAGCTGGAAGAGAGTGTAACTTCTCTGAAAAGCTAACTAGTCACCTCCAAAACATGAACTACTTTCTGAAGTGGAATAAAGGATTATTATAAAGAGATAAGCATGTTTTATAACACCAAGGGTTCTTAAGCACCCAGCAATAATCACCACAATTCCTGTGTTTGAACAAAAGAGTCAACACTAATTGGTCTGCTTCATGACACAGGTTACTGCAGGCTCTTATCACTTATTGTCACTTATCAACAACTTTCTGATGCTGAGTAAAATGTATTACCTTATACCTGTTATCTACCAAAATGAAAACCTAATCACAGCAAAACTGTACCTTTCCATGAAATAATAGTTATTACTATCTTTTTTTAAGTATTAAAGATGAACCAAGAAGCGCTATGGGACCAGAACCAAATGAGACATCTCTGTGATTAAACTGTCTGCTTAACTACAGACTAATTCTGATACCTGGAGCCACAAGAGAAAAGACGAGAGAAAAAAAAAAGGGGTCACTGATTCATGATTTTTCCGAAACACCTACTGAACACACCACCCTCTGGAGCCCGAACCGTTCTCTCCACGCACAAGTCAGTGCTTGGAAAGTCGTCTTGGGCGTTTCGCGAGGCTCCCGATGCCTCCTTACTCGAAAGCTGGAGGAGAGCCAGGCTGCCCTGCATGTACCCCGCAGGTGCCACCGCAGCCCGACTCGGGGCACCTCCGGCCGCTGAGGCCACACGGCGCGGTGCCCGCTGCCCGGCACAGGACACCCTCCGAGCTCCAAACGCCGGCTGTCCCCTTTGTCCCCGCACGCTTCTCTCCTTCTCCTCCGCGGGTCGGAGCCTGGGGGCTGCCGCGGCCCCGCACCGGAGCGTTCGCGGTCTGCCTGCGAACAATGCGCGCCTTTTCTGGCGGAGCTCCCCGGCCGCGCCGCGCCGGCCCCCGCCCGCCGGCACCGCCGCATTGTTACCGGCGCTGCCGCCCCCTGCACCGCACCGCCCCGCTGCCGGCACGGCCCCGGGCCCCGCACACCTGCCCCCGGGCCCTCTTTGTTCCCTTACCTGCGGCGGGAGAGCCCCGCAGCGCCGGCACGGCGAGCAGCAGCGGCAGCAGGGCGGGCAGCGCCGGCCGCCACCGCGCCGCGGCCACCGCGAAGCGTGTCATCCCCTCCATGGCACGGCACGGCCCGGCCCGGCGTCAAGTCATCGCGGCGGTCCCCGCGTCCCCCCCGCGGGGGGCTGGAAGGGCTGGGCGGGCTCGGCGGCTCCTCCCGGGCGCATCCACCGCCGGCGGGGCTGGGACGCCCGCGGACGGGAGGCCGCCGCAGCACCCACCCTTCCCCACGCCCACCCCGTGGGGAGCGCTCACGGGGGCAGCGCCGCGACGCCTCCCAAGAGCGGCGGGGGAGGGCGAGCGGTGCGGCTCGGCGCCCGGAGGGCAGGCGGAGGGGCAGCCCCCGCACTGCGGGACAGCGGGGCTCCTCGGCGGGACGCCTACGGCCCTTCACGTGTGAGAAGCCGGCGGCGGCGGCAGCTCAGACCCGGCACCCGCTCGCTCCCCGCCCGCCGGCGACGCGCTGCCCCCGGCGGAACCCGGCGCGCGGCGGCGCGCACAGCCGGCCCGCCCGCCACCTGCGCGCTCCCGGCCGCGTCCGCGTCTGCGCGGGGGCGCGCCCGGCCCGCCCCCTCGGCCGGGGCGGTGGGAGCGGGGCGGGGCCGTGAGGGGCGGGACGGCTGCGGCTCCGCCCGGCGCCTCCCGCCCGCCCGCCGCGACCCGTGGCGCCGGGACGGTGCTGGGAGTGCCCCGGGATGGCCGAGGGCTGCCGCTGTCTGCTCCCGGAGCGGGGTGTCCCTGCTGCCGCTGCTTCCTGACTGCGCTCTCCCGCGGCACAGCGAGGTTGGCAAGCCGGCAGTCCCGTCCCTCAGCCCTCAGGGCAGGCTGAGTGGTGCCTGGGCTCTTCCCCAGGCGGTGCACGGAGGTTTGAGAGCTGGAACGGTAACGGGCGCGGCAGTGAGGGTAGAGCTGTGCGGCAGGACACCCAGGGGATTGCAGACATAAGGACAGACGACCCTTTCACCGCAGGGTTTGTCCTGATCCCGGCTCTCCTCAGGAGCAGGGGTGAGCGCAGCAGTAAAAGAACCACAAAAAGAACCATACCAGTAAAAGAACCATACACGAGCTGTGAGGGGAGCCCTGCACAGGGCAGCCCCAAGAGTCAAACACCATGTGCTCGGGAACCTTGTCCAAACACTTTTTCAGCTCTGTTAGGCTTGGTGCTGCGATCACTTCCCTGGGAAGCCTGTTCCACTGAATAACCATCTTAAGGGGGAAAAACCTTTTCCTAATATCCTGGCCCTATCTCCATGACACAGCTTCAGGCCATTTCCTCGGGTTCTGTCACTGGTCACCAGAGAGAAATCAGTGCCTGTCATGCTGCTTCCCCCCCAGGCAGGTGTATGAGGTCTCCTCCAGGCTGAACTGACCAAGCAACCTCAGCTGCTCCTTGTATGGTTTCCTCTCAAGGCCCTTCTCCATATTCATGGCCCTCCTTTGGATGATTTCTAATAGTTTTAGATTCTTTTTTATATGGTGGCACCCAAAACTGCACACAGGACTCAAGGTGAGGTTCCAGCAGCACAGAACAGAGCAGATCTCCCTTGACTGGCCAGAGATGCTGTGCTGGATCCATCCCAGGATATGGATGGCCCTTTTGGCTGCCAGGGCACACAGTCACTAAGGAGCACCAACCAGGGACAGCTGGGAAAAGATGCCACTACAGATTAGAGCTGGGCTCACATATGTTTCAGCTGCACTCAGAATTAACCAGGGTATCAGTTCCTCGGGAACACATCCATTGCAACAGAAACAACTCACTCCCAGAGATGGATGGAGGGAGAGAAGGATTCATTTTGCTGACATGCAGAAGTAAAACAATGAGCTATACCTGTACATCACACAATGAACATCACACTCACTCAACAAAGGAAAATTAAGCACGGTGAGTCCTTGGCAATGGAAATAAGCAAAGCTGAAATCACATCAGCTGAAGATGTGGCTCAATATAGACATCACAAATAAAGAGAGGGTGGGAAATCTCAAAAAAAACCCCTGGTTTTACATAAGACATTTTCAGGGTCAAAAAGTCCACAGATGCCATTTTATCAAAGGCAATCAACTATGATGAGTATTTCAGGCCTTCTAGGACAATACTTTCCTCTACTAAACTGACCTATAATTTCATTCTAAAAGTCATTCTCAGTCAACAAGATAATTTTTTTTTTCAATTTGTACAGTAGAGAGACATTTTACAGAATATTTCATGGGTGTTTACCACATATATCTTCAATCTAAATTAAACATCTAAGGTATAAAAATCTCATGCAAAGATGTTAAACATTGCAAAAAGAAGACCAAAGCAGGACAAATCCCCCTCCGCCCCATAGTTTTTGAAATATCTAACAGAAAACTGGATGCAGAAAAACTTGCATTACGTCACCTTTTTCCCTTTTTTCTGAGCAAATAAAAAAATCAGGGCCTGAGGATTACTTCTGCTGCATTAAATTGCTGATAGACAAAAGAATGGCTCTGATATTCCTTTTAATTTACTAAAACCAGAACCCATTAGGACATAATTTTTTTCTTTGTGACTTGCCAGTCCCTGAAAACAGCTCAGCTCAAAAGAGCACTCTAGCCTTTTGTTGTAATTACATACCCACCATTTGTGGATACAAGCCATGTCAGGTACTTCATTGCTGCCATCTCTTTCAGTTACTCATGTCCTCCTTAACCTCTCCTGCAAATGTGCAGTGCAGACTAAACAATATTCACCAAAAGCTTAAAAAACCCCACATCTTTCCAATGTGACTTCATTGTAAGCAGCTGTGTGCATGCATGTTTGGCATTGGAGTATGCAGTCACATACTCTTTCTGTTTGCAAAATGTGGTTTTCTTTTTCTTTTAATAAGCTAGCCCTCAGTAAGTGGACAGGAATCCATCTCTCCTTCAGATTCTGTGGGTGTTTTGGCAGTTAAGACCCTTGAAATGCTTAATTACAAAACATATTTCAGACCCTGCCTATCATCTTCACCTAAAGATACCACATTTCACTGTTGTCCTAACAGTGCCTCTAGTAACAGAGCACTTAATGCTGCCTTTAGTACATTTCAGATTGCCTGTAGATAATTTGTTTCACCAAGATCCAGAGGTAACTTTCCAGACTAAAGTGTGAGACTTCTCTCGTGTTTCTAAGATGTCATCCATAATGAAATACTCTGCAACCACTAACTCATTCACTGTCTCGCCTAACACGATTTCCTGCTCCAGTTCCCAGAGTTCAGTTCACGAAAATAATCTCCTTGTCTTGTATTTGGGTTCTTGTTCCCCAGTTTCTGTGTCTTTTGAGACCAAACTGGTAATTATGTTACTTGCCCGCTTCCTGGGGCAATTTAAGAACTGTCACATTCCATTATATATTCTCTATTCCCTTGAAATTTCACATGTTCCAGCAGACACCTCCAAATTAAAGTCCTGTTGGTAAACAGTAACCAGCACTGAAAGAGGAGCTGTGAGATTGTTACCTGTTATGCTAGAGTCCATCCTCTGGTTTGGGCTGCTGTTTCCAGAAGGTGTGAAAGAATTTCCCTCATCTCAGATGATCCTCTGTCTTGTTTTAGCCTCTTCTTTCCCCAGAGCCATACTTTGCCATACTGGGGCAATGCATTTACAGTTTTAAGTCCTACTCCTCTTAGTAATTACATTAACTTTAGGATTTTTGCACTGTTGTTTAGTTTCTTTAAATTTTTGCAGTCCTGGAAAGCTACATCACTTGTGTCAACCTGATTGACGTTAACTTCACCCATTTGTCTTGATGAACCAGGGCAGGATTTATGCACATGAACTTGGCATCTTTGTGGTAGCTGACTCCCACTGATTTAAGACCAACTGCCTTCTCTCCCTCTCTCTCATCTCCTTTTCACCTATTGCAGATGCATAGATAAAAGATGCTACAGAATAACCAGCAAGAACTTCACACAGATGTCCCTTGTTCAGACGATATGCTGGGATTTGTGGTGGAGGCTGTGTTTTTCCTTTCCCTTTGGAACAGCAAAAAAACCAAATCCAAAACACCATACATGCTTCTAACAAGTATCCTAAGTCAAGAACAACAGTTAATTATATCAGTATAAAAAAACCAAAACAAACAAAATCCCCAAAGACCTATAGGACACTTCAGATTCCACTAAAACAGAAGTCTGAAATAATGTCACATTTTGTTAGGACATTAAAACAGACCAGAAATAGTGGAATTTTGCAAACTCAAAAAGTGAAAGCAGCTATAATTTTAACTAAGTTTTACACTGCAGCTTGCAAATGCATTTATCATAAGAAGTGACTGACTTGGAAGGTGAGAAATTCTTTCCTGTGGTATCCTGCTGTGATCCATGGTGATATGGAGCAAGATATGAGACATCCTGCTCAAGGGAAGAGTAGAAGCAATCTTTTCTAACAGTGTGACTTGCAAGGGTTATTTACTTAGTGCTGAATGACTTCCCATTGCACATTCACCAGGAAGCTTTTGACATTACTGAGCTTTCCCCTACAGCGGCGGCTACTCTGATTTATCACTGGGTCAAGGCTGAGGATGCAAAAAAAACCCAAAGGCTGTGCAAAGTATGATTAGATTAATGATGACAGGCTTCACCTGGAAACTGAGAGTTTGTTTTGTGAAGGGAGTAAGGAGGGAAAAATCCCCTCAACATTTTAGATAGGAGCCTTAGAAGTGAATACACACTTCAGAAGCTGCATCCTCAGCTGTGGAAATGTGCACTCACACTGCAGTGACAGAAGCAAGAGCGTCCTCAGAAGGCTCTTCTTGGAACTGCTCACATCTTGTTGCCTGGGTTTTGCTGGAAAGAAAGCTGTGAAATTAGACCCTTTGCCAACCGGGAAGCACTTTCCAATCACCTTGCTTTTTGTGGCAAATGTAATATCCAAATCCAGAAACACAATTCTCAAAATTTCACATCAGAACCCTGGTTCAGAGACACTGAAGTGAATCAGAAATCATCAGCATTATTTCCCACAGATCCAGACAACTGCCCAGTAATTTAACTTCCAGTTATTTCTAGTTTGGGACCCAGTGACCAGAGCTACTGCTGATATGTTTTCCTTCTGTGAACAGTATTTGTGTAAAACAACATCAGGGGTTTTTTTCCCCTGTTCTTTTGCTGCTGCTTAAACTTGTGCAGAAACAGATTTTTGTGACTGTTTCCAATTTACTGGACTACCCATTGAAAAAATATTTGAGGACAGTGTTCTAGCCTGGCTTTGTGAAGACCTTCAGACAGTTTGTTGAACTATTCCAATGCTCTCAGACATCTAGTTTTCTTACCAACACTTGTGTCTAAGAAGCAGAGAATGCTTTTTTTTTAAATTAGTGGTTTTCTTTCACTCTCTGCAAAGTTGTGTGCTATGGAAAGTCACATAGTATGTGACATAAAAAAGACTCAAATCATTTAGAGAACAATACAGCTCAGTCTTACTGTGCTCTTATGTTCTGTTTCTGAATTCTCACAGATTCCTTGATGCAAACCTGTGCTCTGGGTTACTTCTGCCCTGCTCCTTCTAACTAGCTCAGGAAGTACAGTAGCAACAACTGCTGCCACAAGAGAAAAAAGCCAACTTCAAAACAGATTGGTTTCATTCTAGAAAAGTCCAATGAAAGTACTAGAAAGTATTTTTTTTAGGTTAAAAAGTGCAAGGAAAAAAACCCCCACATTGATACTTCTAAGAGTATCAATGTTTGTATTTCAGGAGCTTAACAAGACTCTCCGGTACAGTCTCATGTTGTAACAGTGTAAGAAGCGATATTGGGAACTGGCACCACAAACACTCATACAAATACCAGGAGCAAATACCAGATTCTCCCTATATTAAAAGTAAAAAGGCAAGAGAGGCATGTGTGCTCTGCTTTAAATCCTGAGCTGCTAAGCTGGAGAAATACATGAGTATACAGAGGTAACTATGAGAAATAGCCTTGCATTTTAAAAAAGTAGGTGTCTAATAAATGCCTTTCTTTTACATTTCTCCTATGAATTTCATTGAGACATTAGAGAGACTGTGTATCTCTGATACACAGCTTCATGCTACTCCTCCTAAGATTGATTACTCTGATTGCCTTCCCTGACTCCCTCACTTTCAGTACCTGCCAAAGCCTTTTATCTGAAATTCATTTCTCTTCCAGAGAAAATGTTACAATAACAGGGCTTAGTGTTTCTCCCATAGATGTCTGAAGTGCTGGTCACTTTTCCTTCATACCTTCAGTCAACCTCACCATTAACTATCCTATTTTGTTCATAATCTATCATTTTGTAACACATAGACACACCATATTCAGAAATTATCGCACCACAGATATATTTTGCTCTATCAAACTATCCTTCATTCTTATTCACCGAGCAACTGTAAATAATTCCATCTCTCCTTAACTAACTTACCCTGTTTAAAATAACACTGTTATAACAATAATGCTATAGCACTGATCATATTAGCATTTAGATTATTTTACTGTGTTATGAAATAACACAAAAATAAAAAAGAGCAAGCTAGATCGTTTCTGTTTTAGTTGTGTAACTTAAGAAAAGTAATTTTCAAGTACAGTGAATTTACCAAAATATATCCTTGGTAATCCCATTTTGAACAGAGTGCTCACTGAAAAGGTCACTTACACATATATCCATTAAGCTCCTCCCACAAAACAGAATAAATTGAACTTTCCTGTCACTTTATGCAATGTCAATAAATACACCCAAAAAATACCCAGACTTTGCAAAATCTTCCCCCACATCTGTTTCTAGTTATCACATTATAATTCAGGATACATCTCTCATCCCATTCCAGAAACTGTTTGAACTTCATATAAATGATAAGGCTTTCTCCTGTCTGGCCCAGATATAGTTTATAGCAGAGATTATTCAAATGCTATCCTAATTTATATAATGAACAGGGAGATCAGTAAGTTTCACCAGAGTCAGGGATCAGTGTCTTTTGGAAAGTAAGAATAACTAAATCAGGCAATTGGTAGATGCTTTGCCTGATTTTAGCAGGAACAGCTGGAAGGAACATTTTCAAAATCTTGTCCATGACATTCCCCTCTAGTGAGCTTTTGCACCTGCTGACAGTTGCTGTTAGCCTGATCTTCCTAAAAGAAATGCTTTAGCAGCCCTTTTCCCTTCCCTCAAATCTACTTTGATTTCCTGCTGTTGATGGTTTCTGGTCCCTCTAGAAGTTCCAACCCCAGGCTCCCTCCCATTCAATAGCTGTCACACAATACCTATACTTCTGTTCTCTACTCTTTTTTTCTTCGTTCACATTCATCTTCCTACAGTTTCCCTACCTTTATATCACCCTAAAGACCTTTTCTCCCCATGTTGCTTTCCCACCTTTCAGTGAAATGTCACCATCCAAATCTTTGTTAAGCAAGAAACTTACTTTCTATTACTATACTTGAGACCCAAATTCTGTGATTCCTAAACCATGTTTCACATTATTTGCTCTGACAGCATTGTCCCCCACCTGAACACCCTTGGTTAGCATTGAACACTGCAGTCAGGGTGATGTGCAACTCCTTGTTACCTTCATTACTTTTTTTCTGTTCCAAAAGCAGAGCTTACAAACCCTGCCTGCAAACCACGACCCCTTTGTATCAAATTCAACAGACACAGAGCAAAGGGAACCAGAAAAGATGGTCCTTGTCTCTCTCTCTCTCTATTAAACAGCCAGAGTACAAATCCCAGTTTTGGAGCTGGCTCATTCAGCTTTGCCTCAGGGATATTTGCACCATGGTGTGTCACAGTGCAGCTGTGCCCTAAGTAAACTTTAAAAGACCATTGTACAGACTTGTGACAGGCAGCCATAACAGAGAGGCATAAAACACTTGAAAAGCCTTAATCGTCGAGAAAATGAAGAGTTTGGTAAAGACAATGTTTGAAAGAGAAATAATTTAATCCAAAAAAGCCAGACCTGAGTCAGAACCTCCGGGTAAAATTTCTGGCAATGGGATAAACCACCATGGAAATCACCCTCCAAGAACAGCAATAATCCCCTCTTCCTTTGGAATTTCAAGGCTCATGTAGACTGTGCACAGAGCAGAATCCAGGGAAAAATATTAGATGCCATGAAAGGCTTACTCTGCTGCTAAATTCAGAGACTGAGAAATGAGCTGAAAGCTCTGGTGTTACTAAGGTACCTCTTATTCAAGCTCAACTATCTTTTACGTTTAATATTCATTACAGGATGCTGATCTGGTGTTTTCTTCTGTGCTCTGATACAGATTTTAAGCTGAAAAATCCTGTGAACAAGATCGAATTACTGACACAGATGCATTAATTGGCTATTTGATATTATCATATTCTATGTTCCTCACAGAAGTTATTAAAATGATTTTCCTTCCATCAAAAATGGGAGAGAAGACACACACAAATGTGAAATTGCCTCTGAAGCACACAGAGACATCAGTGGCATGGGTGTTTGCCTCAGCAGTGCAGTGAGACGTGGCTGGCACATGCTCCTGAGCATCCAAGTCTTCCATAAAGATAAATGCATGGCTAATTGCAGCCTTCCTTCTCAGGTGCCATGGCAGCAGGCATCACCCAGACTGGGGTTAAAGCATTAGAATAATTAGCCTGAGTCAGTGGTGGGCCAGTATTTTCTGCTGTGATCACTTTACTGGAGTGGAGCTGCCTTGTCAAAGCTGCCTCCAAAACTCTGTAAATGCTCCCTCTAAACACTGAGGCTGAGTCCCAAGGGAAAAGGCAGCACAAAAAGGAGAGACCAAGAAGTTAAGAAAAAGGAGGACAAAATAATCCTGTGCCACAGAAGAAGTTAAAAAGGCACGAGCTGCAGCTGCTGCCAAAGTTTTGTTAGGAGAGCTACTGGAGCAAGCAGCTGCAATTTGAGACGAAACTCTTTCCTCCTCCAGTTCTTTTCAGCAATATTTTATGCAATGTTAAATTAAGGTCAGATAAAGGACATATTGGTAATGTTCTTGCCAGTGAAAACCACAAGTTCACTACTACATTATGTTTATTTACTTACTGTTTGATAAAAAGTGTTTCCCTTTGAAGGTCCATTTGAGGAACCTGTGAAACAGCACAATATTTGGACACAGCTCTGAAGAGTTAATGGAAATTCTCTGTGCTCTGTCTGAAGTCAGTTGGGGTTCTCTTTCAGCATATTAGCTGAATATATACCCAGGGAATATTTTACTTTGTTTTATGTTTATTGCCATTTACAAAACTTACACTAATAGCCCAATTTCATGCAATTATCTGAATGCAAAACATTGTTCAGTTGAATTCCCATAACCTAATCCTACTAGTTCCCTTGGCTGTCTCACTTTCAATTATGAACCAGGGTCTGTGCACATCAGATGAAACGCTGCTATTGTAAAAATGTAACCTTTCTTTAGAAGTTATTTTCAGTGGTCTTCTGCCATGCAGGCTGTTTTCATTGTCTGCAACCAAAAGCACTTGAAGGAAATCTGATTTTAACATCCCAGCCTTGCAGTACATATACTTTAGCTAGAGCGGTTTGTTGTGTTTTTGTGGTAACGAGCCAGTTGTGTTTGCACCATAATTGTACCTCTAAATGTCTCTTGAGCTGCAAAGTGGGGCAAAGTGTGGCTTTATGAATATACAGGGGAAGGGGAAGAAAAGAGGAAGGCCATACAGAGAGTTACATCTTTCTTTTCCTTACATATATAACAGAGCTAACACAGTTTTGAAAGGCAAGCAGTGGATGATGTTAACACTCCATCAGTGCCAACTTGGTGTTCAAGTCTGAGTATTGAGATATCCTGAGGCTGGCTAAGGGTTCATAGATGTTTGGTTTCGTACTTACTGTCACCTTTTTGAGGCCTTTACAGCTTTTATCTGCGATATTTAGTCCACAACCTATGAAAAAAAAAGTGAGCTTTTTATTTCTTTTTGAGTAAAA
The DNA here is from genome assembly GCF_028769735.1 of Zonotrichia leucophrys gambelii. Classification (NCBI taxonomy): domain Eukaryota; kingdom Metazoa; phylum Chordata; class Aves; order Passeriformes; family Passerellidae; genus Zonotrichia; species Zonotrichia leucophrys. The sequence continues at coordinate 10,299,517 of NC_088170.1, read as the reverse complement.
TCCAGGATTTATTAAATCATATGACTCCAGGAACTAGGACTTGAAGAAAAAATACCAAAGAAGCTGAAATTTGTAAGAGTCAGGGACAATGTGCTACATTCCCCAAAACAAGTTAATGAATTAACCTAGCCAAGTGACCTGCCTTTCTGGAAAGTAAACATGCACCTTGAAAAATGTGGATAGTGCCATACTGCAGAGTGTACTTCCTTGAAGCTTTGCAAGGTTTGGTTCTGGTCTAGTACATCCCCCTCCTCCTGTTCCTCTGAAATACCAATCCTGCATTTCCTTATTTGTGCTCTTTTACTGTGCTTTTGGTTGATTACAGGCCTATTGGGTAGGAGGAAATCATTCTTACATCCACTTTGGAGGGAACAAGCCTTGCTTGATTCAACCAGGACAGATGTAATAGATCATTTTCACTGAAGTTACCTACCTACATTTCTTTGAAACTCAGTCTAAACTCCATTCCTTTGTTGAGAATTGAAAGAAATAAGATTCATTTCTTTATGAGATAGGGCAGACTTCAGCCTCTGGCCTTGCCTGGCTCTCTCATTTGTCTATAGAGGAAGGCTTTGATAACCTGGGCTTTTTTTGTACATGGATAATGTTACATGAAATTAATCTCAACCCTGATGTCATATTTTGGATAGCCATAATTCAAAATAGTAAAATGAAATTCCTTTTTTCATTTTTGCTGCCTTAAATATCTTCCATCTCTTTTTTGCCCTAAAGGAACAGCTGCCTCTCCAGGCAGTGAAATTTCTGTTCCTTATAAAAGCTACACATTTATCTGATATTATTATTCAGGTCTCCAAATGACCTTCCTCAAAGAAGGGAAATTGGAGATATCATATTTTGGTTTTTAAAGGGGGAAAAATAATCAGAAAAAGAGGGAAGGAAAAAAAAAAGAACAGTAAGTTTTTAAGCAGGAGAGCAATAAAGAACAAACACACTGGTTTTACCTTTGCATTTCACTTTTTATATACTACTTATATAATCATGCACCCTGATAAACACACATAGATAGCCTTGTTATTAATTACCTTTAAGGAATCCTTCAGATACTAAGGCATGACTCTCCCATCTTATTTTAGCTGGCATGCTCTACACTAGTCCCTTGTCACTGAACCTGCAAACATGGCCACTCTGGCATTTTACTTACACAGGATTTTATTTGTGAAATTATTGTTAGCCAGAAGAATGTCTTGGGGAAAACAAATTTCATTTTATGCTATATGCCAGCCATCCCCATCACAGATGTCAAAGAATAAAAAATTATCTATTGGCTCTCTCAGGATTCTTTCATTTTCTCTGTCTGCTTTGTTAGAGCTGCCACAATTGCTCGTTCCTTGCAGAGCATGAGACAGACACGTGTAACATCTCCCCTCGCTTGCACAGGGAATCACTCACAAAGCTGGTTTCCTCTCATTAAGCCTCTCTAAGAAGTAACTGATAGCAATGCAGGCCTTGGCAATTATTTAACATTTGGAACAGACAGGAATAAGTGGACTGGCTGCCTTGATGCTGCAGCACTTCACTCTCACATGACTGTCTGGAAATCCTGCTGCCCTAAATCTCTGGTTTCTAGTGAATGTGTAGTAATACACCAGCCTCTCCTCAGGAATGCCTTTCACAGGCATGGAACTGTGTAAAAGCTTTCTAGCATTTATTTGTTATGTGCATTGCTAGCACAAAAGTTTGCATTGGAACTGGCAAGGTAATTAATTACTATTCTGATTTAACATTCCTCTTTCACATCTTTGCAATACCCATTAATATATATATGTGTATATATATACATGCACCCATACATCTATAAATATACTTTGCATTTGATGCCCTATTTTTGGAGCAGAAATCAATACTAGCTGCCCACTGCCAAGTGGCTCCCCACAATGCATGGCCATGAAATTCTGCATTAACAAACATCTGCATGTAGGACATAGAGGAGAAAAAAGAAACATGTTCAAATGAAGGCATCTTTCCATTTCCCACTTCCAAAGCACTATATCAACAGCAAATTGGAAGAGATCAAAATCCACATTCTTGGAGCTTCTTGTGTATCACATATCGCATTTAATTATACATTTTTCAAAAGACTCCACCTACTCTCTGAGACTAGAAATCTTTTAATAGCATGAAGTTAGTCAATCTTTCTTTCATTAATATTCATATATATGCCCCAGTTCTTACATTTAAACCCACTAATGAAGATTCACTGCTGCTGCAGCCGAACACTGCAGGACTGGGACCCTTTTGTGCTGCCCTGAGTAGCTCTGAACTCCATGATGGGCAAACAGCACTTATTAAACAGCAACACTTCACCTGCTTCCTGCTCCCTTAGCCCTTCTGTTAATTCCTTGGACAGTGCAGTCTCAGTTGAGGGGGGTTATGTTCTCATTGCAGTGATGTGAGAGATGGCACAGACTTGTATGTCGCTGTCCTCTGTGTTGAAAAGACATTTTTAATAATCCCTGGCAAGTTATTCAATCTTTTTCATCTTTTGCAATATAAAACGTTCCCCATTTTATGAAAGGGATACAACAGTGCTTCTCTTCTTTGCAAGGATTTTTTACAACCATGCAGCTTCTGGTTTCCATTTAGCACTAACTCGATCCCTTTATGCAGCACCACACTGGGATGGGTAAACTTAGCCAGGAACAGAGTCTGAAGGCAGAAGAGACCATTATGATCATCTAGGATTTTTCTCAGGGATTCCTGCATGAGGCTCCACAGTTTCAGTTGCCAAGGAAACAATTATCAATCTTTTCCATCCCTCACCATCCTTATGCCTCCTTCCCATTTTGCTGTTTCTTGCTACAATAAAAAGAATCTTGTCAAATGTTCTGGTCTCCAGCTCTTGCATCCTGACCTCCACCACAAAGAAAGAAAAGGAAAGGCTGTTGAGGATCCTTGGCTGGGAGTTCAGTCTGAAGTTTACCTCCTGTCCTTGAATTTTGTGCTGCAGGTGGACAGCTCTTTGAAAATGATCCTCTCAGCTGAAGATAGCTTATCAAATGCTCTATTGTTTGACTAACACAAGACATATTATTTTTTAAATTACTCAGCAGTGTAATTTAAATTAACACTTGATACATTTGTGGCATCTTTTCTTTCACCACAGCCTTAGCTTCCCTACAACCTCATGCAGAAATGCTTTGAGAAAAAAGAACACTTTATTATAACATGCAGCTGAAGAGCAAAAGCAATAATGAGGAAAAAAAAGGAGGATGCAAAAGATGGGAAACTGTGTAGGAGGAAGATAGAAGGCAAAAACTCTGCATCAACTAGAGAATAAATTAGATGAAGTCACAGCCAGAGAGAAAATTTTGAAGTCTCAGGAGGTTAAACTTGGTTACCTTCAGGCAAGTTACAGATCTGCATGGTCCCCTAAGGTCGAATGTGTTCCACCTGGATAGTTCATAGCTTCTGACAGTTGCACTGATTTTATTACTTTAAATACAACTCTGATCAGGGTGACTGTGTGAAGGACAGAAGGGTGACTCACCAATGGAATTTGTAATTTGAGGTATTCCCCTCAAATTCAGTGGAATTTTATCAGTGTATTCCACTCCTCAGTGTGCCCAAGAGGGAGGATGAACACAGCAACTGCAGCAAGGGAAAGAAAAGCCACAAAAAGCTTGTGGGGCAGAGGGCTGCCTTTTGATAATTCACCACTAAGGGGAATTACCATGCTTTTATAAGTAGCCTAACAATAGCTCACTTAAAGGCAAGCAGACTTACCTTGCAAACCTTTGAAATATCAGATGACCAAAGAAAAGTCAGATATGTAGAAACTGAAATATTCCTCAGAGTATACTTCTAGGGAGAGAGAAATAAGGTAGACAACATTAATAAAACAATTGCTGTTTATGATGAGAGAGAGATGCTTCAGTCCTTCCTCCTCTAGACACTCATTTTTGGGGCTTGCTGAGGGATTTTTTTATTCTGTGTGTGTATGAGCCATACCAGGAAGATTCTGAGGATGGCCAAACCATGCATGTTTACACAGAGGGTGTTCTCATATAATCACCACTATGGAAACACCAAGCACATGTCCAGAGCCATTGTGCCTCTTCTGGGACCTCCACCAGCTTACACCTCGGATGTGCCATTCCTCACTACAAGCCTGGGAAATCTGGACTTTTTGGCCATTTGGCTCCATTTGTTTCAGGCACTGCACTTAAACAATGTAGCCCAGAAAGATGCACCATACTAAAATCCCTGAAATATTTCTCTGCTGAAATCACTTGTCAATGATTTGGGGTGGTTGTAACAGAAGTAGTAAGATCTCTGTGTGAAAAAAAAATGATGGAGAAGACAAGTTATTTTTATGAATGTCAACAATATCTCAGTTTACTTTTTGGCTATTTTTCTGTCAGGCTGTAGAGAAGAATGTTAGAGGGAAACAAATAGGAAGAAAACAACAACAATACAGTTTTCAAATACCACAGCGAGGAATATCTTCCCACACACCTTCAGGCAGGCGAGTGTTAATTTCTCCTGAGTCCAGGGAGAATAAAGAAGACACTGAACTGCTGAAAAGCACAGCTAGACAAAGGGAATGGATGAACAGCAGTGTTGAGATGAGTCAGAAAATGCCAGTCTTTAAGAGAGAGTTGGGTTTGGCACTTGACCTTGAACAGGTGTGTTTATGCTTTGTGGAACTGCTAAAACAAACGTGTTTTCTGGTAAGACTTATGTACAGATGCTCTCTCTTTGTTTCATCTCATGTTTCATCTTCTGATTTCCTTTGGCTGAATAAACATCTTTTCTGTAGAAAAAAATATATATTCTTGAGCTGTCTGGATTAGCTGCTGGGTCAGTCAGTGCTGTGAGCCCCCAGGTGTGTTGGGTCAGTGCAGAGCAAAGCAGGCACTACTGGCTCCTCTATTCACATGGTGAGTGCTGTATTCAACAAACCTGGAGGGGAGGGAAAAAACCATCCCTGGCTGGCAGGGACATGACATGACTTAGCATGCCAGCTGCCTCACAAGCCTGTGCTTCCTCCCCTAGGCAGCAGCACACAAGCGGGAGAGCTCATTATTCTCATACAAGAGAAGCAACTCCATAACAACAAAACAAAGCCAGCAAACAAAACAAAACCCAAGAAAACCCCCCAACAAACAGGTAAACCTGAGAAAGGTACACTGTCACTTGACTCTGCTGTTTCTCCCACTGGGTTGTGCTGCATATTTCCCAGGCAACCGCTCTCCTGCTGCTGCCTGCCCCTGCCAGGCTGAAGGCAGGGAATGGGGTATCAGTTTGCAAAAAAAAATGATCCTACTCCTCACAGACACAGCACAATCTTCCCCTATGGCAGACCTGAGCACATTAATCAAGCAAGTGGCAGCAGGAGGCAGAATCTGAAGGTGGTTCTCTTTTTCTGTCCACATGGGCTTGCAACTATTCAACTCCTGTTTGCACTATAGGACGTCTTGGCCATGGGATGCAGGTCACAGTGTCCTCTTCACATCCCTGTCTGCAGATGTACCAGGGAGGAAAAGGCTCTCTGCTACTTAGGAGGCTTGAGAGGGAGTCAGAGAGGGTCCTGATCATAGAGGTCTTGTGTCCTGGAGCTTGTCTCTGGATCCAAGACAGACCCTTTATGCACTCTGGATCAAAACCTGCTCATTTGACTAAATCTCCTCTCAGATCTTGAATGTTTCAGACTCATCAACACCACCCACCGTGCTAAAACTTCCCTGTCTACTCCCACTCACATCTCCCAGCTATCCAAGCCTAAGTAGCCCCTTGCTGTCAGACCATGCTTGATCACTCTGCATGACTGTCTGCATCACTGCCTTCTGTCCTGCTACTCATTGCCAACCCCTTCTGTTAGCAAGTCATTTCATGCGCATTTAGATAATAAATTGTTACATTAATGGATTAAACAGCTTCCAGCATCATTCTAATCTGCATGAGCCTCTCCTGGGCTTCTCACTGGCTATCCTGAGGTGTGTCATTCAGCCTCCTCTTGGTGCTGTTCACACAAGCTGTATTGATGTCATTTTTAGGCTGAAAAAACAGTGAGTGTATTGCTGACTCATGTGCCCAACACAGTTTTATGTACCTTATCACTATGCAGTTTCCTTTGTCAACCAAATGCATAGTCTCATCAAAGCACAAAAATCAGGTTTGTTGGAAAGTTTGCTTACAGGTCCCATAAACTTTGTCAGTGGAATTATTTGTATTCTTTAACTTCGTTCTTTCTTGACTGATCCACACAAGCTTTCCTTTACTTTCCCAGGAATTAAGTCTAGCCAGCCTCCAATTACTGGACTCCTTCCTTGTCTGGGGCAAAATTATCACCAGTCTTTTTCCTCTGTTCTGTGTCTTTAATGTGCCCTGACCCCACCTTCCTCTGTCTGTCCCTACCCTGTCTCCTTCACAGAGTAGCAGGTTCTCTTTCACTCCTGGAGAGGCTTAGGGGAAGGGGTGGAAGCTTTTTCATCTCCCTTACGGAACACTGCAGAGCTATTGCATGTGTCAGACTTTGGGTTCTGGCAGGGTAAGGGACAAGAGAGAGAGCTGTGGAGATCTGCAAGCCCACAGAACCACCTTGGCAACTCCACAATATGTTGGTCTGATCCAGAGACAGCCCTGGTCACAAGAGGGACCAGACTGACCCCAAAAAAAGGGATGAGTGAGAAAGGTGGAGCTGGGAAGTTCTCCTGCCCCTGCTTACACTGCTCTTAACCTTTGTATAAAGGTTTAACAGTTGTGCAATGATTGATGATGGCATAGTCTTTTGGTTGCTATCAGAATCCCTTTGATTGTGACAATCCTTTTGGCTGTGACAATCCTTTTGATTGTTAGCAGGAGTGAGGTTCAAATTATATCATTTCTCCTTACCTGCAGGCCAATTCCAAAGTCTGCCGGAGTCCTTTCATTAGCATCAGATCAGAGTTCATGCTTCCATTTCCCTGGAGGTGTAAAAGATGCTTGCACTCCTGTTCCTTTTTAGGATGCTCAGCATGGTTCTGTCCTGCAGAACAGCAGCAGCATTTGCGTTTCCAGAGGAGTTACAGTGTTTCTTTCCACTCACCAGGCCTCTTTCATGCAGCCCACAGCTTCAGAGCCTCTGGTGGGGCTCCTTTCCACCAAGCTACATTCTCTGATTTCAGGATTCACCAGAGGATTAAAATAGATTTTCCCCACAAGTACTGAAAGAAATCAGTGCTTATTCACAAGGAAACAGACTCAAGATCACGCAGCTGTCCCACCCAGGTAACCTGCCATATGAGCCTGTATAAAGAGCATATTTCAGACCACAAGAAGCACAGGAGAAACACACATTGCACTGTACAGATGCAGCAGAGTTGGTCTCAGATGAGGTCAGTGTATTCAGCAAAGCACTTCAAGTGCCATTTGGTGAGAAAACCTATTAATAAATGGAGACAAAGGCCATAATAAACTAAAGAGCAACTGCTTCACAGTTCAGAGAGTAAATACAGTGCCCTGGGCAAGGAGGCGAGATGGCTCAATTACAGAGAGCTCAGCACACACCAGCTCAGACCATTGATAACTCTGCTTATCACAAGGAGAAAAATCACAATGATGGGAGAAAATAAATAAAAGAAGGAACAAGAAAAGTGAGAGAAGGAAGCCACAGAAAATTCAGCTTTATAGTAAGTGTGTGCATTGAACTGTGACACTGCACACAGTTAGAGGGCAAGGAGACACGTACCTTATTAAAGATCTCTTCTAAACTCCAGATCCTTTCTCTGTAACCTTCACCTTGTTACAAGTTTCTCTGAAACCTTCACTGTAAGGTCATACATGGTTCTGAAAAATTTTCCCCAGATTTTCATTCAACATAAGGTGGAAACTGAGAGCAGTTTGCTTCTCAGAGACTTTTTAAGTTACACTTTTTCTGCAAAGCAGATCATTGGCTTCTCAAGTGTTTGCACATTGATCAAAACCTTAGAGTATTTCTTGGTGAAAGCCTGGTCTCCTTTGAAAATTTTGGAAGTGGTTATGAGAAAAATCCAACACAAACACACTTCTCCACTCAGGGTTTTTTTTTCCTGGGGCTCAAATCAGGATGCTGCCTTTGCAGTTGAGGTGAAATATACTGGGGAATGGGGAAAAGTTGTGAAAAATCCCCCAACAATCCAAAGAGCTCCTCATCTTCATCAGAAGTTATCTTTCATTTTCCTTACTGTAGCCAAAAGCATCTTAGGAACATCTATTCATCAGAGCAGTCATCATTATTTACTGTAGCCACACTCAATGGATTTGACAATCTTAATAAGGAAGCAACTGATGGATGAATGGAACCCTGTGACCTTTTGCCATCCAGACTTTGCATTCAGGCAGCTCCATCATTTTGCTGTGAACATCACAATCGATGGCTCCAGCACTAGATGTGTCAGAACTTTTAATATTTGATACCCAGCTAAGTTATTATATATCCTCTGTGCAGGCACAGTGCTGTTGCCTGTGATCAAAAGCAAGCCCTGTGATCAAAGGTATGCGTTTGACTCCTTCTAGAGAAAAACACCAGTGATATCCTTACCTGAGTGTTGAATGAATATTCTGTTCACTTTTGCTTTCCCTCTAGTATCATCTATTTTTTTTTTAACTGAAATCTGTGAGTGCATTTTTTTGTAATTGTATGCTCTCTTAATCCTTTTTGCTAGCTCTGTTTTTCACAACATTGAAAGAGTTGGCCTGGGATGGAGTTGATTTTCTTCACAGCAGCCCATATAGTCCCATGTTTTGAATTTGTGTCCAAAGCAGTGCTAACATGGAAGTGTTTTAGCTATTATTGGATATTGCTTGCACTGGGCCAAGGCCTTTTTTCCCTGTTTTTCCCTCTGCACCCTCAGCAAGAAGGCTGGGGGTGGGCAAGAGGCTGGGATGGGACAGCTGACCAAAAGATATTCCATACCGCAGAACATCACATTCAGCAATAGAAACTGTGGAGAAGGGGGAGATACCAAAGAGGTTGCCCAGGAACTGAGGCTGAGATTTGGCTGGCTGGTGGAAGTGGTGAGTGACCTTGCATCACTTCGGGTTTTCTTCTTTTCTTATTAAGGTGTCTTAATGTCAATTTAGCGTTCTTTCACCCCTATGTCCCTGACTATTTCCATTTCCACCTTGCTCAGCTCTTAAAGTGCCATCCAGCACCAAAGTACTTTGTGCCATACCGATGCACAGCACGCTGGCCAAGCCTGGCTTTCCCGTGCCCCTTAATTACAGCTAAGGAACAAGGCAGGGTTTGTTTAATCCCTTCAGTTCTTGGTGCTGACAGTGTGTCCCTCACACCCACTCACCCGAGCCGAGCCGAGCCGAGCCGAGCCGAGCCGAGCCGAGCCGAGCCGAGCCGAGCCGAGCGGCGGGAAGGCGCGGGCGCCCTCTGGCGGCCGGCGGGTCCCTCCGCCTCGTCAGGGCCCGGTGCCCGCCGGCGGCCGCTGCCCTGAGGGGCCGTGCCCGGGAGTTCCTCTGCTAGCAGCCGGGAGAAAAACACTCCATTCCAGCACTCCCGTGATCTGCTGTGTGCACACTTCGTTCCATAGGCTGCATGGAGAAATCTGGTGGCGAGAGGACCGGATTTTTCCAAGGGGTTGAGCACACAACCTTCCCCTTCAGCCTCCCTCTCAGCAGTGGAAACTCAGAACGTCTAAAAATTTTCACTCTTCCATCGATTTTCTACTTCTCTTCAGCCTGCTCCTCCCTCAGCTGTCTTTTATCTCCCCTCGTATCTGCTCTCAAAGCATTTAATCCCCTTTATCCATCATTCTCAGTAATTCCAGAGCCCCTCGCACGTCTTGTCATGGGGAGCAGTGTCACCAGCCCTTACCTACCTGATGGTGCAAACACCATCATTCCTGATATTATTTTACAGTCTTAAAAAACCCCAAACCCAGCCCTATGGGACTTGCTTTTCTTGTCAACTCCTCACAGCATCCCTCTGTGCCCCTGGGGTCAGCACCACGTTAAGAGACAGGAAAGCAGGCAAGGGGAGAGGTGAGGAAATGGGATCATGCAGGACAGGGGTCATTGGAAAAGAAGGAGGGGGTAATCCTAACCCAGGGCAAGCAGGGATAAAGCAGGGAAATGTGACCAGCAGATTGATAATGGAGAACAGAGCTCTGGCATCTGCATTTCCACATCACAAGGAACAGAGTACAGGACAGAAAAATAATCTAGCATATGAAGTGTGGTTGAACCTTCATCGATCCTCCTGCAGTCTCCTTGCAGGCCTGCCTTTATTGTTCCTGTCACTCCTGCTCTGTAAACTCCTGAGGAGGCCTACTGATGTCTGAAGGAGAGAGGCAGGTCGAGGATATCTGGGTATGGAAGAAACAACTTCAAGAGAACTGAAGCAAGCTTTCCTCAAGCAGCCTGGTAGCTGGTCAGGCCCCAAACCCTGGTCACTGGAAGTCCAATTCAGTAGCAGCCTCACTTTTTCTGGCAGCATGAATTCTCCTCTGTAGTTTTCAGACTGGCACTGACTCTCAAGAGGGGATGAGAATTTTCAATGCAGGGTCCAGTCACAGTATTGTGAATTACAGTAAATCCTTCTTTTAAACTGCACTTCTCCCCTTTTTTTTTTCCCTCTGTCACACTACTTCAAGTTTTAATTTATTTTTTTATGAGCTTGGAAAAAAGGAAGGGGAATAAAATGACTTCTTTGTACTTAAAGAGTTCACACCCCCAAGGCAGTATTCTGTCCAAGTCCAAACGGGAAGTGTTCCAGGTGCCTCCTGGACTTGCAGCCTCCTGCACCCCATACACACGTGTCTGGATGTGCCTAGAAAAGCCTGTGCACAAATGCAGCCTGCAGTTAAGTGTACTTAAGCCACCCCATGTGCCTTTTCACTGAACCTCCATAGCCCATTAATGTAAGGGTGAGAGTCCCCATGGGAATGGAGTGCTGCTGGTGCTGGGCTCCCAGGGCTGGCAGCGCTGCCTGGAGAATCCTTCTCCCATCCCTGTAACTGCTGCTTTGCCCAATGGATTCAAGTGTGGATCTGTGCATCAAGCCCCTCTTGTGGCTGCCTTCCTGTGAGCAAAAGCCCCAAGCAGCAGAGCCTCTGATATATAGTGCAGTGCAGGGGCCTTTAAATAACAGCCTGTATGGCTCATTATTTGCACAGCCACCTTGCAGGAGAAAACATAAAGGAAAAAGCGCATTGCAGGAAATGCTGATGCAGGTGTCTTTGCCCTGGCCTGACCAGCAGAGAATGAGAATTTACAAGCTGCAGATCCACTGTTACAGCACAGGTTTGCTGTGGAGATTCAACATGTGCACAAAGGACAGCAGCCTGTGTTTCACAGAGCAGGATCATTCTCCTTCTCCCAGAACCCCATTAACAGTTTAATTTGACATTAATGGCAATCAGGAGGGCAGAGCTGCACTGTGCATAAAACAAGCTCTTTTTATATGTACAAATACTAACTTAGGTGGCAGACTTTGGACTCCAGTAAATTAAAACATAGTCACTGCACTGGAAAGCACAAGCAGCACATGGCAGGAACAGCAGCACTGCTGTGCATACACCACACCATGAGTCCCTCTACCTTCCCAATTTTAAGAGTCTCATACCCACCTGGAATAAACTGGTTCAGCTAAGATGAACACTGAAAGCATCAGCAGAGATTCCTTGTGGCCCAGAAAGAGCTGGATTTGCTCAAGTTTGTTGGTGGTAAGTTTTACCAGCTGCTCAGGATTGTGGTCTCCAGGTGCTGACATTTACTGCAGCTCCAGTGGTTTGAGAAGACCCTTCCATCCTCTTACATGGTGGCTGAAGCCTTTGTTGTTTCCTCTCACAAGGCACTGCAGGCTCTGCTAGAAGCAACCCTGCTTCAAGTGAGAACCTGCTCTCCCCTCCTGGGAAAGAAAGGGTCAGAAAGTACATTCTCCAGCTACAATGCATTTTTAATGTGTTTTGATCTTGGACAACAGAGTGACAAATAATTTTTACAGTTTTATTGATAAGTTTTACAAAAAGAAGAAACAAATAAAGAAGACACCATAACAGAACACACACATGGAAGAACTACCCTAGTTAAACTATCTGTTCCAGATTTACATCTGTTGCTGATGTTAGATCATTCACTAATGGCTCTCATATCATGACCCAGTAAACTCCTCATTTCCCTTCGAGTACTTAACACTGCAATTACCTGTTAGCTGTTTAATAGGACACATGATTTTAAATTAAACACTGACTTAATTGGTTTGCTGGACACACACAGTTTTTAATTGCTATTGCTCAGCTGGGTCTCAGCCAATTTAAGGCAGTGGGGAGAAGGTGTCCACGACCTCCTGTTACCAAAAGTTTCATCTCCACCTAGAAATTCACTGCAACAGTTTCTGCTTATTCCAAGGAAACATGAGACAGAAGGCTGTAAAACCGAGGTGCCAGTACTCACTGCTAAAGGAGCCTCCCATGCTAACTCCAGGTTTGCATCCTGAGGCAATCCCCTCGCCTGGCAGTGCTGTGCAGGGCCATCCAGCAGTTGTGGTGTTTGCAGGAGCCATTTGCCAGGCACTGAAAGCAGAGTGTGGCCCTGGACCATGGGCAGCCAGTACAGCTCCTGGAGCATCCCTCTGGCTGTGCCTGAGGAAGGAGAAGCTGACCCAACAAGATGAACCCCACGGGCTGGAAACCCTGTCACCGTGTTAGGAAAGGCCAGCAACAAACCCAAGCTGGTCTTTCTGTCCCTCTGTTAAGAGGAGTTGTTGAGGAGCCCTTGGCCTCCTCCAAGGTGACACCATGGTACAACAGGGGACCCTTTGCAGATGCCTCCCGCTTGCTCCTGAGCAAACCTCCGGGGGAAAATCGAGCCCAGCCCAAAAGGGCAGGTATGGCAATTACCAGCACAGGGTGGTTTCAGCATTTAATGTCTATATAAGCCTTCCAAAGGTCAGCTGGGACTTGGCAGAGAGGAAAAGGGAGCAAATGAACTGAGGGCTCAGGCTAAAAGAAAATCCAGACCTGCACTTGCAGCTGATGACCACACTCCACTTGGCACAGTGGGACATAGCAGGGAGCTCTTGACTCAGCTGAACACAGCAGCTCTGAGCAGCCTCCTGTGCTTCAGCGAAGCATCTGAATGCAGATGCTCTTCTGCCCTGGGAAAAAAAATACATCTCACAAATCTAAACCTGTTACCTCAAAGAGAAGAGTATTTATTATTAATGGTACTATTAGTGCTCTTTTTTCAACTGACTGAGATTAAATAATAGTATCTGAAAACTAACCAAATGTTCAGACCAAACTTTAACTAGCGAGAAGACAGAGACACACAAACTTTGCAGTGACTTAAAACAGTTTAATGTAATTCCAAGACAAAGTGTGATTACATTTCTACACATATACAATATGCATATGTGAGTTGACAAATTCTGATTAATAACTCGTTTCACCTCAGAGACCGAAAAAATGATCAAAAAGAAACTGTGAATAACAAGCTATAACATAGTTCACCACAACGGGACCTCCTTTCTCACCCTACAGTTAGTAATATTACAATTAAAATAACTATATTCTTCTATAATGTATTTTCTGTTAAAATCATCTCATAAATTTACAATGCTATTATTAGTTTCCAAGACTAATATAAATTCACTCCATTTTTCTACAACGAAAATGATTATTAATTAGAAGCACACAACGTCATGATGAAAAACACAAGCATTTTTTTTTTAGTAGCAAGAACTTGATTGGTTAAGAATTAGTTTTCTTGTAAAACATTCTAAAGCCAAGTAAAATATCCATTCTTATAACATACCTATAATATGAGACTAAGGAATAGGTTACATATAGGTCTACAACACATCAGTTTGTTTTTGTTTTTTCTTTTAAAAGAAGAAAGACATATTACTAAAAGAAAAAAAAAAAGAAAAAAGAGGAAGGAAAGAAAAGAAAGAAAACAAAAAGGGACAATTCACATAGGTAAAAAGCAGTACACAAGAAAATACTGTTGCACACAATAATTTTCACAAAGATTAACATGGATTAACACTCTTATTACAGAAACCGTACAGTGAAGGAACACAACGGCTCAGGGCTTTCGTGGGGTTACTGGGCTGAGATGATACTGTAGAGAAAGAACCACTTGGGATCCAGAGCTGGGGCAGGGGCATCTTTCCCTTGCGACTGCAATAGCATTTCACAGCTCTGCCCCCACCTTCCCTTAGTAATTTTGGTGCAGTGTATATTAACTTCCACTTTCCATCCAGAGTATGCTGGGCTTGTGGGTAGTTGAAAGGCATAAAATGTTCCCTCCATTTCACCCCTCCTGTTTTTAAAAGGATTTTACAGCTCATTAAAAAAAAAAAAAAAAAAGTTTCACCCATTGGTTCATTTTTAACTACCCAAAATCTAGACTTTTCACCTTCCAAGATGCCCCTTGTTCTTCTCTCTTTCTCACTCCCTCTCTTTCTCTCTCTCACACACACTCCTTTATTAAAGCTATTAATGACACTTCCTCTCCTTTCAGAAATTGGATTTGGTATGAAATATACAGGCTACATTCTGGTTCTGCCCAAGTAGAATCTGGTACCCAAAATGCCTTGATTGCTTTGTTGGTGAAACATGGGATGTGGAGATCCTTTTTTACACCTGAAATGGTTGTGCCCTGGAATAGCTGTGGAAGTTTTGTTTCAAGAATACAGAGTAAAAATATATATAGAGAAAATTAAAAAAATCAAACACATAAGGGCTAACAGGGGAAAAGAAAAGGCAGAAGTGTTGTATGTAACCACGTGAGGTGGAAGCGTTGCAGAAGCACTTTGTTTCCTTGCTGAGGGCAGAGGTGCTGTATGTAACCATCCAGATCCTATGGGATGTGCGTTGCCAGTGTTGGAAACCCCTTCTTGCTGAACAAGCTGCAAGCCAAGGTACTCAACAAGACTCTGTGGCTCCTGGAGTGTGCTGGCATTTATTTGTGAGTGTGACTCTGCCCGGGAGCACAGGGGAGCGGGCAGTGAAGCCTGGTGATGGAGTGGTGGCGCACAGTGAGGCAGGGGGGGTGTTTGCCAGCTGGCCCGAGTGCTGCTGGCACTCCTGGCTGCCCGTGTGACACCTGATGGCTTTGGCAACGCGGCCAGGCAGGAATGGCAACCACGGGAACGGTGCTGAGGAGGAGGAGGCAGGCTGAGCTCCCCAGCCCCAGGGCTCTGGTTGTACTGGGAGCAGCATCGGTGCCCAGCTGCAAAGCGTCGCCGATTGCTCCTTTGCCCCACCTCTGCTGCGAGCTGACAAATACAGCACGGTGGAAACACAAAAGGAGCCCTCCCCTAAACACCCCAGCTCCACAGCTGAAGCCCAGATGTACATATACATATTTTTAAATGTCAGTTCCTGTACTTTTGGGACCTCAAAGTACCATTTTGCCCAGCAGACATTTATACCATGTTCATTGATTACCCAAGTGAGAGAACACAACAGAAAAAAACTAGACAGCTAAGTGAGACCAGGGGGTGGGGAATGTGATATATCAAAATGCAAAGTACAGGGTAGCAGCAGTGGGGAACAGCATTAATGGGGACTGGCATGTGCTGAGAAAACAGAGTTGACAAGGAGATGGTGAGTGAACTTTGTATTTTGTTTACTGGTTTAAAACATTTCTGTGGTGGTGAGCATCATTTGTAAGAAAGGGGTGAACAGATGAAAGCCAAATTACAGCATTGCCTCTGAGTGGCTCACACAAACACACACACACACACTTACAAACAACCCCCCTCCCACCCCCCCAAATAAAACAAGCATTCACTAACTCAGGAATTATTTGTTTGGCTAATGATTTATCAACAGTACAATACAATCCTTCTTATGAATATCCTTCATTCTCCTAATGTGGGTATCTTCATCCAAATGAGGATCTTACATAGAACAGTGAATTTTGTATCATGCTCCCTGCTTCAAACCAGGGAGGCCTGATAAAGCACGTTATTAAAACAAGCAAACAAACAAATAGCTTATCTGTTGAACTAAATCTTCAAAGCGGGTGGAGTGTTTTTTCAATCAGATTTTGGAATACATTGGATTACTTCATCTCTGGACTGACTTTCCAACACTATGTTATATCTCAAAACAGAATATACATATTAAAAACACACTTGTACTTTTCTATTTTTAAAGGGCAAAATTAAAAAAGAGGCAGCTGTATTGAGTTTTTGAAGGTGTCACTTATAAACACAAGATTTCCCTTAAAAAGTACCAGTTTAAATGTAAACTATAAAACACTGTAGTAACTATAAAATGTAGCCAGAAAACTGTTTAAGTAGCCACAGTCTATTATTCAGTTCATATTGGTTTAAAATGTGACTCATTAAATATCTTCTAGAAGGCCAAAGCATTTTACAGTAGCTATAAACATATATACTTACATGTGCATTTTAACATCACAATTGATTAAAATACATAAAAGAGTAATCTATTCCTTGGTTTAATTTTTTTTTCTTTTTAAAGATTTACTGTCTTCAGAATTCACTCAAGCAACAATGACCAGGGTGGGCATTTATCGCTATTCTGCCCCTATGGAGTTCAGAGTCTTTGAATCAAAGTTCAAGCTGGCTACATGATTTCAGAAAGGCTAAAACCAGGATGAATGCCCACATTTGAGGTAATTATTGCCATTAGGTCACAGTTTGCGTAATGTAAGTGTATTTAAATCCTTCTTTTAAAAAAGCAAAAGTATCCCACAGTACCGGGGGATACCCATTGAAGCAATCAGAATCCAGAATCCTGATCAGTGGGTTTGCTTCCAAAGGAGCCAGCGGTCCCAGAGCACAAGGCACTCCCAGGACAGCCACCAACCAGCCTAGAGCTCAGGCAAGCAAGCCTGCAACAAGCCTTTTTTAATTTTAAAGTTTTTTTAAAGAAAAGGAAACCATAAGAAAAAATGCCATAAAATAGATGGGTAACTCTTCTGATCAGAATTCCAGGCCGAAGCTTTTCTATCCATCTTATTCCTTTCCAAACAGCTTGCTGAAAAATCAAAATACATCGGCTTAAATATTAACTCTATGCCAGCACTGCAAAAACTCCTTGGCTACGTTGTGAAAGTGGGATAAGCTTTGCTTTTGCTGAGCATTGTTGCCCCATTGCTTTCTGTTTCAAAGAGGAAACCTTGTTTGAAAGAAAGAAAGAAGAGGAAGAAGGAAATGAAGAAGGAAGTGAATGAGAATGGAAATAGAGGGGAGGGAGGGAGGGAAGGAAGGAAAGGAAGGAAAGGAAGGAAAGGAAGGAAAGGAAGGAAAGGAAGGAAAGGAAGGAAAGGAAGGAAAGGAAGGAAAGGAAGGAAAGGAAGGAAAGGAAGGAAAGGAAGGAAAGGAAGGAAAGGAAGGAAAGGAAGGAAAGGAAGGAAAGGAAGGAAAGGAAGGAAAGGAAGGAAAGGAAGGAAAGGAAGGAAAGGAAGGAAAGGAAGGAAGATCCCTGGCTGTCAGAAGTACACAAAAATATTTACAAGGTTTGTGTGAATCTGCACACAGTTCCCCTCACAGCGAAAGAGTTAAGAACAGAGATGTCACAATATTTATCAGTGCAGTAAAAAATATCATTTTTGGAAAAAAATATACCTTTAGTATTGCCTTTCTTAGATTAACTATGATAAGCAAAAGATTAAAAACAAAAACTATATCTTCAAACACACATGAATAGTCTGTTATAGCAGCACTGCTAAAACTGGAAGGACAAAGCTAACCCGTAAATGAGAAACAGGAGTTTCAAACCACAAATGCCGAACACAAAACCTCCTAGTATGCTTCATAAGAGTTCTGAAGAACCAAGCCAATCTACCATTCAAATTTCACTCTCAACACACACAAATGCTCTAAAACCACGTCTTCCCACTGAAAGCATTTGACACATGCAGAACCCAGGTCAGTTTACCTCAGACTGGTTCTCACACCACCACCCGCATCAGCAGCTCCTCACAGGTAACCCCTGCCTCTGGGGTCCCTCACAGCAATCACATTTGTCACAGGGGACAAGGAGCCCTGGAGCACAGAGCCTTTGTGAGCAGCCCCTCTGCACAGTGCCAGGCCTTCCTTCCATGGCCACCCCTGCTGTGGGTGTCACTGTGTGCCTGGTGAGCATGGTGGCATCGCAGCAACACACACACAGGTAGTGGTGGGGAGGATGGACCACAGGGATGGAGACCAGTGTGGAAAGCCCAGCTCCTCTCACTCAGTGCAGTACTCCTGCAAGGAGTCTATGCACAGCCACCAACAACAGGACTGGCACCATTTCTTCAAGCACCTCACTCAGCATCTGCAACCCTGGGTGAAATTGTCACCATCATCAGAGGCAGCTTCGTTGGAGTATGGCAGTGGGGGAACCTCAGCAGCAGAGAACCATCTCCTCCCTATGTCTGGATGGAGAAAAATGATTTGTAGGCACTGAAGTGGGCCTTGGGAAATAAGCTGGGGATTCCAGGTACTTGGGACACAGGTCCTTCTCACAGGAGCACCAGGAGGGTGATGAGGATAAGTGCCCAGGACCACAGAGCAACTGCTTTGAAGCTCACACAGCAAATGGGACCACGGTAGGGACAGCTATGTCAACAGGAAGAGGGAAAACATTCCCTTCCTACACCTCTCCCATCTGTATTGCCTCCCCAGGGCAGACCTTGCATACAGGTATCCAGGGTTTGGCCCACAAGTAGCACTGCGGATCTCCAATGATTGCAAAGACATGGAGGAACACAAGTCCAAGTCCAACACCCAGCTGTGCCTGGCCTGACCACAACATCACTGTTTGGGATATCAGCAAAAAGTTTTTCACCCTGAGGGTGGTGGGCACTGAACAGGCTTCCCAGGGAAGTGGTCACAGCACAAAGCCTGACAGAATTCAAGAAGCATTTGGACAATGCTCTCAGGCACATGGTGTCATTCTTGGGGTGTCCTGTACAGGGCCAGGAGTTGGACTTGATCTTGCTAAGTCCCTTCCAACTCAGCATATTCTATGATTTTATGAACCCACAGAACAAAACCAGTGTCCTAAATCCAGAGGAGACACTACAGAATCATGCAGAGCATTCAGAAGCTTATCCCCACTACAGAGCTCATCATTTGCACACTGCAATGTCACCACTAAAACACTTAAATCAATGTGAACGATAACAAGAGAAGAAAAAAAGTTTTTGACATCCCCTACAGTTTAGGATAGCAGCAACATTTAGTGTGAATTTCTCTGCTCATCAAGCTAGCTACTCAAAAAGATGTCAGAAACTTGAGAGAGAGAGAGAAAAAGAAAAAAAAATAAATGAATGCAAAGATTGAGTTCCACGGTGTATCCTCATTGCCTGGTGCTCATGACTCGTGGCTTCATTTAATTTCTGGAGTAGATGGGAGTCTCTTTCTCTCTTTTTTTAAAAAAATAAAGTATCTTTGGTTAAAGAAAAAAACAAGTTTATTGCCCTTCAAATTGCTAATGGAATTGCCTTCAAACCAAATTACAATACACAATCCCTTGAACATACAAAAAAAGGAAAAATGTCACAGTCAAAAGTGTCCCTTTCTTGGAATGTTTTGTGTATTACACCAAAACTACTAGAGAAAGAGAGAGAATTAGAGACCTGCCAAAGCCCAATTTGTTGGGTACAAGCAGGTAAAACCTGCTAAGGAAGATTCAATTGCATTTGTTCTCTCAAATGACTGGCTTTAACCACTCTACAGTGAAATCTGCTTCCATTTGGGTTTTCCAGTCTGCTCATGTCAGTGGTTCTCTACCCTCCCTCCTGCATTCTGAGCTCACAGCAGGCAACAGAACATCCTCCTGAGGAGAGACAATGTCTGTGCTCCCTTCTGCTTCCTGCACAGGCAGAAGGCAAGAGGACATAATGGGGAAAAGAAGCACTTTTTCACTCTGCCAGCCATAAGCCACCCACAAAACTTCCAGTATCTAAACATTCTCCTACCCCCTCAAGTTTCCACACCATGTACTCCATGCACACAAGGAACACCAACTGACCCAAACCATGCCAATCCCATTTCCTCTCCAAAGGACTCTGCAAGCAAAACCAGCTGGCTGTTATGACGTGTGTGGTGCTGACAGCATGCAAAGCTTTTACTTCCTCTGCTGAAATGACTGTGTTTCCCCTATGACCAACCACGCCTTCATCCATACAATTCCTTTATAGGAGTGTGAGGGAGGAGGTGTTGCTCAGCTCCCTTATACCCACCAGAAAACACAGCTCTCACACAGGGCTGCACCATCAAAGCAATCTGATGGTTGTGCTGTGCATCTCTTGTAATCAGCATCCCACCACCACAACTGCCTGACAGACCAGCAGCTCCAGGATGGACAATGTGAAAGGTGGCTCCTCTGACATGCACTGTAATCATTCTCTCTGCCAGTCTGTGCTGATGGAACAGTTCCACTGTCAAATACCCCCCAAAATCAGATCTGAGCCCACGTGGGAGAGCAGGCCAGATGGGTACACAGGGAAAATGCAATTAATACAAGTAAAACACGACTGTGATTGAGACTGCAACCTTCCATGCTTTGCTGATCTTAGGCCAGAGGAGCACATAAACAAGTATTTAAGTTCTTTAGCAAAGCACTCAAGTGCATGGATTAACTTTTAGTCTTTGCTGAAGTCCTGTAATTTTTTGATGGAATTCAAATTCAGTCACTGCTTCCTCCTATTCTAAAAGAGCAGGTGATGCAAATCAAACCAGAAATAACTAAACTGTAGCAATCAGAACAGCATAACGGAATTCCACAACAAACAATTGTAAAAGAAGGGAAAATCTACATCAGGAACAAACAAAGAAAAAAAAATGAAACCAAGCATCCTGGCCTGTGGGCACCTAAATAGCCTTCAGTGAGAGAGGAAGAGCAGGTGAGGAACACTGCCCTGTCTGAGCCATGCTTTACCCAGCTAATGCCATCTGTGTGTGCCAGTGTGCTTTATCCAGTGATGGGACTGAGAGCAACCCTTGCAGCTCTGCTGTGGCTCCTTCCATAGCCCTGTTTCTGGAGAGCCATCCAACCATGTCCTCCTCTAGGAAAACCAAACTCTTAATATGTAGTGTGGCCTTGTGTTGTTTGCAAGGGCTCAGTGATCATGGCTTGGAGCACAAATAAGTCTTAATCTTATATAAATGTCCTTTCAAGCTAAGGGATGGTGAGCTGGACCCTGGGCCACCAAGGTCCTTGCCTGCCTTTGATCCAGCTCTCCTGGCAGATCATTATGTTAGCTGCTAGCAGGTGCTGGCCTCTGAATGAATGTTTCTGGACTTATCCTGAAATGCAGATGTGACCCAGAAGACAACCCCTGCTCCTCAAGGCTGTAACCACTCTCACTGAGCAGTCCCACTCCCCCAGATTAGTGGCAGAGTTTTCATCATCAGAATATTCTCGTTTCTCTTTCCTCCTGCAGTTCTCATAATCACAGTAACCCTTCCAATGCCACTGATGAAGAGAAATAAAATAAACAACAATAACAACAATAAGAGAAAAAAAAACCCCAAAAAGTTTAAGGAATGCGTGTGCAATTAAAACCCAGAGTAAAATATAATAATAATAAAATAATAATCATAATCATAACAACCATACAATAAAATAACATTATCTTTCCTTTTCATGACATAAGCAGCATGATGCTCTCGCTCCCAAACTGGTGAGAGAGGAGAGGAATGCAAGAGAGAGAGCAGGGCTTTATTTTCCTGCCTCAGACGAAAGGGGACGTGTCTTTCCAAAACAAGAGCGGGGGTAAGGTGCATAGGCTGCTGGGAGATTGCATCCTCATCTACAGTATACTGAGCTGGAATGAAGGACAGGCAGGAGAAGAAAACTGTGCAAGAGTGGCCCAGGAACCAGAGCTAGCAACCAGGAAGGTTATTTGGTGGTTTGCCAGAAGACAATGGCCTTGTTGAGCAGCCTATGCGTAGCAGGATCCCTTCATCTTCCAGGCCAGCCAAGCACTTACTGCAAAACAATGTATTTATGCTTGTCCTTCTGTCAGCTTTTCCAACCTGAGAGAGCCTCCTTCCTCACTGCCACTCAGGGAACCCATCCCTCACCACCCTGCCAACAAACCTGCTATTTTCCAGCATCTTGCAAAACACCTGACTACTCCATGCTCTAGTTACAAAGAAATGTAGAGTGGAACCGAGCAGCCCCACAGACTTCAGCTTTCATGGAAACGTTCTACCAAACTCCTTTCTCTCCTTCCTCCTCAGGACATCCACAGGCATGATGGTACTGATGCACCAGTGCAAGTGCCATTACCAGGGAAACTCCCTGCTGAACCAAACCAATGACAGGAAAGGCTCTCTTTAGAAACTGTTGGAAAACAAAACAACCATGTAGCATTTCTTGGTGTGGAGCACCAACCTACTCTCCAGTTCCAGGGTCACTCTGCCATTGCAGGCGGTTTTTCGGGGTGTAAGTGAAAAGAGAGCAGGGGAGGCACACAGTGTCACAGCTATGTTCGAGTGGGTAAGGCTCTATGTATTACAATACTCTTTTCATTTAAGAAACCTGAGATTGACTCTCTCAACTGGATTTTCTCATGCTTGCTTTGGGACTCCAGCCCTTTCCTGACCCTTTCTCATCAACAGACACAGTGAGAGATGTTGGCAACAACTAGTGTTTCCCCCTATCAAGGACTAAATTTTTGTTCCCATTTCAGACACATGACCAGGACAACCTGATGATGAGGGTGGACAATGTCCTCCCACTCCATCGAGAACATCGGCAAACAGCAGAATGAGAATTCAGTTTCCAGGGAGGAAACCTGCTATTTCAACAGGGCAGAAACAGACCAGTCCACAAATGAGTCCCCAGACCCTCTGGGTCCTCACAACTGACCTGGTTGCTTCTAGCCCATCCAGTGCTTGACAAAACACCCAGTTATATGCACTTCTGACCCCAACGAGCCACCCCAACACCTCGCCAAGTGAGCTACAATTGACGATGTGAAAAAAACCCAACACCACCAGCAGGAGAAAATCAGCAGTAACAACCACCCCCCTCCCCCCCCTCAAAAAAAAAAAGAAGAAGAAGAAAGAAAAAGAGCTGAGAGTAAATTCCAACTAGCCTCAGTCAGTTTCTAGGAGTACCAGTGGAAGTAAACCCTTAAACCGCGTCTGTAGTTTGGTAAGGCACTACGAGGGAATGATGTAAAACTAAGACTGTGACAGTTGTAATGGCTGTGCCGAGGAACACATCACAGAGAGAAGGCAGCATCTGCACTCACACACACACACACACACCTGGACAATCACATTGTTACATGCCTATGTTATATCACTTTTCTTTGTGCAATCACATTGAGGAATAGTCTATTGGTATCGTTGAAGTTCAACACAAAAGAGTAAAAAGGGGTATGACCTGTATAGTGCTACATTCTACCGGGGCGGGGGGCAGGGGGTTCGGGGCAGCTAAAATGTCTCCTCCTATACTAAAATGGCTAGGGATTGAAAAGGAACACTTCCAAAAAAACAAAACAAAACCCTAAAACAAATGCAACTGAAATCCAATATACATTATTAGAGATTTTGTTTAGGAATAGCATTTCTCAGGGATTTATCCAGTGTGTTCAATAACAGGGAGAAACACCCCCATTGCTTCTGCTCTCAACCAGTGCTGCATGGCCTGTTTTGCCCAGGTGTGTTTAAGTATAACAGTGTTAGGCCCAAATTTAGAGCACTGGGACAATGTTTTGTCCTCCACCCTCAGCCTCCCTTACCCACTTTCTTTTTATGTTAAAAATCCCCCCAAACCTATGTATACTCTGGGATACAAAAACTGCGGTATAAATCCTTTGAAATGCTGGATAAATCCCTAATCCATATACCTACAGGATTAAAAACCTAATGGATTTCATTTTAGGTGTTCTGGACAACAAATTTCTAAATGTAGCTCACTATTGGATGAAAATAACCTTTAAAAGTCTATTGGTGAAGTTCTTCAAAAGACAGGACCCGCTGAAGGGTCCTTCTCCTTCTCTCTTTCTCTCTAGTTTGGTGCAGAATGGTTGTTTGTTTTTTTTTGTGTGGTTTATTTTTTTTCTGTTCTTTTTTTCCATTTTCTTTTCTTTTTTTTAAATAAAAACTGTAGAATTGGTTTTTTCCCCCTTCTTTCCTCTTTTTCTTTTCTTCCTAAAGTCTCCTTCGTTCAAGTTTCACGCGAGCCTCCCATTGCATTGTTAGTTTGTCACGTTCTTCAACACAAAAGCGGCTGCCTCACTCCCCCCGGGCCGGGCGCGTCTCTCTCGCTCTTTTATTCCAGTGTTTAGATGTAAGGGTACTGGTTGACCTTGGTGGGGCTCAGTGGGTATCCAGTGTAGACTGTGGAGGCTGGAGAAGCACTGATATAGGTCTGATGGGCAAACTGAGCCTGGTACTGGCTGGGGTGGATGGTGGGCGAGGGCAGGACGCGCGGGCCCATGCTGACGGGGACCTGGTGCACGATGCCGGCGGGGTAGGTGGTGTGCTGCACCGCGTGCCGCGCCGAGCCCTGCGACGCCACCAGGTGCGCGACGGTGCCCGTGGAGCCCAGGGCGGCGGGGGCGGTGTATGTGTACAGGTGGGGCTGCGTGGGCAGGTGGGCGGCGGCGGCCAGGTGGGGATGGACCGTGCCGTGGCTGGGGCTATTGTGCGGGAAGGAGTACGGGGCCTGAGCTATCGTTGGAGTGATGTAGGCTTGCTGTCGCCGGTGACTCCCTGCGCGGTCAGTCGAGATGTGCTGCTGGCCCTGGATAAAGACAGCAACAGTGAGAGGTGGTTACAAGACAGGAGATGGCTCTTTGCCTCCTCAGTAGGGTCTGGGAGCCTCCCTGCAACACCAGGACAACCGCAATAAAGTCTCCCGAGATCCTCCTGATACCCTCAGCATCGCCAGTCTTCCCTTGAAAACAAGTAACAGCAGTGGGTCCCTCACAAGCCCAGGAAAACCCTATAGTTTCATACATTGACAGGGTATGAAACTCTGTAGTTTCATACATTGACCAAAACTACAGGGTATGAAACTCTGTAGTTTCATACATTGACCAAAATGACCCCCAGAAGATCAGCAAGTCCCCCAGTTTGAGCTACAACCTGCTGACACAGCTACCAAAAGACACAGCCTTGGACGCCCAGCTCCCAAGAACATCTTCCTCAAGTCCAGTTGCTCAGGCAACAAGTGTTTTTTGCTGGTGAACTCTCTGATGACAAATTGTGGTCTACAGATAGCTCAGGGGAATGAGATTGCCTAACTATGCCTGGAACAGGCAATTTATTTTTGTTCAGTTTGGGTATTTGCAGTTAATGATTTCCTTGGTTAGTAAAAATAACCATGTTATTTTTTAAGGAGAAAACTCTCAGCTTGATTAGATCCTGCAGGTGCCTGGTGCCCTCATTGTTCGTGCCTGGTGCCCTCATTGTCCTTAGCTAAAATTACGTGAGCACAGGAAACTTCTAGCAGCGGGAAGGGACCAATGTACTTTTTTTTCCAGGGATTTTTAAAGTTGTCTTCTTGCATTGCACAAAAACGTAGGGAGTTTTCCCAGTCATTTGTAGTCAGAGTATTA
This sequence comes from Zonotrichia leucophrys gambelii, assembly GCF_028769735.1. NCBI lineage: Eukaryota > Metazoa > Chordata > Aves > Passeriformes > Passerellidae > Zonotrichia > Zonotrichia leucophrys. The sequence goes on along the minus strand of NC_088170.1, from coordinate 10,274,029 downwards.
AATTACCAATAAAGCAGGAATTAGAAGACAAGAAGGAAAATGATCCATGCTATTTCCTTCTATTCTTCCAAACCTTTTCATCCATTTTGTAAGTACTCTCTGTGCCATTACTGTGGGAATATGGTAGCCATACTCCTCCCCAACTCTTGCAAAGAGCATCTTCTTGCCCACTTCCTCCAGTTTCACACACTTCTACTTAAAATTTGTTCACATTTTTAAATTTCCTCTGCATATTGAAGGAGAACACACATTCTTCTCCACCAAGTTATTTTTCTTTTTAAAAAACAGTTCTGCTAATATCCAGCTCTGGATGCATGCCAGCACCATCCTCCAAGCTCTCCAGACTTTCTCCTCTTGAAACACTGGTACCTGAGCTGTAACTTCCCTACTCTTCTCAACTCACCTCAGGGAAGAGAGAGGCCCCAGGTGCAGGATGTGAAAAGGGCATTATTTCCTGCAGCTCCTGGGAAGCTCCCTGAGAGTTCTGATCACAGACTGGGAAATGTCTCAAGAACTGCACGCTGCCAAGAAGTGGGATTTGTCCAGATCTCAGCCCAGCTTTATCACAGGATGGATCAAACTCATTACATAAGGTCACCTATATACATAGAGGCTCTGGTTTGCCTTGTCCCACCTGATGGGGACTTCTCTCCCAGTCCCACAACCAGGATTGTGCACTGTCTTCACTTGGAAGATATTCTCCCCACAGTTACTTACAGCTAAGGAGAATTCAATCCTTCCTACATGCTCCTGCTCCACTCCTTTGTGGCTGAGTCACTGCATTTCCCCTCTCATGTTATTCCCCCTCACTCTTTTAGACCATCAGGCTTCAGAGCACACAGGAAGAGAACCCCCAGCCCGCTCAGGGGTGTGATCTGCACTACCTCTGCTGCCTGAGCTGGAAGATCAAGGTCTGCAGTCAAGCAGAAACAAGTTGATCAAAGTCAACATGGGCTCCAGCTGCCACTAGACTGGACCAGGACAGCCCACGATGGAGGAGTGGTAGGTAAGAGCTGGATGATGCACCACCAAAATCAGTCTTGGTTGACTTACCTGACTTAGATTTAGAGGCTGCTGCTGCTGGAAATGTGCTCCTGGTCGCTGCTGCCTATAGGCAACGGCTCCAGACGAGCTCCCTGAAGAGTGACCGCTGGTGGAGGTCACGGTGCTGGAGGACTTGGACTTGTAGGAGGATGAGTGGTGACTGGTGGTGACTGTGCCAGGAAAGGAAACACATTTGTAGCTTACATGACATTGTTTAATTGCTCACCCTACCTTTTCCTCACTGAGTCTCCTCCAGAGTGGCTTTTGGGAGGAGACATACAACAGAAGCAGGTTAAGAAAACTGTTTCTCTCAATTAACAGAATACCTCAGTAGGGCTTGATATACACGACAGACCTGTTATCCTAGAGGCAGACAAACAAACCTGATTAACTGGACCCAAAGCAGGTCTGGAGCAGGCTTTATAGATCCTTCAGAACCATGAGACAACGTTCTGCCAGCAGAACTGTACAACGCAGGTACAAATCCCAAGGAGAGGAAGGAAGGTATGGTGTACACAGCTTAAAAAAGCCCTGGCTTGCTAACATCAGGTGAGTGGGAAGGGAGGGAGAAGGAGCTGGTGGGGAGCTCGCCCTTCGAGCCTTTGTGTTCACCAGCAGTGCATCCAAAGCAAGGACTGCCAGGTAGCTCAAAGCCAACAGCTTTGAGCCAGACTTCCACCATAAAGCCCTTTTCAACACATCACACTATCTAGCATTGGAGAGGCTCTGGATGAGCAAACCTCATCAGTCCACAGTGAAGATCCTGGGGAAACATTCTTCCCAGAAACATCAACAAATTCAGATGAAATTCACATGTTTTCAATCTCTTACCTGTTTTAATGAAAGCCTACAGAAAGGCAAGACAGCAAAGGTTCACACTTGCATTTGGGTGCCTTTCATGTCAAATGTTGAGCTAAAGGCTGCATTCGGTTCTCGGGTTTGCACAGAACTAACTGGGACCAACACTTGACCCACGACTCCCGAATGAACCAGGGCACACAAATAATGCAATATGGCTACCAAGAACAGATGTGTCACTTGAGAGAAGTGCAGGAGCACCGTTTCTTTGGAAAACAAACCAACCAACCAAACAAAATGAAACTGAACAATGAGATTCTTCCAAGATAAATCATTTATTTCTTACTAATTTTCTTGACGGAAGAGGTGCAATTTACCTGGTGCCAGGCTATCGCACTCTACCAACACCTCACTGGCCTGGGTTTTCAGTGGTGGCACGATGATGGTTCGGGGGTTCCCACTGCAGTGAGTCTCTGGAACCCCTTTGGTGTCGTAGCTGTTCCCATTGTTCTGCCCTGTGCGGTGCTGCACGGCGTAAGGGCTGTTGTTGCTGGAGGAGTCGGAGTAGGGGGAGTCATGCACGGTGACACAGCTGATGACATTCTTCCTCTGCTTGGACAAGGTGCTGCAACACAAGCGGACAAGTGGAAAGAGTGAACAGGCAGTGATCAACTCGACACCATTAGAAGGCTCTGCCTGTGGCAGATGAGCTCCCTAAGGACAAAGCACAGCCTTCAGTCCTCTGCTGGAGAGAGGCGGCTTAAGCCAAATCCTGGGCTTCAAAACTCCCTCGTTACTATTCCAGGAAAGCCTTCATGGAGGTCAAGGAGTGAGTAAGATGTTGTGGACAGATCTTATATTCACACTGCTTAGAATAGCACTGAACCAGACTGCCAGATTTATTTTCAGACTGCTTTTTATGGATGTGTGCAGTAGAAGCCCAGCAGTTATACTATGCTTTGTTGCAAGTCTCACCACCCACACAAAAACGTGGCGGTTTCTCCCAGCCTTTCAGCAATGATTTAATAATAGATGCTATGACTTTTCATGCTTAAATTCCATGAATCTACAAAACACACACCATTCTATTTACTAGGATGGTACAACGGACACATTCTCAATAAGCATTTGAAAATGATGAACAAATGAGAAAGAAAAGAACAAAGTATGCAATGCTTTTGATTTTCTTCAATTTCTCTCAACAGGCTCTGGGTCTCCTGACTCTAGTGTAGATTATCAAGGTCCTGCTGCAACTAATCTATCTATGACATCAAAAAAGTGATTAAAAAGGCACATCAACGCTTCCAAGATTAGTGCTGGAAGTTCATTAGACTAGACTGCATGAGTACGACTGGGATTTGCTCAGGTTATTGTGCCTAATTATTCCTCATGGTTTCTCCTTCCTGTTATGAGCTTGTTTAGGGAGAAAAAGAGAGAGTGAGAAAGAGGAAGGAGGAAGGGGGATGGTGAAGATTTGCTTAAATGGCTCACATCCTTGACAGTGCACAGACCTTGACTACAGAAAATAGCTGTTATGTTTTACTGATTGCATTATGTTGTTATGGCAACTGAAGTTTTTAAAATGATGAAAAGAAATGGATAGCACATAAAAAGCTAAGTAATTAGGCTTAATGGTGGAAACAGCCCCAACAGGAACAGAACTGCCATGGAGAAAAAGGAATCTTAACTTCATGAGTGTGCACTTAAAACAGAGAGAGATCTCTTTCCCATGGAGCGTCCTCTCCATTTTCTCAGTCTGGCTAGTCCAGTCCAGGGAACAGCTGATTAATCTGGTCTGGGATGGAGCTGTTTGTTCCCTGGTCTCAGCACTGCTCCTTTCCCAAAGGAAGGTGGAGCAGACACTGAGAACAGTTTCCTTCCAAGGACATTGTTTGTCTTATTTATTTTCACAGTCCTAAAGGAGCCCTGGTGGATTCCCTTCAACTTGCCCATGCCCAAAGTCTCTCTGTCAGCATTCACAACCTGCAACTCAACCCCCGTATCCCAAGACTCAGGGTTGGAAATCTGTATTCTTTTCCCTTTACAGAACACCTTGGGTTGCTGCATTCACAAACAAGTTCCCATCACACAGATGTTCCCTGGGCTATCATCACAGGGTCCTGGTGTGCCCCAAGGAGGACAAAAGACCACGTTGTTCTACTCACAGTGAAAAACATGTTTTGAGAGGCCCCTGCCATCCTAAAAGACTGTAACTTGAAACAGGACAGATGAGAGTGAAGGAGAGGGAGCTATTGCACAGCAGTTGGAAAGAAATCCTTCCAGGGGCAGGGATGGATTGACAAGGAAAACGTACAACAGCAAACCCTCATATTCTGGCTTTTCACAAGGAGCTGGAGAGCGCTGGATTAGAAATGGAAAGAGCAGCATTGCATCTTAGATGGACAATGACTGTGTGTGAAGAAAGATGTAGCAGTTTGGATATGCTGCTATGAAAGAAGAATATTAAGCCAATAAAAATGACTAATATTGCATCAATATTCCCCTCTCCATCAGCAGAAAGGCCTGTAATCACACATTTATGAGTATCCACGCTGCTTGCCCTTTGCAGCTACCCTTGGCTGCCAGTTGGGAAGAGAGATATATTCTTTATCTCTGACAGTTATTACATTTTATAAAGAAAAATCAAGTCACTAAAGAGTTTTCTGACAACTGATAAGGTCTAACTGTTCTTTTACAGTCCCTTCCTGATCTAAGTGGCTGAGCTGCTGAACTGGAAATACTTGCTCTCAGCTGAGAATTGACATGAGAAAGTTGAGCTGTAGAACTGGAAGGGTAATTTTCTGTGTAATCTGTGCTATTTATTGTTTTAGTATGGGCATATTTTTCACCAGTTTGATTGAGGGCTTGTCAAAGCAGAGACCATGGGATCTTTCTCCTTCAAAGTGTTAAAGCCCCTTGGTTACAATAAAAAATTCAAGTATAACCGTTTGATTAAATGAGTGACCCCAAACCCAAACACTTCCAGAGAAAGGGACCATATATCAGGGTATTAACTCATTGTATGGATGGGAATCTGAAAAGGACCAGAGCTATGGTCCTGCCAGGCCTTTTGCAAGTGCTCAGCACTGCTAGTACCTGTCATTTCCCAAAGTCAACTGGACTATTCCTGTAACAGAGCTAAAGCCCATGGGTAAATATTTGCAGGATTAAGGCCCAAGTGATCAGCCTCTCAATTCAGCAGGCTGCATCATTTCAAGCACATGAGGAGTCCCATAGAAAGCAGCTGGATTTCTGTCTCTAGGAAAGGTAACAACTTTCTGGATGTTACAGCAGGCAGAGAAGTCCTCAGTCTGGACTAATCACACATGCCCAGAGCTCGGCATCTGCTGTACCAGAGCCTTCCCCAGAGATTAAGGGTGGGAATTTCAAAAACATCAAAGGCCCAACTCATGCTGAAAATAGGTTGATTCACCGGCTTAAAGATACACTTTAATCCAAAATGGAGGCTTTCGAAAATTGAGCCCAGCAGTCAGCATTCCCCCTACTCAAAGCCTTCTTGGTAGCCAGCAGCTTTCCCCCTTCCAGCTCCCTCTCAGCTGCTCTTCCCACCTTGCAGTAACCCAGGAGTTATCTGTGTGAGGCCCAGGCTGATGGATCACCTTCCCTGCTCACAAACTATCAGGACTGAGAGCTTTTACCTGTTGACACGGCACTTGCCTACTCAGCAAGCTTACTCTATTCCTGTAACTCAGCCACAGCTTTTGGGGATGTTTGTGCTTACACAGAAAAATACTATTAAAAGTCTTTTCCCCCTTCCTATTAAGCCATCTCCAAGCCTGGTAATTGCTTTCCCTCCTGCATGCACAGAAGCAGCAGCAAACGTGATTTAATAGTTTGGAGAGTTGGTCTGTGCACCTGGGCAGCTCATGTGCCTGCCTGCATCGTGTGGGAAGGTGCATTTAAATTCTCCAGAGGAGGGAGGGGACAAGACTGGTGAAGTGGCAGCAAATCCGTCCACACAGAATGAAAAGCACTGAGCCAGGTAGGCTTTTAACCCTTCCTGCCAGGGTTTGTGTCCCTCCCTTTTGGGGAAAGACAGATAAAATGAGCATTGCTTTGTATGTTTATTATTAGGTTGTGAATAATATCCCATTTCCACCTGGTCCTAAAGACCTTATCCTCAAACTTGGACCCAAACCAGTTCACATCTATCCAACATGCACACACAGAGCATGACCATGCCTTTTAAGTGGAAGCAAGTCTTGGAGATGGCTCTCTAACATAGACCACCCTTGGGAGTGCCCAGCAGAGATGGATGAGGATCCCTATTCCCTCCAGGATGGAGAAGCCTGATAGAGGAAAAGGAAGGAAGACATCCATGCACAGGCACTCTGCAAGAAACTAAGGTGGCCACCTGAGATACTGCTAGTGGAAAGGTGCTGAAGACAGATGTTGAGAACAACAGGTGATAGAAAGTAAGGAAAGGAAGATGCTGAGCTAGGTACTAAAATAATGCTGAATTCACCTCAATAGCCAAAGATAAGGACAGAGACGACAACTCCTGAGAAGATTTTTACTTGCTGAAGGCCCACCCCCAAAGTTTGGTAGGCAGCAGCATTGTAGGAACGGGATCTTTCTTCCCCTGAATACCTTGAGTTACAGCAGAATCACAGAAAAACCAAATGGTGTCTAGTGGGAGCAATTCTTCAGCAGATGGCTCACTCCAAGAGCTACAAACCTTTCAGTGCTGCTGACACTGTAGCAAGAGAGCCTTTTAGCTCTCAAGGTCACCAGCATCTGGGGATGAAGGCAGCCATAGCACAACTACCTTTGAACTGGTGTGCATATACACCAGGGCATGTTAGCTTTACCTCACATCACAAAAACTCTGTTTTAGGGCTCTGAAAACTTAATGACATGCAACCCTTTCAGTTTGCTGCTTCAGAATAATCCACCTATTCGAGGAAAGCATGGAGTCAGCCAACAAAAACTCTCACCACAACTGCAATCAGTCTCCCCATGTTGAAATCTTATGCCATGCATAGCTCAGTGCTGGGAATGTGCCCCCTCTCTTCAGCTCAACCTCCATCCTGACCTGTTAATCTGCTCTCACCTTCTTTGTGCATTTGTGATGGTAAGAAATATTTATCAAGCACTACACTGAGGCCATTTTATTAGGCTATACAGCATGTGTCATTGCTATTTAAGTCATATAAACTGAATTGCTGAGCAGGTTATAAAGGTCCTGCTGCTGAAGGTCTGCTGACAGAGCTACTGTCTATTTCTGTAATTTTAAATATTAGCTGCATGTCAGTGTGTTCTGGAGATGGAAGGCAGCAATCTTTTAACCAAATGACTGTGGTTAGTCAGTGTATTGCTATGCAGAGTCAGTGCATTACTATGCACAGCAGAACACAGCCACAATAGGCTGGATGTCAGAAGAGAATTACAAATGGTGTTTTGCTCCTCACACATGCACATCAGCAAGTTGACAAAAACACCTGGTTTGTGCCTGCCAGCAATTTCTGTGTGTGAGTCTTCTGAAGTGGGCTCCACCACCACTGCACTACGACGTGAACAAGGTGAATAAAAACTTGCTTATGCTCTGTTACAGAGGTGAGACTCACACAGAAACTACACCACAGAGCTTCCCATCTTCACAGGGAGGGGAAAACCCCATAAGTCCACAAGGATTTTGTGCCAATGAAGATGGTCAATGAGGCAATTCCTCAGTATGCCAACACAACAGCAGTGGTCAGTCTGCCTTGTGCAGAAATACAAGGATTACTGTCAGGATCCCATGGAAAACCAAGCTGCAGTGATGCTACCTATGACACCAGCACAGGCAGTGGGGAACTGAGGGGCTCTCCTGCCTCTTTGAAAGCATCCCCAAAACCACACAGATGAAGGCCATCCTTGTATTGTTTCAAGGAGAAACATGTTTTCCTTGGCTGCTGCACTCCTTGCTTGGAGGGGGCATATCACAACATCCACTCCCCTTCTTTCCACCCCTTCCTCCTGCAATGCATGGATGCAGAAATATCCCTCATTGGACCACCAGTGCAGCCCAGAGCATCCCTCCCCAGAACCTTGTGTGCTCTCCCTCACTGCCACAATTCCAAGGTGCCTTTGTGCCTCCCTGCTCCATGTCTCAGCTCTTGCCTTCTCTCCACTTCTAAGCTCCAGAAATATTTAATCAAGGGAGGATTTACATTTAAACCAGTGCAGCAGGTGAAGCTGCATGCTGGGGAGCAGTTAACCCCTACTTCCTGCTACTTGCTGAGTGTGTGCTCTGTGCACTGTGACTGCACTTGCACCATCAGTCAGCTGCCCTGTCCATGAGACTTTATTGCAAGAGTAAGTAGAGAAACTAAAAAGGAGTAAACTTTAAAAAACAAATGTCAAGCTTCTTTCTGTCTCACTCTCTTCACAGTGCTTTACAAGTAATGGTTAGACCTAATATCTTCTATTCAGAATAAATAACAGTTGGAGTTATTGTCTTACAGCACAGCACTGAAAATCTCTTTGCCCTGTGAAAGCTCTATGTAAAGTATTCTGAGCTGAGAGTGTGCAAGCTCATTAAACAAACAGGGTGACAAAACTGTTTCTTGTTCTTAAAAATGCTCTTTATAAGCCACTATTCCCATGCTGTTGTATGGGACAAAATATAACATTCAAAATTTTATGAGCAGTAGAAACTGGTAAAAACAGTTCCACTTAGTAAAAACATTCCCTTTTTATTTTGACTATTTCAATTTAATTTTCCTATTGTTTGCTTACATTTTGAAGGAACAAAACCCCTCATTAAACCAGAAAGAAGAAGTCTGCTACTTAATTAGTTAATTTCCTGGCACTTTCTTCCCTTAAACAAAGGTCAAAGCTTCTTGTAGTTTTGAAGCTCTTCCAGACTTCACTGTGTTGAGGGTATTACTAGAAAAACAAAAAACCTCAATGTAGCCAGCAAGAATGGCTTGTTTTGGATGAAATAACTTTTCTAATCAGGAATTTGCCCCCTGAAAATCTCTGGCCATCTCTGTAAGGATGCTGAACTGTAGCTGAGTGACTGTGCCTAAGGCACAGGGCTGGGGCCCAGTAGATGGCCCCCTTTGACAAGGCTCCAGAGCTCATCTCACACCTTTTCCCTGCACCTCTACCCAACAGGAGCCCAGCGTTTTGAGATGACTATTGATTTTATAAAGATTACACCAAGCTACACTCACCAACAGTGCAAAATGAAAAATGTGCTGTCCTGCCTTCCTGATCAGCTGGTATTTCATAAACACATAATGCTTCCTACCCTTTGGTAGGAAAAGGAAAACCCTACCCACTTAACAATTTTTCAGATTTTTCTTTCACCAATAAAAATATACATTCCCTGTATGAGGAAAGCTCTCTCTGCTTTTGTGGTATTACAGAAAGGCTTTTCTGTCTGAGTAAATCCAAGCTGTAGGGCTCCTTTACTGCATCAGCAATATCATATTTTAGCAACATTACCAGTACTTCTTAAACTGAGACTGACAAACTCTTACATTGTCAAAGGATCTACAACTTCTCACAATCAATCCCTCTTCACTGAGGAATCACTAAAATAAACATTTTTAGTCTCATGGGTGAAAGGGGAATTTCTAGCCCCAGAAGAAGTAAAAGAAAGAGGTGCTGTAGCAAATTCAGGAGCTGATTCAGTGACAGGGAAGGTAATGCAAAGTTACCACTGCTATCAATAAGATGTGATCAGGCAACTACCTTTGATCTGTCAAATGCCATTTGATTTCTATATTCTAACCTAAAAAAAGTTAAGGTTTCTAGGATGTGAAAAATAGCACGTTTCAAGTGATTCCTTGCATTTTCACCCCCACACCACAGCTATTACCCAATATGGTAATATTTGCATACATGAGCCAGACAATGCATTCTTTGCATGGTTTCATTTTCTACTCAGATCCTGAGCCTTTGGGCCCTGATTACATTAAGCACATACTTCACTGTCACTCCCATTTTTCTTGGAGCCAAAAAAATTGGCAAGAAAACCTAGAGGCATTTTCCTGAATGAGACAAACTTTCAATGAGAAACAACTTCAGCAGGGACAAAGTTCATTGGCATTTAATGCTGATACAGCTTCCTTGACTGGAAGTTACACTTTCACTCCAGCTGAGAACCTGGTCTTACATCTACCCATGTCAAAAGGTACTGAGCAAATTGATTTTGCTCTCCTGGAGACTTTAGCCAAAAAATTCTCATTCTGGCCATGCTGTTTTCCACCTGTGTCTCTACCTCTGATTCTCCATTTGCTCTGGTTACATCTGCACAGGAAATTTAACTCACTCATGTCCATGCAAAGTGTCTCTACGTGGCTCAGAAATTAAATCTAGCTCTTAAGCTCTGGCCTCTCTGGAATGCTGGCACCCTGGCACTCTATAGATAAGCCATATGGATACAAAAAGTAGCCAGGGATCTGATCCCAGGCAGGAACGTGTCTGGAATATGCTTTAGTCATATCAAAGCCAGTTTGTTTATCTATGTCTGGCTCCCAGGACAACTTTTCAAGCCCTTCAGCAGACTCAAATCTTTTAATACCTCAAACTCCCAACTCAACTTATAGACATGTTCCTGAACTTTGTCCTGTCTGTCTTTCTGGAGAGATGCTGAGTAAAGAAATTAGTCAGATGGCAGCAAAGTTGAAGCAGAGAAGAGAACCATTGGTTGAAGGGGCTGCAGTATCCCAGCTCTTTCCTTCACCCCACTCTGGACCCAAGGCTGATGCCCAGATGGTAAGTTGAAGGATTTCCACATAATGTCCCAAAGCCTGGAATCAGCACTATGGGTAAACTTGCTTTAAAAGAGCTGCCATGACCTTTGAGTTTTCAGCATCTCTTTTGTCTTGCCCTTCCTTTCCCAGAAGAGCCCTGGAAGTAGGGGCTCCTTATTTATAGTGCCCCTGACTTTCACACCGGTCTTCACGTAACTCTTTCTGGAAACATGCTTTCTTCCTCTATCTAACCAAGGAATGTTGCAGCAATTTTTAACTTTTTTGATTTTATTTTTAAAGTGAAATATGTTACACTGTCCTGTGAACCACTGCATTCATGGCAAGGCTGACTTTGAGAGGCACTGAGCCCTTACTGCCCAGTGGTTTCACTAGCACAGAGAGAGGAATGGGAAATAGTGATGGCTGTTGGGAAGCATGTTGAAATTGCAGCCTGAATCATATGGCTTTTTTAAACAGATTCTTAGCTCCTGGAGGCCAAATGTGTCACATCTGCTCTGTGCACATTTGCAGGCTTCACTTATCACCACACTGCAAAGATGCAGAGATAAAGAGCGGTATCTCTGGTGATTAAAGGAAAATCTGCATGGAGTGTGTTCTAAATAAGTAAAAAAATAATCCTCTCTCAACAACACTGGAATGATAAGGTTAAAAGTTTCCTGTCTCAGTTACCAATACAGAGATGGTATAATTATTCAGCTGTTTGCAAAGCTACTTCTCTACATCTTATAAAGCAGAGTGACATCTTGTGACTGGCATCAGATGGGAAACCCAGAGCACTTGCATGTGATGAAAGGTGCTGAAAGGACAGTCCTAGAAAATTAAGTTTTCTGCTCCACAAGGGATGATCAACAATGGCATCAGTCCTGGGCCGTGCTGCTCACTCGGATGAGTTAATTCTCTGAGGAGCAAACTCAGCCCCCACTTTCCAGCCTCATCTATGCCTCTCTGCAGAGTCAGACAGAAAGCAGTTTCTGCCAGTTTTACTATATTCAAGAATATTTTGGCAACACAATCAAGATCGAGCAATTCTCTTGCAAGATATTTATCATTATTGAGTATTTATGACAGAACCACTGTTTTTGAGAGCTTTTAAAAGAAATCATGGAAGAAACATATGGAAGATGTCATTTAATGCTCTTTACAGATGTCTGGACCACTTAAAAAGAGAAAAGGCAAATTTAAGGTCCCTTCCTTCTAAGCCCTTCTTTCTCTCCTTGTTTCAAACAGATGTCTAACTTACAGAGGCTGATCACCACAGGCTAGCTTAAGCCTAAAGTCTTCTTTCCACAAAAAGGAGACAGAGAAAACTGGTCTTTCCTCTTACAGATGACATACTATGGTAAGGAGAGACTACTTCACTTCTCCAAGGCAACACAGCAGATGTACAGCACAGAAGGGAGCATCACCTGAATCTGCAGAGTCCTCAGCTCGTCATTTTCCTCACAAATCAAAGACAATCTGGCTGATGAGATGCAAACATAGCCCCTGTTGGAACCCAGGACATTCCTCTGGCTGCCCTGGAGGACTTGAGACCCTGGCAGGGAGCTCAGAGACCTTGGCAAGGAGTCAAAGACACCTGTGCCTTGGATTTTAACCCATGGAAACAAGTACCAACTTTGTGTAAAGAGTTACAAGCCACAAGAGTTTGAATAGAATGATGGTGAATTCATCATGGGGTGAAAATGTAGAATTTTGGGGTGTTAAGAACAGTGGTTCAGGAGGCAAGATGGAGGAATCTGGGTGTGTTCTGTCTTTCTCCTTCTTCTTCTTGTCCTACATCTTCTGCCGTGATGTTGGCACTTTTGGATTGGTTTAGAGTAGAGACAGACTGTCTAACATAGGTGATAGGTATTGGAAAATTATTGTAAATAAAGTACATGTAGGTTTTAGTATAAAAAGGTAACACCACCCTGAGGGCCGTGAGTGTGCCTCAACTCAACCTGCTGAACAGACCTCTACAAGTCTGAAAACAGAAATAATAGAAAATGAACAGCCTTGAAAACCAGAGCTGACGAATCCCAACTTGTTCGAGCGTGGGGCTAGAAAAAGACTTTTAATACCTCAGGAGCCATTCCAACAACAACAAACCGGTCAGTTCTACACCCCTCTCTCCTTGCCCTGCACACAGAGAAGAGCAGAGAGCAGCAGCAGCTCACCTGGTGGGTGCATGCTTCTGCTCTTCCTCCTCGTCCGTGTCGCTGCTGATGGTGATGACGCTGACGGCGGGGCTGGGGGTGTCGGGGATGACGATGGTTTGCCGCTGCCGCTCCCGCGCGCCGCCGCCCGCGTCGCCCCAGCCGCACGTCAGCGAGGTGCTGCAGGCAGGGCTGGTGTGCACCATGGCACAGCGGGGAGGCGTGTTCTCCTTCACGCGTTTCGACCGCTGGGGCGAGCTGATGGACTGGGAGGATGAAACTTCATACGTGGATGCATTGCTGGAAAGGGGGAAAGTGTTAGTTGGTTACAAATCTGCATGATCGAGTCGCCCGTTGCCGTGGTTTGGGAGTCCTGGTCTCTGGGTCAGTAGCGCTGATTTATGGAGTCTAGGGAAACTGCAAACTTCTTCAAAGAAGACAGTGCCTTGCATCACTTATTCATGCAATTGCCTGAAAAGTAGTTTCTTTTAATAAAAAATTCAAATTTGTTTTCCCTGGAAATTTCCAGATAAGAACTGCTGCCTCTCAGGAGCTTGCACTGGGAGGGTAAAGGCCAGCCACAAAGCCCAGACCTACAGAACAAAGGCAGGCACAGCATGGCTGACACAGGAGGAAGAACCATCCAAATGATAATCCTTCCTCCTGCATCCTACATGGATGCATCACAACCAGATACTTTTTGGCCAGAAAAAAAAGAGATAAAATTAGAATTTGTTGTGGAAAACTACAAACACTTATCAGAAAAACTGCTTTTTCAAACAAAAATGAATTGCTGTTTAAGCAATTCATCTTTTTCAATGAACATTTCCTGCTCAATACTTTATCCTCTAGGACAGTGGTGTCCCATGGATTAGAGCAGGCAGATGGGAGGACATATACTCAGTTTCATTCCTGTGTGAAGCAGCATACAACATATATAAATCAGAAAGAAATAAACTATATATTTATTACACAGTAGAGAAACATTCCCAGTCTTCCTACTTCAGCTTGCCTGCCTGACCAGTTGGAAAAGTGACACTTGGATCAGGGATCCAAACACAAAACTATCAGCCAAACAGTGCAGTGTGGGTCTACAGATGGGGTTATTTACCAAAGCACACTGACTAAAGCCCATTTCACTCATTTCCCACACTTCCTTTCTTGGTTGTGTTTCTTTTTGCTATTGCACAACATCTGGAGACTCAAAAAAGAAGAAAACCCCAAAGTTCTGGTTTTGTTCTACAGTGGGGCCTGGGCTGCATGTTCAGCCTGGCCCGAAAGCTAACAAAAGGAATAGGTGGCATCCATCAAAAGGAAGTCACCCTGGCAGTATATCACACTACACCAACTTACACAGGCTCTTTTGCATAACAAATGGCTGCACAGTAGCATTCAAAGTGCTTTTTGAATACCAATGAGCAGCGTGGAGCACCCTCCTCTCCAAAGGAGCACGGTTCCTCATTTGGCACAAAAAGAGTCACAGTCAATGAAGCTGTAGAATCCCTTTGCTCTGAGAGTGCCCCATTCCTCCTGGACACAGCCACCCCACCCTGAAGTGACAGGAGAGGGGAGGCCCTGCACAGGCACACTGGCTGACACAGGCACTCTCTTTTGCTGGCTAGCTGGGGACAGAGCTGCCTCTCTATGTTATGAATAGACTAAGACAGCTGGAGCCCACCCAAAGTAAATCCAACATTAGAGAGCAGATAAATGGGTAGGATTTAAATAGTGGCCTCTTAACTTGAGTTGAACTGGTTGTGAACTCAGAGCCACTCTGGCACCAGTCCAGTCACCCAGGAAAACCACAAGCTCAAGCTTTTGCCACTGCACAAGTGGTGACCCATTTTGGTTCTCTCCCCTGTACTGTTTTGTGTTTTTTGATTTAAAAAAAGAAGTGTGCTAGTTGCACAGCCCAGAGGACCTTCTCCAGAGCAGCTGCACATACATCTTGATGAACCTTGTCCTCTGAACAGGATTACAGTGCTGTGACAGGCACTGCAACCATCCTACCATCGGAGCTGTGCAAGAAACCCCAGAGTTTCTACTCCTTCCAGAGCCAAATGGTCCTACTGAGAGATGACAGACGCTAAGGACTGCTCTGTATGAGATAGCCTTATAAAATGCTCCCTGGTTTATGCTGCCATAGCTGTAATAAGGCCAGGGTATAATAATGGGTGTCTGTTGCTGGTGGGACTGTTGAACACAGGGGCTAAGGACCTATGTTAGGAGCTGGAGAGCTCAGGTGGCCTAAAGTCCTCCACTCCCCGTGGCAGTAAAGGTCAGAAGACTGGCATCACCCCACTGCTTTTGAAAGGGCAGATCTTGTGTGTGCACATCAGGCACAGGCTCCTGAAGATGCAGCCTCCTCAAGGTGCATGTGCTGCACTGTGGAGGCCCCGGAGGGGCTTCTCCTAAGTTACACCCCACTGGCTCCTTCCCCTGTTCCTGAAGAGAGGTGTTCCTGAGGCTCTCCCTCCCTTTTCCCTGACTGGGCCTCACCTTGATATTGCCTGGAGACCAAGGTCAGCCAGGAGGCCCCTGCGGGAGAGAGCAGGACCTTGGTGGGGGGGAGCGGCTGTGTGAGAGGAGAACATCTCACTGCATGGCTGAATTAAACATCTACGGATATTATGCAAACGCCTTTTTTGCTTCTTGACCCTGGTCTTTACCAGCAGCAATTCAAGCTGCAACACTGCACCTCAGGAGTGCTTCTTCCAGAGGACATGGGAAGAACAGGTGTGGCAACTGGGCACTGCGCCACACTGACCTGAGAATATGGTTATGTTTTTAAATCATCTTAACTACAAGGCTCTGGGTAATTGCAGTAACAAACAGTAAAAAACAGTAAACAAGCTGTGTGAACAGGGCCTGAGCCTCCCATTCTGCATCTTCTCCAGCCACTATCTCCCACACAAAATGATGCTCACTGGGTATAAAACAACTCCTGGGTACCAAAGACGTGAGGCAGCAGAGAGCCCCAACACAGAATGTGTGATCTAATCCCCCTCTCTGGCTGTGGAACTAAACCTGTTTTGCCCCCCAGGTGTCAGCAATCACTCCTGCTGCCAGCAGGTCAGAAGGGGCCGGGCTTGGAGCCCCAGCACTCACCGTGGAGCCGACTGGTGCTGCTTGCTCTTCCTGGCGGAGGCGGCGGCGGGCGGCTGGCGCATGACGTGCGCGACGCCCACGTTGACGGGCTGGGCGGCGGGCAGGGCCACGTGGCTGGCCAGCAGCGTGGGCTGCTGCATGATGGGGTTGTAGTGGCTGCCGTGGGCGTGCGTGTTCCTGCGCAGCGGGGACACGGGCACACAGTGAGATTGCAACCGGCAGGCTCCTCCACACAGCCTCCCACCATCCTCTCCTCCAGGGCCTACTGGGTTTCCCAGCCTTCCCACAATGGAGCGTTTTACCCAGGGAACTGACTGACGGAGTGGTGTGGGCCTGTTGGGTTCCCAGCCTTCCCAAGACAGAGCGTTTTCCCCAGGAAACAGACTGAAGGAGTGGTGTGGGCCTGCTGGGTTCCCAGCCTTCCCAAGACAGAGCGTTTTCCCCAGGAAACAGACTGAAGGAGTGGTGTGGGCCTGCTGGGTTCCCAGTCTTCCCAAGACAGCCTTTTCCCCAGGGAACAGACTGAAGGAGTGGTGTGGGCCTGCTGGGTTCCCAGCCTTCCCAGGACAGAGCCTTTTCCCCACGGAACAGACTGAAGGAGTGGTGTGGGCACAGCGTTCCACTCCAAGGGCATGGAGCAAAGAAGTCTCCCACAGCTATCAGACATAGTGTCACAGGCTGCCGCCCTTCTCCCCCCAGCCCTGCAGCCTAGCAAGGCCCCAGCTCTCATGGCTCCTCCAGCCCCTGTGGGTGCTTCAGGGCTCCTCCAAGCCTCCCCAGTTTACCTCCAGTCTGCCAGCGGCTGGGTGCCTGCCATGGACTCCGGGATGACGGTGGCGTGCTGGACAGACGTGTGGGTGGCCACCCCGGTCAGCTGCTGCCAGGCAGGAGGGAGCAGGATCTGCTGAGTGCCACTGGGCCATGCTTGCTGCCAGACAGAGGGAAAGCAATTCCTTAGCAAAAAGCATCAAAAGCACTGAATGTGAGAGATGGTCCACACTCATTTGGGGACTCGCATAGTGATCATGGTAATGCTACATGGCTCTTAGTCACTGTCAGGAAACCACACAGTATAAGCAGGAATAGTTATAAATATAGAAAATGCAAAGGAGGGGGCAAAAAAATCCTTGCCATACAAAGCAGCAGCTGTGTTTTAGGTAAAACAGGGAATCGAAGGGATCAAAACTTGTTGGCATTTCTAACCAAACATCAAATTTTTTAGCGCCTTCTAATTTTGACTCTCCAGACCAGCTGGACACTATGGCTCCATTGTTAATTTCCCCTTTCTATACAGCCAGCTTACTTTCTCAAGTAATGCACAGCTACACGTTGCATACCCATCCTCTCCATGTGTTCTCCAACTTTTTCCCCCCTCTTAGAGGGTAGAAAGTCTCTGCCATTTGAGCTGAGCCATCATTCTGCTATGCAATCACCCCTCCAGCTGTGCTGCCACAGGCATGACTCAGGTTGTCCTGCTCCAGTGACTCCAGGCAAGTCAGATGATTGCTTTTTGGAAATGGGAAACTTTCTTAGCTATGTGCTGCCTGAATGTGGCTCTGGAAGCTTTCTGCTGGGCTGAGGAACTCAGGGGTACCACCTTAGTCCCAACCTGCACTACTGTACTGGGTCTGTGTTGTGTTATCTCACTGCTCTAAGGAGGCCAAATTTGAGGGGAGGCTTCTTCCAGGCATGCATTTGTCCCCCTTCCCACCCTTACAAGGATTGTGTTAACTGTCCCCATGATTCCCTCCTGTCCCCCAGTAACACAAACCCCAAAACAACCCACCCTGCAAAAAAACATTTTTTCCCAATTCCACTCTGAAGTTTGATCATCTTGTAACTTTTTGTGTTGCTGAGTTACATGAAAAGGCTGCTATAGTGAGGCCTGTCAGCAACATCTGCAAAGGAGGGAGAGTCACAAGGCTCCTGAGAGCCCTTCATCTAGGGAGCCACAAACATGGACTGGTGATACTTGGAGCAGGTAAAAGGATGAGGCAAAGGCACAAAAAGATCAGGAAAGAAAAAAGCCTTCTTATTATTCTCTTTTCTCTTTTTACCTCAGCTTTGCTTTAAAAGAGGAGACTGAACTACTGTTGAAGTCAATCCCAGGGGAGTACCTGGATTTACTTGCAGACAGAATTGCTTCCTCCCTTTTCAGGAAGGGAATGGAACAAATCTAAGCTCCTTGTCCGACTGCAGTGCATAAATTTAGATGCAGTGTCAGGGCCTAGGCACAAATTCCTCACTTATTAGGTAAGGACCACTGAATCATTTAATCTGCAGATAAGACTTGTCTAGGCTGATCCACCAGCACTGTGTGCTGTGCTTACACATGGAAGGCTTGTCCTGGCAGCTGCAGCCTGCTCCCAGTCACTGCATTACTATGAGATTTTGGCGGGGTGGTGAAGCAATGCTCTGACCCTTGTCCTCAGAAGCTGTGGGTCCCCTGGAGGGACCAAGACTGTAGTCCAGACATGGAGAAACAACTAACGGAATAACATTTTGAAAGCCAGTGGCAGGACCTCTGTAGGAAGTGTTGCTGGGAAGGAGTTAAAAGGATAGAAAATCAAGAATCCAGGGTGTTATTCAAGGGCAGGGGACAGTTCTAGGTCACACCATGGAAGCCACTGGAAAACTGTACAGCTTTGCCTCTTTTGAGATCTGAAGCCGCAGTGAGCTGTGAGTAAAAACAGGATCAGTCTCTTTTCACTGGTCTCTGTGCATACAGTATGTGGACCACACTTGCTTGAAAGGATGAAAGGAGACCCAGGGAAGTTACAAACAAGTAACTTTAGCCACTGACCCTGCATCTTGCAGGCTGCTTGCTCTACCTTGCACTGCCTAGCTCCATGCCACAGGCTGCAGACACACAGCTGCCAGACACGATGCTCAAGCTCTGTCAGTGCCTCCTGCCTGGATCCCTCTGTCCCTCATCTGGGACATCTGGTCCTGTACAAAATGCACAGGGAACTGGATGCCAGCTGCACTGAGATGCAGTAAGGCTTTATCAGCCACAGGCATTCTGAGGAGTGCAAACACAGAAACCCGTGCCACGTGCTGGGCACATGGGGAGAAAGCCTGAGAGCACTTCACAGTGCTGGGAGCACAAGGAGCAGCACCATGCCTCATCAGAGGGACAAATAAAGCAGGGCACAGACAGAAGGGGGCTCTGGAGGCACTGCTCCCTCTTGCATCCACAGCAGTTGCATGACCCAGGCTGAAGAGCATTAGATAAGCAGCTGTGCATGAGAGGAACAGCTCTCGGCTGGGAGAGCGACACGCAGCCGCCAAGATCAGATGTGACTACAATGCATCACAAAGAAGCTGTGTTTTTCCATTCAGGAAACTGGAATTGGGTACAGATTTGTTTATCAGGCCAGCTGCTCAGCCCAAACTGAGCGAGGCCCACGGACACCAGATGCCAGGGGCATCAATCAGAGCACCCTGCCTTCAGAGACAGCTCGCATTTCTCACCGCGCGAGACAAATGGGCACAGCAACAGGCACATCTCCTCTCCTTTATTGCATCAAAAATTAAAAGTCTGTGCAAGTGAGGAGTGTTTCTCAGAAACAGCCAGAATTCCCCTTTGGAAGTGACAGTGAATGAGATGTCAGCAGAAAGTATGAAATGGGATGCCCATGAAACAGGTGTTCACATGGCACTGAAATCGGTGACTTGTGGGCAGGAGGGTGCTCAGGAAGAGCTTTACGACCAAACGTTCCTCACTTGCATAGAGCCCAGCAAAGCCACCACGAGAAGAAAGAAGGAGCAGGAGGTACTGAGATCATTCAGGATCCTGCTTTGAGATGTTTCACATCCAACCCTCACCCCTTCAAGCCCCAAAGGACAGCACACCACAGGAGGCCTGGCAGGATGGTGGGGGCATGTAAAGCTAGCTCTGTGACCTCCTTCACTCACTGCCCTGGCTGACTTCTTGCACAAGCAAGAGGGGCCAGCCACTGAGCCTGCACAGACTGCTCTTTGCTTTGCCATGACTTTTGTCTCCCTGCCTCTTAGGCTCTTCTTTCCCACCAAACAAGGGTGGTGGCCCATGTCACTTGTTACAACAGGCTGCAGCAGAGATTGGTTTGATGTTTCAGACAGCTCTCTGACAAAGGCTCTTCTATTGGGAAGGGGCAGTGCTGATGGAAATCACACAGGCTGCAAGTTGCATTTTGATCTGTCTTTACCAGATAAATGTGACTGGCAGCTGGCAAATGAAGGCAAGAGCACCAACAATCTTACCCCAGCAGTGCAACACACAGGTGTAAACCATGAAGTCTGCTGGCTCCTGACTGCATATGAATATGCTGGCATGGCAGATCAAACAAGCCTGAGACAGAGACGTGCCTTTGTAACTAGGTGGTCATCTTTTCCAGCTTGCACAACTTAGTTTTAAGTATACTAGGTGTTTTTTTTCCCTGTCTGGTATCAGCAGAGGTACCATGGTGCCAGCTCAAAAACACTTGAGGCAGGCAGATTCACTGAAGCCTGCACAAGGAGGAATAAACTGCTGCTCTGGTTTGAGGAGCTGGGATACCCCTTGAGGATGTGCCTGTAATCAGTAATACCCATTCCTGTTTGGTTTATTTTTTTAAGGAGGAACCATGCTTTTCCTGTGAGAACATTTCAGAGAATTGTGCCAATAAGAACTGCTGACAAGGAGAGCTCCTTGAGTGTGGGGCCCTTGCCTCTGCCTCCTATATCTCTCTCATACCTCATGAGCAGAGGTCCTCATAAAACAGAGTGGTGAAAACTTAAAGCATGAAATGTATTTATCAGCAACATGCAATTCACCAGTGGCTGGTGCAAACTGGTGCATCTGGCTGCAAACTACCCCCAAGATTTTGAGTTCAGGAGGATGCAGGAAGTTATTATAGGTTCCTTCTCAGCAGAGGCCTGGCCCTGCTTTCCCTGAGGCTTTCCCACTGAGTTCAGTAGAAAAGCAGAAAGAAAAAGGGTTTTTCCAGTGGCTTTTGCAACTCTGACATAGTCTTTGAGCTGAACAATGAGCAGGGGGAGATTTTGACATTTCAGAGAAAGGTGCAGACCCATATACAGTTGCCCAAATTTCCAAACTGCACCACAGAAGGCCCTCAGAGAAAGCTTCTCTCCTCAGCCTCCAAGAGCCAAACAACAAAGTAAATACCTGCTGAGCTCAGTGCCTTGAGCATTCCTTACCTGTGCGAGGAGTCCTGGCTGGATCTGAAGAGGCTGGGCCCCAGGAGCCTGGGTGACAATGGGGACGGCGTTCTCCATCCGCACCGAGTACCCGGCGTGCTTCGAAGGGGACGCTTGTAACCCTGTTCCAGCAGCACACAAGGGACAGCATGAGCCACCAGCAGCACTGCCAGCAACAGGGGCTGGCTCTCAGAGGAGCCTAAAGGCACTTCCCAATGTCCACTTAAATTGCAGTGTTCAGTTCCTCTGAATAATCAGCTATCAGAGTGCCACCTGTTCCACCCCGGCCCAAAAATGTCCATCAAATGCTCACAAAAATTATATGGGTATAAGGGTGCAGAAAAAACATTTCTGAAGGCAATAAGAAATTAGCTAAGTTGGGTACCTCAAGCATGGGAAATATTGCAATACAATGTGCACAGGCAGAAAAGAAAAGAGGGGAGTGAACAGCTGCTCTTCCCCATATTCTCTGGTTTAACAAGAAGAAATGGTCTTTATCAGCCAAAACCCATCATTATAGGAGAATGCTCTCTTTACACCAAAGTGGGCTGGGAATTCCGAACTCCACATTCCCTCAGCCTTGATGGGGACAGATGATTTTCTCAGTTTCTTGGGATTTATATTTGAAAGGCCCTAGCATACCCCAAACTCCAGTCACTGGTGGCTGAGCCCCACATTAGCCTTACGGAAGCTTCCCTCTCCAGCACCTCAGTGCATGGCACAGCTTGTGCTGCCTCCTCTCCTTTGGAGCCTTCTCAAAGCAGCAAGCTGAGGATGGTCTCTTACATCCTCCACTTCTGAAGTCAAACCCTTGAGATGCATTTTAACTACGCTGAAGAGGTCTAGCTAAACTTCTCTAGTTCAAAAGAGCTTTGATAATCTTGTAGAACATTTAACAAGTGCCTGGAGACTAATGCACAGACAGGCTTGTAGATATGAAGAGCAGAAGTTGCACCAGCTGAACTGAGGTCTATTTAGACCACTTCCTACAGACACTTGGCAAGTTTTCCCAAATTGCAACAGCATGTAAAGTTAACAGAAGGACAAGTGGTTAAAACAGAGCATCTCCCAAGTTGTTTGACAATAGTTCCTACCACTAGTATACACAAGCAGAGCTGTTTGCAGCAGGGCTGGAGCTGAGGGAATTGCCCTCATAAATGGTCATGGCATCTGTTATGGGGGAGAACCCTCATATCCACAAGCAGCACGCTCCCTACTGCATTACCCTCATGAGTTCCCTTTCCAGCAGTGAAGTCATTGAAATGTGACAGTACGACCCATTCCATACATATGTACTGATTTACTGATATTGTGTGGGAAAGCTTTCAAGTTTACCAAAGTATGGCAGAAGAGCCTAAACTTTGTTCAGGGCAAAGAATGAAAAGGGAGCCCCCAGCCCCTTCTCAGTATCAGCTGCCTCCAACTCAGGATATCCGAAGTGCCTGCAAGATCCTCTGCCAACGCAACAACAACCTTGCTGGTCTGATTTACTGGTCCAGCCTTTTTTCTGCCACCTGACCCGCACTGAGAAACTCCTTTCCAAGAAGAGCTGGACAAAGCAGCAGGCCAAGGCGTGGTGAGGCTGTCCCTTACCTTGGAAGCCTGGAGGGCAGACGATGAGGGCTTGCTGTAAGGGGTCTGGCCGGGCACAGATCTGCGCCGTTCCCGTCTGCAGGGGCATGCTCCGCTGGGCCACCGCAGCCATGGACGCCGCTGAGGGCTGGTAGAGTGCAGATTGGTAATTTAGTATGGAGACCTCGGGGTTGGCTAAGGAAATAGTGGCACTGGAGGAGGTGGGAGCCAGGTTGGTGGTCTAAAGGAATGACGGGAATTAAAACAAAAAAAAAAACAAACAAACAAAAAAATGAGGGAGATGGGTAGGCTGGAAGAAGCAAAATCCAAAAAAATAATGAAGTAAAGTAGTGTAAGATAAAATAAAAAGCAAACCAAAACAGCAAACAAGGGGTAGAACAGGATGCTGAGGAGTAAAGAGACAAGGGCAGTGCTGGGGGAAGGATCACAATCTGCCCGAGTGTGCCAGTGCTGTACCATGCCATGGGACCTCCAGCCGTACTGCCCAGAGACAGCACATCCCCTACAGCAGAGCTGCAGCCCCATCTCGCACCCAACTGCCTCTCATTTGCAGCAGGAGGAGGACGGGCTCAGAAAATGTTGCTATCCACAAATCGCACTGTTCACTTGTCATGTACACAGCTCCAGAAGCTACTCACATTTCTTAGGTAAAACAGACTCAGCACCTCCACGCCCTGTGAAATCTCATCCTGAGAGGGAAAATCCATTCTGGCCTTTCCCCTTAGATACCTTGTATCTAAGATGGCACATGCCCCTTGGATTACATTTGGAATTTGAAGTAATCAGAAGGCGTAACAGGAGGTAATGCAAATACTTGCGAAGTCCAAACTTCGTTTGAATTGTCTTTAAAATCTCTTAGAGCAGAAAGTCCATTTGGAGACGCTTCAAAGCCAAGAATATCAACCCAGAGTTCTGCAAAAATCTAGAAATCTGAAGACTTTTTTAAAATTTTGTTTATTTGGACTGAGTCTAACAGTTGCAGTCAACTAAACAGCTCTGCCACTGCTCCAAATATATTCTTAGCAGACATTACCAGACCAGAGCCCATCCTTCCCTTGTCCAAACATGCCAGCAACACTGCTGGAGATGGGTCAGACAGCATTTTCTCATGATGAATGTATGAACCCAGGAGGAGGCTTTAATCAAGGTGCAGGAGAGAGCAGACTAAACATTTTGCACTGCACTGGACCTAAACTGCGCTGCCACAGCCATGCAGGATGTGACAACAAAATATTTCCTCCTCCTCATCTCCTCTCAATGCAGGGGCTGGGCAGTGCAATCTGCTCTCGTGTGCAACACATTGAGAGCAACCACAGTAGCTCCCAAACTTGTAATCTCATAAGCCATAATTGGAAGGAGGCAATCCCCAGATATATTGCAGAGGCAAGAAACGAAAGAAAGCCAAGACAAGTGGTATGTTGAAAAGAATTGTGAAAGGCTTAGACCTTGTTCAAATTAAAACACCCTTCCTGGAAATATTTCTGCCAATTCTTCTAGGAACATTGGGCATACTGGTTCTGCTCAGAACACACACCCCTTATGAGAATTCAGAAATGACCATGGAACTCCCCAGCCAACAGCTGATCTTAATATCAAGTGAAATGCGAGGAAATGAAAGCAAGCCTGCCTTTTCTACAAGTAACTGTGGTACAAGCAGTGTCTCTGCCCTGCAGATGGGGCCTAGGGGAGCACATAGCATGCATTTCTTTAGTCAGCATCTCAGAAACAGCCTAGGAAGGGAACTGGTGTTTGTAACTAGTACCCTCTCACACCAAGTCATGAGCTATCTCTGTCTGTGCCTGCCTGAGTTGTTTTAAAAGACCTTTTGTGATCACATGTATCAAGACCTGAGTCAAGAAGTCTGGTTTTCTCACTGACACAGGAGCATCCTGCACATCTACACAGACTCCTTTAGCTCCCTTCCTTTCTGTAATGCCACCTGCACTCTCTAGAATGAATCTTGAGCAGCCTGTTCCCAAAAGGCCTCAAAGCAGCAGCTACTTCACGAGCTTCAGTCTCCTAGACTGCTCTCCCTGAAGAGTTTCCTTTCACTGCTGCAATACAGTACCACAGCAAACAACTTAGCCACATACAATCTATTAATGTAGCACCCCCCAACACTGGGGCAAGTCAAACTAATACAAAGCATGATTATAAAGCCAGAGCCCACCAAACTGGAGTGCAATGTGTTCACAGTGGGGGCACATGCACATGATCCCCACACCAACTGCAGTCCCTGGAGTAAAAGCAATGAGAGATAAGAATAAATATTATCACTAAACTCTTCTTTCTTGGGTCTGTTACAGAGGGTTTAAATTCATTTTACTTCAATGCCAATTTGAAGAAGAGCTGTAAGATCACAAATACTTCTGCCTGACCCAGAGAGTGAAGTACTGCTTGCTGCATTAAGGGACTAATGAGCTTTTCCCCATAGCAACCTCCCAAGTAAGCAGGATTTATCACCCCAACAACAACATAAACAACGAGGGCAACATTTCACCGTCACACAAAATGTCACAAGATTACTGCTTGCCTGTAGAAAAGAGAATGAGGAGAGGAGCAGAGGAAGGAGAGCAGAAAGGCACCATCTTTTGGCAGGCATGTTAAATGGGATGCTACTTTGCTTTTCATCTTCTAGGCCCTCCTGACATAAATGTTTCAAGCGCTGGCTGCTTGTGATTGATGGCCTCACCTGGTTGTGGACTGTGTTGAGCTGGTTGTTAAAAGTCATGGTCAGGTTGGTCGATGTACTTGGGGCCACGTGGGTGATGAATGGTGTCTTGCTCTGGTTCACCGTGTCGTACATATTCACCCGCCGCTTGCAAATCTCCATGTTCTGGAAGCAGGACTTGACACTGCGCGGGAAAAGGGGGGCAAGGAAGGCACAGAAAAATCAACCAAGCGACTCACACAGATTAGAGTTCATCACAGGGGCCCTGCAATAGGTCTCCATGCAGCCTTAGCACTTTCTAGGCTCTCAAAGCCCTTTGCAATTTTGTGCAGGTCTCTCTTAACTGTGAGAGTCAGAGTAACACTGCACTGAAGAAGGCCAAGATGAGAGCAGCTGCCCTGGGACTCCTGGGTGCTCCCACGGGTCTCTGCACTGCAATACAGGTCACTAAAGCAAGCAAAGTGGCTGCTCTTTAGGGGACAGGGCAAGATATACAAAGTGGCTATATTAAAAGACTGAAAGAGACTGAGAGCAAAAAAGAAAGAAACTTTTTTTTCCTCGTGATGGAGCCTGAGAGGAAAAGAATACTCATGCTTTTTGCGTCAGCGTAAGCATAGTTTTATGTGCCTTTTGCAAGGAAAAATTTTACTGTTCTTGATCACTGAGACCCCCTAAAAAGTCATCCTTGCTCCTTTTAAATAGTTGTTCACCAAGAACTGAGTCCAGCTAAGCAGTTAAAACATTGCCCCTGTCTGGCTAAACGCCTGTGCAGATGCTTATCTTGAAGCATGACATCTCCTCTTGCAGTCAATGGGACAATTAATATCAAAAAGTTATTCCAAAGCAAATTCCTCAATGCCCTGAGGGAATCTGATTCTGAGGTTATCTCACACTGAGAACTGGATCTCTGGGGGAATGATTACAGCTTCTTCCTCTACACTGCCTTTCCCTTAAATGTTATTGATATAGCAATGGAAATTTTGACAAGTATCCTATTTTGTGCCCCAGTAAAGGAGATTAAATACTCTCTACATTGCTAGAGCACAGCAGGCATCTGGTAGATGAAACTGTCCATATTTCATTAATTAGAATACCAAAGCATACAAAGGTTAAGAAACAGCAACACAGTGAACCTGGGCATCACTGTATTTTTAGTACAGTCTCACTTCTGATATCTCAAAACCAATACAGGTTTTCCACAATTCTTCCACAATAACTGGTTTTACAAATGTGACCTAAGAGTCTGAAACACAACCTCAGAAATATAAAGGTAGTATTTTATTTTCATTATCCCAATATGGAGAAAGAGAAATTCCAAGCATTGAAAATCAGCTGTATGCTGACCATTGTGTAATGAGCTGAACTGCTGGAGGTAGGGGGTATATCCTCACATCACTTTAAGAAACAGTGGCCCTTCAAACCTTATATGATCCCTAAGGTTGATGAAGAGGACCTAGATCTTTTTATCCCTGTCCTGTCTCTTACTCAAATGGTCACCTCTCTTATCCTACAAGTAATATCCTGGTAACTGGATCTGGGCCATGAACAACCTGCAGATAAGCCAGGCTCAGGACACTGTGCACAGCTGCCCATTATGTGCATTCACTTCCAGATCTATACCTGTTGGTCACAGAACATCCAGCAAAATCAAACACTTATCAAATAAATACAGAAGGATATTGGATCACATCTTTTCAGTCAAGTATGAATATAATTCTCCCTGCACAAAGAAGAAAGCAGTGGGAGGAGTATAGGTTCTGTACATGGTGAACAGTGTGTGTCACCAAATGGTTTTATCTAACAAGAGGTAAGCTCTACTAATGCAACACCAAGTTCCCTGGCTTTACTTTAAAAAAAGATGGGAGAAAAAATCAGCAGGGACAAAGCAAAACAGACAGAAAGTCTGAGGAGAACTCAGCAATTTAAGAGCCAGGAAGTTAAATATGTGAAATGGGAAGCTAAGCTCACTTTGCTGTCTGCTTGTAAGAAAGCAGAACAGCCCCTCTTGCACTGCTTGAACTTGCAGCCTCTCTGAAACGTGCCACAGCAGAGATTGCTCCCAGAAAGCTACAGCTCCCATATATTCTCACTTTTTCTGCTGCCCAATTTATTTCCAAGAGAGATTATAGCTCCCTGCATCTTTCAAGGCTTTGAAGTTTCTATTCTGCAAAGCACAAGTAATCACAGACAAAAGCTCCATCCACTTGCCATGCTGGTTACAGCTTATTGCTCCCTTTGCCAGTCACTGTTTCCAGCGTGGAGGGGCTTGTGGGGTTACACACCCGGCTGGCACACGCTTGGTATTCAGAGACGTGATGCTCAATTCTTTATTTGGCTAAAATTCTCACTGCTGTTGGCCCCAGTGATATTTTCAATCTTTCTGGGGCTTTGCCTGAGCAGCCACAAGTGAGCACTTCAAAAATGAAGATGTGGTTATGGACTGTTGCGTTAGTGGAAAGATTTCTGACGGCAATGCATTAGCTCACGAATCTCTCCTATCTTACACAATCAGCTCTTGCACAGTCAGAAGGACTGTTGCAAATTAAAAGGTTTTTGTCTATGATGCTCACTCAATATTTTTGCTGTCATATTTTATTCATGAATTTTTTTTATATGAAACTTAACTTTTTTCCTGTTTAACACAATCATGCCCCATCTTGTTTTCATTTGTCACTTACTACCTATTTATAGGTAACAATGCACAAAGATGGCTGTGCAGGCTAAGTCTGGGTCTACACAGATCGTGCACCCACTACCTTCTGGTAAGCAGATGCTCTTATCTTGTGATAAATGTAACAAAAAGGCAGCTACAGCTCCTTATAAAGGGGGAAAGCTACCTTAAACAAACTCAAAATACTGCAGCCACCCATACAGGCAGGGGAGCTGACACAGTTACCTGTTGCTCTGCAGCTCTTCAAGCAGCCTCCTTTAATTTTGCACCTGAGCTCCTGACAGCCTTTAAAACACTCATGCAAATAGCACCCAATGAAAGTACAGCACTGTGCCAATAATTGTTCTCCTGTCAAGGGGAAGGGACAGCCTGTGAAAGCACCTGGATCTGCTAAGTGCTGTAAAGCAGGATGTTCAAAGCTAAGTGTCCTGAATGCTTTGTAAAACTCCCACTATGTGTCTGCCTTCTCCACTTACACCTGAGAAGCCTGTCCCTGTGTGAACTGGACATGGGCAGTGGGCTGGGGACAGGTACCCTGCATTTCAGGCTGCTGTGCTCTGTGATGCAGCCTCAAGAGAAGGGCAGTGAGGCTTGAAGATGTGACTTCTCATCTCCATCAGGCAGTGGAGCCCGTCCTCATTCTACATGTGTCAGATGAGGTCAGAACGTGGTATTTAAGGTGACACAGGTGGACAACAACCAAGCTGAAATTTGAACTCCTCATCCTGGTGCTTATGCCTGTGAAACAGCCTGCTGCAGATCAGCTCTTCCCTTAAAAAGCAAACAGCCCCAAGCTGACTCCTGGCACGATGGGAAGGGTCGGCTCCCCACTGCAGATAAGGTTGATTACTCCAGTAACAATCAGGACTATATTACTTTGAAATAGACTGATACTTTCAGCACTAATTGCATAATTTCTCCTGCATTTTAATGCAAAAATATGTAATTACTGAATATTTACATAATTAATGTAGCACACACTGCAGCGTTTTAAATGCCAAGCACCTACAACACAATTCCTGCAACCTTGAGTTGGCAATCATCTTTTGCTTCTAAGCAGGAAAAGATTAAAACTTAGGAATTAAACATCTTAAAAACCCCTCAGATACACTTGGTCTCCACCACAACCAGCTCTCCTTTTCAAAACCCAAGGGGAACAAAAGCCACGTACTGTGTGCTGTGAGGGAAGTCGAGCAAGTGTGTCATGGTGACAAAGGGGTGGCTCAGAGTTTCGATGGGGGTTATCCTCTTATCCGCATCTATCGTCAGCATCTTCTTCAGCAGATCTATGAACTCCCGCCGGTCTGCCTTCTCCACCAACATATCGCTGCCCTCCAAATCCGTCGTCATGTTCACCTAGAGGAGAAGGGACAGGAGTGAGTGCTGAAGGGGAAGTGCACATGGTCAGGTCTGCAGCAAACAGTGCTCACTCCTCCTTGGAGCACACGACCTGCCAGCTCCCTGTCCAAAGGAGTGGCTGCTGAAGAGCCACGCTGTTGGGAAAGACTGAAACAGGAAAGCCTTATAAATATGATTGTCTGGCAAAAGATTTTGAGAATACAGAAACTATAAGCAAGATTGAAGTGAGAGCAAGCTTTGAGACACCTTAGTTACTGAACAACTGGAAAACAATGGTGTGGTGGACTGAAGGTAATCCCCTTTTGATGAAACAACACCCTCTGCTTGCAGACAGGCCCAAGGGTCAGGGCAGACCCTACTAGCTTGGCAGAAGGGGTCCAAAGAGTAGTTTTTAGGGTTTAAAATGTAACACAGTATGGTAATGTAGTGATTCTCATAGGCTGTATGTAAATGCTATAGGATTTGTATATTGTACTAGATTGGTTAGGGAGAATCAGAATATTCAACACAGAAGATTTATTGTATTGTAACGGGAACTTTGCGCTCTTACCCCTTTTACTCTCTTACTCTCTTTCCCTCTCAACCTCTCTCCCCCTCTCTTCTCTGGGGCCTGCTCTGAGCTGTAGCTGGCAGCTCCAAGCAGGGCCCTGCACCCAGGCCCTCTGCAATAAACCACAATTTCCACAACCTGGTTGCAGAGATCTCTCGTCTCTGTCCATCCCGACCATCCTACCCCCCGATGCTCCTACACCACGCCAGGCTCCGTGGTGGCCGCTCATCTGGCTGGTGCATGTCACAGCTCCAGACTGACTCCTAAGTGTTCAGCTCGCCTGGGTCAGTGGCTAATGAAACACTTAGTCACCCTCCACTGAGGATGAACAGCTTCCATGTGGTAGCAGGCAAGCTCTGATAATCACAGTGTTTATCATATACTGTGCCATCAGATACTTATCTATGTGTCCTATGAGCAAAAAAATATATAAAACACATAAAAATTGTCAGTAGGTTTATGAGAAATGTCCCATTCATGTATCAGGTGCCAGGAAATAAAGACTTGTTATATTATTTCACTAATTATCCGGTCTCCTCAGATTCCAGTCCTCCATTCCTACATGCTCACATGTTTTACTTGCTACAATGTCTAGACCTTACTAGCAAAAACTCCAGTTTGGCACTGGTGTTGGGCCAGTTTTGCACACTGGTTTGTCAGCAAAAACTCCTGTCACAGGAGTGGCTATGCTGGGATTAGCTCTCACAACAACATGGAACTGACATAGGGAATTAGTACCTCCCATTCTTCCCCCAGCCAGCACACTCTTCTGTGGCCATGGTATTTCCACTGTCACCCTTTAACAAATGGGAATATTAAAGCACAGAGAAAGCAAGTGACCTGACAGTGGTCATACAGAAGAGCAGTGGAGAGACAAGAGAAAATGCAGGATTTCCACACTCAGAGACGTGCCTTAGCCACTTTCCAAGGCTGCTTTACTACAGCACACATACCCCTGTGTGCAGTCATTCCTACAAAGCAGCACATAATAGCGAATTTGGTAGGCATAATCCTGGTATTTTTCAGGAGCTGGCCCCAGCATAGGATACACAGAGAACTTCCATAATTCCCTTTTGTTAGTATTGCTGGAAAGCATGCAAACAGTCTTGCTGCATGGCTACTCACCAATGCTCTTACCTGTGCCATATCATCCAAACAGTTGAAAATATACTTTCTTGCTTCCTTTGACTTAATCCCCGTCTCTGCCTCATGATCATCTGGCGTCTGCTCAAAACAGGACACAGGCATTGACCAACACTGCCCTGCAACCAGCTGCAGATTATGTGCCACTTCCCACATGTGCCTCATCCTGTCCTCATCAGGGACCATCTTGCTTGAGCAGACACCATTTACACCATCTCCACCACGGTTATGTGACATCTTTTATGTCACAAGGTGATTTATCTCTTCTGTTTCACTTCTGAGGGTCCTCCCAACTATGGTGGGTCTCTTTCATCCATCCTGGCATTGAGGTACAGCATGCCATCCCAGCCAGAAGCATACTGGCCTCTCTCCTTAGGGACAGCATGGAGCCAAACACCCTGGCACAGGACACTCAGGGCTCACCTGCTTTACTGGAGGTTTTGACTGAAGAATTAAAATGCTTGCCTTTTTCCCCCCCTCACAATGAGTTAGATATTAGAGCAAAGTCTGCCAACTACACACCAAATCATTGACTACTTAGAGGGTCAACTCTGGACTTAAATTTCCTACATTGCCAAGCAGGTGTATTATTTTCTCCAAATTTTGGGGATGGCAGTTTTACCTTGGGCAATACCCACCCCATGTCTGTGCTGCACTGCAAAAAGCAGAAACTCAGGCTCTGAGGTGACCTGAGTGTCTCCTCACTTCCTACCAACAACTGCAAGGTAAAAGAAACAAGGGAATGTCTTCCTACCTTCAGCCTCCACAAGGGATACGGTGAGTCTGTATCCCTGTTGAAAAACCTCGTGGTCTTTGTCCCTGCACTTAACAAGTACTCTGCTGGTAAGCCCTGCGTCTGTGAAATGTAGCGAATCTGCAAGAGAAGGATGAGAGGTTACTGTTCATCCTGTGAAGGTCTCTGGAGGTCTTCCTTGAAGGAGTTCAGGAGGCATTTGAACCAAGAGAACAGACAAAAAAAATGTAGCATGTAGAGAAACTTCATGCCATAAAACTCAGTGCAAGGAATGAGAGGAAGAAAATTTCTGAATGGAATTCCCTTCATTTATCACATACATCACTGGAAACTCACACTTAGAGTGCACTCCCACAAGTCCTAAGGATGAAAAGAAGAAAGTTCCTAAATTTATAAAGTTCAAAGAGAAGGACCCACACAATGATTTCAATGGGATGTCTCAACACTGTGCACCCTCTCCAGGATGTCATTTCAGCAATTTGATATTGGCTCTCTAACTTCTGCTGTTTTTCTTCCACCTGAGCACACAGCCTGTCCTAGGAGCAGCCTGAAGTTCCAAACAGAGGATTATGAAGTGACTGCCTTTGAACTAAGGTGAAACATACACTCAAACCAACTGATGGTATGGAAAGTACTTGTCTCTACTGACTACATGACGTTATTTGGGATGCATCCACAAGCATGACCTCATTGGCACCCACACAGCTAAAAGATACTCTAGTTCTTTTTTCAGAATCTCAAACTTTTATTTATTTATAAAGGAGAAAGAGTCTGTGATTACACAATTAAAGACTAATGTCACACATGCCTGAGGTGCCACACAAAGCCTTAACTTTGGCACCTCCTGTCTCCTGCATGGCTTCATTCTGCAAAATTGCTGCAAACTCTGCAAAGCTACTAAAACCAGTCACCTACTCTCAAAAATGCTAGGCAAGAATGGAAAGTGTTTTTGAGAGAAGAAACAGAGAAGGATAAAAACATTAAATCCGTGAAGGCATAAAAGCATAAAGAGCAGCCGTACTTTCAATCACTTCCAAGCACTCAGGGCCTGGTTCACTGTGCATGGCTTGCTCAGCTCTGCAGCTCCTTGGGTCCATCAGAGCTCACACACCTCAGAGGCACCTGGATCCTGCCTGCAGGCCAGTGCCTGGATACTTCCAATCCCAGCCAGGATCAGCCCCTATCCCTTCCCCAGCCCCCCAGGAGCCCTCGTCACACTTTACCAGAGGAAGCTTTGTGCTGGGCAGTTAAGCTGGCCAGTAAGGTATGGTGATTTCTTTTCCAGCTGTGTGTTTTATGGCTTTTGGGGTGCAATGGGGAAGAGAAAGAAATCTACTTTTCATGCTTGGTATGCGATTTTCAAATGCTTGTAAACTTCTCAGCTACATTTGATTTCCTTTAGAGTCACTAATAGCCCTGCTCTTTGCTGCAAGTTATTTCCCCTGCCAAATTTTACCTTTGGAGCTCTGATAAAAAAAATACTGGTTTCAAAAGAAAAGTCAAGAAAACATTTCAGTATGTGAAAAACTTATTTATTTTCCTGCGTTTTTTTTTCTTCCCTTTTTAAAAAAAATTATTTCCTAAAAGAAAAAAGACTCTTTTCAGGCTGCATTTTCAGACAGCTAAGATCAGCCTGAATACTGTGGGAATGCAAAGCATTCTACAGCCCTGGCTCTAGCTGCCGCTGCATTATCGGTTTTAGGACTACAAAAAGGGCATGAAAGCCTATAGGGAGAAAAGGAACGACAGCTTATATTAACTGGAAACCTACATCAATGCCAACATTCTCCTTCTTGTCATTGCTTTTAATATGCACTCTCATAAAAGGGGTTATGAAATGCAGCTGAGTTCATGCAGTTTCTTCTAACAAATAAGGCTTTATGCTGCACTTGCTGTTACAGCAGAGAACGGGTGCCTGCTCTGCCCAGTGAGGAGGGACATGCACAGAGCTCTCCAGTCAATGGCAGCATTGACTCTTGATTGAGATTTCACTCAAGCAGCCAGGTCTTAAAAGCCAGCATACCAAGCTGCACACTGGTTACCTGGAACAAATACCCAGGTGCATAATGACAATGTTGACTTGGGAGAGCAAGAAATACAGATCCATCATTAGCCAAAGTGAAAAAGTTGGCATCTGCTTACTCTTATAAGAGAAGGGAAAAAGATGTGTGCACTTACCAGCACCAAGGGCAATATCCACACCCACCTGATCGTACTCTGAAGCTCCTGGGTACAAGGGCCAACCCAAGAACAGCTCTGCAATGACACATCCCAATGACCACATATCGATTGCTTCACAAAAGGGTAAACCGAGGATGATTTCGGGGGCTCTGCAAAGAAAGAGGTCAGAAAACATCAGCAAGGTGGGGCAGAGCTGCTCAGCTGGCTTTGGGCAGCTGGTGCCCACTGTGACACTCACAGAGCTGCCACCAACAAGTGTCACTGCTGTGACAGAGCTGAGGGACTCACTGGTCACTGGCACAGTGCCTGCTAACCAAACATCAGTCGGTGAATATTTAGCGTTACAGAGGAGTACTGTGGCCATATAGAGCCAAGAGACAGCCTTACATCTGGCAGCACTTTGTAAAGGAGGGAACTACCCCTGCTTTCATCCAGCAAGTGGGAATATGAAGGCACCCAGTCAAGGCCCCCACTCGAGGCTCTCAGGGCCAGCTCGCTGGCCTGTGGAGAACTGTGCAGATCCCCTGCAGTGAAGCATCCTCTGTTCACACAGCTCCGTGGGCTCACAAACAGCCAGACATTAAATAATCATTACAGGACTGGTATAAAAGGATTACTGACTTTTTAAACAAATAGCTGTAACAATAAAACAAAGAAATAATTTAATTAGATCTATTAGACCTGAGCCTTTTCCTCAGGAGGAAGTAGCCAAGAAGCCTTCCTTTCCCAGTCTGTCCCAGGCACCTGATTAGATTTTCTTTTCCCTTTCAGCCCAAACAGCTAAAATGGAGCAGCTCTCTGGCTCCAGGAGATGCTACCAAAGCACCTCTGCTCCCTCCCCTTCCAGGGGCAATCTGTCCCACTGCCTTGGGGTGGTTGGAATCCTTCTCCACTGATGCTGGAAAGGTCTGTAGGGATAAGGTTACATGAACTTGCTCAGTTCCAGTGGCCAAGGTGAGATTAAATGAATCCTGGCCTATGTGCCCCAAACGTTCTGCGTTTCAAAAACTTCTGTGTGAAAGAACCGAAAATATTTTCCACATACTAAAAACCTTATCACACAAACGCCTTCCTTACTTATCCCACCTCTGCCTAGATGTCCCCATGCAGTTATATGACACAGTTCCTATTTATACAAGGATCTCCTAAAGCTTCTCTCCCGTTCTTGCAATGCTTCTAAAGCCCCAGCTTCTGGTGTCATGGCACATACAGCAGGAAGAATAACTTACTCACCCATACTCCTCTAACTATAAAGAAAGAAAAACTAGAAGACAGATAAAATAAACACACTGATTTAAAATTTTCATAATTTTAAATACAGCCTTGGGATTTCTCAGGCCCTTATGCATATTTTGGAAATGCCTGGAGTTGGCTATTGAGCGAATCAAGTGCCACCAAGCAAAGCTCGAAATAGGACCCATGGTTCCCAGTTCCCCATTTGTCATCAGGATAAGATCTGACACTAGTGAGATCATACTAAGGATTACCAATTGCAGTGGAAAATATTATGTTTTAATCACACCATTACATAGTCATGTCAAGACGAGTCTTTAGCCAAGAAACCAAGCAAAATGGTAATTTTCTTCCAAACAAGCAAAGACTCTATAGCAAGAATCCATGCCTTGCCTTCAGTCCACAAACTCTCCCAAGTTTTGGGAGACTTGTAATGATAAAAGTCCCAAACTACCTCTTCTTAAACCAGCAACGCCGAACGTAAAAATTACAGGAAATTGTGGGATTTTAAAGTTAGAATTCTTTGTGCCATCCCCACAAAAAACAAGTCAGAAACTTAAGAAGTCTTTACCCCCTCTAGCTTCATCTGTGCTTATCACTGTCATACCCTACACTCCTCTTTAGCCCACAGTGACAAACTTTTTATTCTAACAGCAATTTCTCCTCATGAACAAAGGGTTAATTTTCCTCCTTTCCTCCCTATTCCGTCAACCCTGTCATCCCTACACACTACCCGACACCTAGACAAAATGCAGAGAGAAAAAGACAGCTATGGTGACCTGAATCTCATTACTATGTAAATCCTGCATTCAAAGCCATCTGCCTCTCCCTGCCTGCCTTCCACATTGTGAGGGAAATGTCCCTGGTCACTAATGAGAGCTCAGCCACAAATCGCCTCAACTTCAGATCCCTCCCACTAACTCAAGTGGAGGGGTGGACTGTAGGGATATTCCCAACGTGATTTTGTGTGGAAAACTCCCTGTGCATAAAAAACTACTTGCACTGCTGTCATATGCAGCACACACCTCCCCTCCTCTCTCCCCACACTTAGGCTGCCAACACCTCCAGACCCCTGCAAGAAGGGATGACCTAGAATTTGAGGTTCCAAAATCTTTTTTTTTTTTTTTTCTCCTGAGTCTTTGGCTGTCAAGTGGGTTTACCTTAAAGTCCCACTTTCTGGAGTAGTAAGGAGAGAATTTGTTTTTTACACACAGAAGAAGTTTTCCATCTTCGCTACTGGGGAGGAAAGAACAAATCTATGTCCACATTATTTAAACACAAAGAGTGCAACTAAACAGAGCATCACTCATTCCATGAATTCTAACAATGGTGAGAATGCCTGTGGGAAAGGGCTACATCTAGGTCATATGCTGCCTTACACACACCACAGCCACCACTTGCTGGGGTTTTCTCCCAGCCTTCATCTAATCATTGTGATTTTTCTATGGAGAGGGAGTGGCCCTAAGGCAAAAAAAAAAGTCTTGTTAACTTAATTAAACAGTCACTAAGACACCTCAAGAACAACAGGTAATGGATACCACACAGGAATCCAGATTTTCAGCCAGCAGATACCTCCTGTTTGCTATGGGAAAGATGGAGTTGCAGTCACCAGGAGCAGTGCTCTGACTGCCTGAAATGGCCAATA
Organism: Zonotrichia leucophrys gambelii; assembly: GCF_028769735.1. Taxonomy (NCBI): domain Eukaryota; kingdom Metazoa; phylum Chordata; class Aves; order Passeriformes; family Passerellidae; genus Zonotrichia; species Zonotrichia leucophrys. The sequence goes on along the minus strand of NC_088170.1, from coordinate 10,237,234 downwards.
CCAACCATTTTGGGGCAGGATGCTATGAGCTCTGTAATGAAATAACTTGTCCACTGACAGAATACCTTGGAGTCTCCACTGTGATGGATATTGTTCTTTATTCTCAGTTATGGATGCATACATCCTTCTGCACATGGTATCTAACATACAACTCCTCTCTTTCTTAACATAAGCATGTCAGTTTTTTAAGACAAGGTGAGATCTTTACTTCCATCACATGTTATGGCACAGAGTTCCACAGGCACCCTTCTGCTTTCAATAGCATCTAAGCTCAGCTGTTTAGAGCTTGATTTTCCTTCATCAGGTTTAAATTTGTCACCTCTCACTTTGTGTTCACATAGATTGGTTTAGAGGTGAAGATGGAAATGATTGAATCACCTGTCCTTTACCACAAGCTGCTTTTATATCTTTGCCTTTCTTTCCCATGCCTGCAGCAGCTTCTGCCTTCCCAGGGTACCATCTCATGGATGTTTCAATCCCTTTCTACTGCCTGACCCTGCAACTCCTCTTCCTGACATGACTGCTGGAAACAGGCTGAACAGACCTAGAAAGAGTTAACCAGGATATTCCCCAGACTTATTTTACACTATTTGCAGAATGCTTTCCCGTTCCAGTCTTCCCTAAGCTTAATATTTTGTTTGCTTTTGGAGTGACACGAGGCATTTCAGCAGATGTTTTATCTGGGAGATCCTCTGAGACACACAGTCCTTTCTCCAGAGAAGCTGCAGTTAATTTAGGACATAGAATTATGCAGAAATAGTTCATTTTTTCTCTTCCAATGTTTACTGCCTTTCGGTACTGCACTCATCTAGCATAATGTTTTCTGTAATCTAGATCAAGTCCTTTAAGTGCTCCTTGCTCTTTTCTGCAACCTAACCTAAGACAGTATGTGATGTCTGCATGCTTGAACATTTCACTACTGGTCCAGCACTTTTTACAGATTATGAGTACATTAAATAACTCTGGTCCTAAAATGCACATGCAGTCCACAACTGACCCTTGTTTTCTTAAAAGCACTCAGATTGAGCTCAGCAAAAAAAGGTGTAATTTTCTTTTCCAAAGGGAAAGAAAACAGTTTCCAAGTCTTAAACAGTTCTTGTGTGGGATTTCTGCATTCTGCAGCTGCTAGCACTGTGTAACAAGGGAAAATGCTCTATGAAAATGTGCACATTCGAGTATTGCAATCATAAATGGGAAGGACAACTCACGTGGCAGCAAATCCTCCCAAACAGCACTGAAATCTTCAGCAGATCCCTCCATGACTGCACAGAGAAGTATCTTCTGTACCAACAATACAGGTTTTTTAACACAGATCCACCAAACCTTTCGATTGTGGTGAGGGATCCTGTCTGACGGCACACAGAGGAGCCAGCTGCCAGACACCTCAATGCATGCAGGAACATCCCCAGCTCCTGCTTTCCACCCATTTCTTGGCTGTGCATCTGCAACACTCCTGGCACAGCAACTCCTGCCTCCAGTACAAGGCACACAGAAGGAAAACAGAAAACTTTGCCCTCCTGTCCTTCCTCTCCCATGAGCTGCTACCTCGATGTCTTCCAACAAAATGCACTCCCCTTCTGCATGCACAGGCACAACCTGTTCTACAGCTCACACAAATCCCACCAGCACAGACCAAAGCTTTAGAAACCACTTGCCACCAGCCTGGGAAAGCCTGAAGAGCCCTGCCAAGAGCCTCTATCTCTAGTACAAAAGCAGCCATCCCATCCCTATTTCCACATCCCTACCCATTTCCAACCAAATTACCTGCCTGGACAGCAAAGGGTGACCTGCTCCTCGGCTCAGCAGTGAGTCCAGTCAGTCCCCATCCTTTGGAGCCCAGTTTAATGTGCCTGTGTACACCACAGAGCTCTGGTGCTGGTGCCCTGGGCAGCAGGGTCCCCGTGCTGGCAGCACCTGCAGGTCCCCAGAGGCAGCAGTGCCACCTCATCATTTGCTTGCACCTCATACACGACCCCGTCCTGCTCTCAGGCCTGCTGCTGGCGGAGTATTTACTTTAGCAACCCTGCTTTGTGGCAGGGTAATTTCATTGTCTGGTGTTTCTGTCAGGAAAATTAATTACCCGTCTAGCTTGCTGGCTTTTTCACCCACACATCACAGGACATTAAAAACAGATGCCAAAAAAAGTTCATTTCCACAGACTCGGATTCAGAGAGCTGGGCTCTTTCTGAATTTTAAAACTTCCCTGCAAACTACCCTCCTCAGGGATAATTTACCACCTTTGGTAGGATCTCATGGCCAAGTGTGATAGTCTCAGCTGAGTCCTTCATGGACAAGTATAACCTCAGACAAAATATAACTCAAAGCTGGATACCTGCTGGCACCTTGAGCAGAGAGTGCTCCTGCTCCCAGAAGAAGGCTGGGGGCAGCTGGAGGCAGTGCAGACAGATCTCCAGTGAAGATGTCTCTGAGCTGAACACACAGCTCCTGTCTCACTCGCTAAAGCCTGAATGCTGGGAAGCAGCAGCTTTCACAGCTCCACTCAGGAAGCCCTGGGCAGAGGGAGAGGCAGGAGCTGAGCTCCTGTGCCCAAGCAGGGATGCACTGACCAGCTGCACACCCAGGGCTTCACCCCACTCAGAGCTCAGGCTTCCTCCATGCACCAAGATACCTCTCGTGAGGACAAGGAACTGCATCCTTTGTGTGTCTTACAAAGGGGTTTTTATTCAAGTGATGGCACTCTATCCTCCTCTCAGATGAACCCCTTCTTTGGCATCTTTATGGACTCTCTCATACCTGCTCACTTGACTCTTTTATTTTGTGGAGATGTCCACCTTTTATTGCCATGTACTGTAGAATGCAGAGTACCTTTAACTCTTAGGTAATGGAGGTGGAATGCACAGAGAACGTTTTCTTTGTTCCTCTGTACTTCTCAGACTCCAAATAATTTCTTAAATGAAAGGATGTAAAAGGAGACAGGCTCATATTCTGGAAGTAAAATATTACAGTTGCTATCTCCCTCACTCCTCCACCTCTCCACTCACACAGACACCTGGAAGGGATGCAGATATCAAATATGGATGATCCCCAGACTAAGGCCATCCTCTGCTCCAGGGCTGGGCATCTGCAGACTTTTTGTGTCTGTGATAAAGACAGCCACCAGGGCCAGAGCATAACACACCTAGAAGCACCAACAGCTCCTGCTTGCTCACTCCCCATCCCATGAACAGGAGAGCAGCTCTGGGCCCCACTCGTGTCACCCAGCAGGGAAATGCTGGGCACACCCTCATTGCTGGATTTCTGCATTTCTCCTGCATTCCTGAGCAAGGGACAGCCCTGGTAGTCAAGACTCATCCCAGAATATGCAGGCACACTACACCTTTCAGATTCCAGCATAAAGTTCCAACCACAGAGAGGCCAGTGGGCACAGGGTTATTCCTGAGGGAGGGAAAGGACCACAGAGGAATGCCACAGAATACTGTTTGCCCACATATATCTATTGCTTTGAGTGATAAGGAAGGACAGTGCCACTACAGGGCTCCTAGCAGGCTCTGTATCTCACAGGTCAAACACAGGTACACCTGGTTCCTGGGTGTACGGACTGTGGGTGTAACCAGAGCCATTTCCAGGGCTGCCAGGCCACCTGTACATCTCCACTAGAAAGGAGCTCCCACACCGCACTGCTCACACTGCTCCTGCCCATCCCTCAAGATTAGTCCGCAACACTTCAAAAAATATCTGAATCAGCTCAAAAAACTGGAAGCTGGATCCCCTCAGCCTTCAGTGATGGTTTATGTTACAGGACATAAATATAAATTGGAGGCTGGTAACCTCCAGTGAGGCACTGCAGAGGTTTATCCCAGACTGATCTCATCTAACATCTTTATCCCTGACCTGAGGAGGAGGCAGGGTGCATTCCCACCCAGTTTGTGGGTGATGCCACACTGGAGATACCTGGCCATGCACGTGAGGGCAGGGCTGCCACCCAGAGGGACCTGGAGAGGCAGGAGGCATGGTCTGATGGGGACCTTCTGAAATACAGCCAGGAGAAATGCCAGGTCTGGCCCCTGGTGACAGTGGGGAGCTGCTCAGCTGGAATAGCCATGAGCAACTTGGTGGGGCTAGAAAGGAAGACCCTGGCAGCAGCAGGACCAACAGCATCCCTGAAACAGGGCCAGCCAACCAAGGAGTGTGGTGACCCACCTCCAGCCACATCTGGACACCATGCTTGGCATGGGGATCCCAGTGGGAGGGTGAACTGGAACAACCTCATGGTGCCCATGACAGCAGCCTGCTCCTCCTCCTCTACCACATGGAGAAAATGGTGCCAGGTTCTTCTCTCAGGTGGGCAGCAGAAGGCAGAGATGACAGGCAAATTGAAACAGGAGAGGATCCCTCTAGGGATGGAATGGGGAAAACACCTCCACTGTGCACATCAGTGAACCACCAGCACAGGCTGCCCTGAGGGACCCTGTGCTAACCTTGGAGGCTTTTGAGACTCAGCAAGATGAAGTCCTGATCTTGATCTCATGGCAGACTCAACCTTGACCATCAGGTTGGACTAAATGACCTCCCAGGGCCTCCTGTCCCCTGAACTTCTCTAACTCTGTAAGGTCCAATAATCATATATTTCTCAACAGGAAGGTCACCAAGATCCCCCTACACACAGGGGAAATCCTACACAGCTGGGAGTGTTTCCTGTGGTACAAGTGCAGGTCCCCAGGTATTTTAATCAAGTGTACATGCACAAAGTTGGGTCTTTTAACAGAGAGCAAGTTACACAACAATTTCTTCCAAGCCTTGTGATTCTCTCATTGCTAGCTAAAGGTATTTAATAACAAATAACTCATAGAAGCAGAGTAGACTACCCACCCCTGGCCACTGCTCATGTTCCACCAGGGTGCTGACTGGGAAAGGGTGAAAATACTCTAGAGGATGATGTCAGAGACAGTGAGGGCTATCCTGAACCTCAGGGAGGTCACCCACTGGTGACATTCCTGGGCCATCCCAGCAATGCCTGTGTCACTCCTGGCAAGCATTCAGCCAGCCTCTCCTAGAGACCTCCCATGGTGGAGCATCCATGAACTCTGCTGTGCCCCAAGGGAGCTCACCCCTTGTAATTTTAAGGAATAATACAGCTGTGCATAGCTGACTTTATGTCATGCTTAATTACAACTTGTTGTCAATCTGGCATCTATGTAATACATATGGAAAAACATAATTTAATACATCTCACTTGACTTTGCTTACAGCTGGCTTTCTGCCAGGCTGCTCCTCCTCCCTCTCCTCACTCTGCCTCGGCCTCAGCACACACTCAGTACCTATAACCTTCTCTCCTTTTCTCTCTTGCTCACTATGTCTGTCTCCTTTTCCTGCTTTATCTTTTCCTCTCTTCCCACACTCACTGTGGATGTCCCACATAGGAGCCCCCCACCCTGTGAAGGGGGTGCACAACCCTATGCTGCTGTGGGTCTGCATCCAGTTTGAAAAATGGGGAGTCACAAAGACACCTATCAGGGACCCCAATAGGATCCCCCTGCTCGCCACCACCCACACGAGGAAAAAGCAATTTCCATAGGTTAATCCTGCAAGACTTTCAAGCAAACCACACTTACATATCAAGCACTTGCCATCCCTGTGCACCTTTCTTGGGATTAAGCAAGCTGGATTCAGCCATGAACAAAGCCTGGGTTTAAACAGGGAGGGAGGGGTCCCTGCTGGGAGGCTCTGCACCTCTCTGCTCTCCTATCTACATTGCACATACACACTCCATTTAGGTTAGGGCCTCAAAGAAAACCTCCTGCTCCCTTCAGCAAGAGCATGTGAGCAAACAAATGACTGAAGCTCAGAGCTGGAGAAAGCAGTGCAGCTGTTTGTGGAAACAAGACAAAAGATTTAGAAACACTTGCTTTTTTTCCCCCCTCTCCCATGTCAGGCTGTTTACAGAAACCAAGGGATGAAATTTTGCAGACAAAACCACTGAGAGCAGCCTGTCAGTCTCGAAGGGAAGGAGAAAGGGAGGGAGACAGAAAGGGAGGGGAGCGTAGGCTTCTTTCAGGATTATGGATCATTGCTAAATTGCTCTATCAATTATTAAACCCATCACTCAAAGTGCAGTAACCAAAATATAGCAGATAAAGCCTTTCTCATCCACTCTCTACCAGCTGCTCTCCTCCTCCTAAAGCCAGAGGGGAATGAAAATTCCCATAGTTTATATTTTATACAGATCATTTTCCCTGAGCCTTGAAAATAAAATATTTTCTGGACAAGGTACAGTGGAACCAAACCCATAGCAGAAAGACATTAAAGGAGAAATTGCCCTTTTGACTAACAGACCTAAGGAATAAAACAAAAATCTCTGCAATCAATATGATTTCTTAACACTGACAGGGTAAAACATTTGTCTGTGAATAAATGAAGAAGCAGGCCTCAGTCATCAATACCTGTTACTTGCTGTTTGCTTTTGCTGAGCAGATCTGAGACCAACAGCAGGGTGGGCATGGTCCCAGGAAAGGACAGAACAAAGGGGCACGAGGCACCTGGTCTGGTGGAGAAGAAAACTGCAGAAGTGGCTCTGTGGAGAAGAAAACTGCAACCATGCATCCAGGGTGAGACAGGAAAGCCTTTGTGAGCAGAGCTGAGAAGGAACCACACAGGGGGGATTAACCAGGACCTGACATCCCACTGGCAAGGCTTCCACGTGGCTGCCAGGGTCTGGATGGATGTAGTGATTCTGTGAGTTTCTAGCAGCACCACATGCACTTGCTGGAAGCATTTACCAGGTGCATCATCTGAAGCAAATGCATGCCTGAATCCTAGCAAGGGCCTGGCTGCAGCTCAGGTTAAAAATGCACTCGTGTGTTCTGCAAGTCCTTGCTGTGATTGAACTTGAAATCATAAAAGGCAAAAAAATGCTAATAAACCAAATAACAGAAAAGAGAGCCAGGCCCTGGGTACAACCAAGAGCCCGATAAGTTTGTCCCAGCCAAGCATCTTTGAACATCCCTGGAGGAAGCCCCACTAGACTGACCACAACCATATTCACCTCTTTGCACTCAGAAATGCAGGACTCCATAAACTTGAGAGGAGATGCCCAAAAAGGAGCACCAGGAGCATCCCCCCAGGGGTTGAGAGCTCCACACTGAGCCAGAAACACAAAAACACTCACAGGGGGTGATGCAACAACAGCCACACTGAGCAGAGCCTGACCTCTGGTTGTTCTCCCAAACAAAGGGCCACGCAGGGGGGGAGGGCTGGGGCTTTCCCAGGTTATGGAAGAGATCAGAGAACAGAAAAATCATAATTTGAAAACAAAAGCCCTATCCATGCCAGGCAGTGAATGGATGAGCCTGAACGCATTGGGTGCAGAAATCCCCTGAAGGAGGCATCTGATCGAGAGGGGAAGAATGCCAATTATGTGCTCCCATTCATGCCACTGCAATGAAAGCATAATTCTGACTCTGCTTTCTGACCTGCAGTATGCAATTTATGCAAATCCAAGCTGTTCTCGCTTCCCTCAGAGCCAAGTGTCCACCAATGCCAGAGCTGGCTCCAACTTTTTGTTTTCCTTTTCAAATCTATTGTTTCCACTGCTGAATATTTAAGACCTTTTGTTGTTGCTGTTGCATTTCTTTGGAAATGAAATAATAATTGAAAAAATCCCACAGCACACAGAAACAAACAAAAGTTGACTTCTCCTCTCTCCAGCCATTCTGCCACGCTCAGTTCCATCCCAAGCCCTTATCGTCCCAGCCCAGAGCCTTGCCACGCATTGGCCAAGTGCAGCTTCTCGTGTCTGATCTGCAACGCTCCTGACACTTTTGTTCACAGCAAATACTGAAAGTTGCACCAAGCTGCATGGTGGTTTTATAGGATTAGCCTGAATACTGAGCCAACTGTCAATATAAAGCTCCAGAAGATTTCTATCCCTGGCAAACACGGATACGAACCAGACTCAGGCCATGATCCTAAGATTGGCTTCACAGAACAAGTAGCAGGTCTGAGGCTAAAAATATCAAATTACTGCAGCCTTCTTTTATTTTTTTCTTTTTTTAATCATGTCTACTGGCTGCCTTCTTTTTTTATAATTAGAAGACAACAAAGACAAAAATAAAGTACTTATCCTGCCTGCTCCTTGGAGAAAGGAGCATTGCCCTTCACTTATCTCTGAAGGGCCACACAGATTTAATAATATTATTATTATTATTATTAGCTGCAACTATTTGTATTTCAGCAGAGCCCAGAGCCTCACAATGCTAGATGCTAAAACGTGCTAAGGGACTGTGTCTGCTCCAGAGAATTGATGATCTAAGACAATGTGTGGTGACAGGGGAACAGATTGGTCGAGCAGTTCGCCCAAGATCATACAGTGAGAGCACAGCAAAGCCAAGAAAAGAAGCGGGGTCCTTGTGAACAGCGTGCTGTATCTGTCAGACCACGACTCCTTCTTATTATAGCAGGGAACAACAACAATAATAGTAATAATAATAATACATGGATTTGAAGGTCCTGTGAAACAGATGGGAATTACTGAGGTAAGGCAAATTTTAGGTCAAAATGACCTGTAGATACCACCCAGCAAGACAGTAGCCATGCTAGGAACAGTGCATGAAATCCAAGGCCCACTTTTAAGTCCAGCCTGGTGAGTCACAGCACCCTGCCTATGCTCTAAGGACCTGCTTGGTCCAGGCAGGAGTTGAAGGAAAAGCCTGGGAATGCCTGCTCATCTGCACTTGGAGATCTGCATGGCAGGGAACAGCAGGGACACCTCAGAGCTGCCCCAGTTGCCTTTTCCTGCTGCAGAGGGTTGAAAATTGGCACTTTGAACTCAAGCCCTACTTGAGTCAGCACAGCCAGTGGAATGGGTGACAACAGCCCCCTGTACAGGCAAGCAGGGCACAGCACAGACTGCAGAAACACAAATCCACTCTGAACTTAATTCATTTTTATTACATTTATATTAGGGCTAACATCTGGAAGTGTTAAGTAGAGCCCTACTGTACAAGATGATGTAAAAAAAATGGAAGAAAACAGTCCTTGCACTAAAAAACTTGCAGTCTAATTTGGGATCCCTCATCATCCTGGAAATAAAAGCTCTGGGACTTGCTGCTCAGCATCTGCTAAGACAGGAGCTGCAATCAAACCTGAACAAAACACAATCTGACGCACTGGGGCAACCACTATGAGTCTAGATCCTGCAGCTGCCATTTTTTAGGGCCAAAGGCTGTAATTGCTCCTTTGTCCAGAGATGGAAGAGGGCCCTTGTAGCTGTAGCAGTAGAACAACTCTGACCTTATTAATGTCACACATCTCAGTGGAGCCAGACAGAAAAGCAGGACACAATCAACAATGCAAGTGTGGTGTGCAAATAGTCCCAAAGGAACCATGATGCTTGTGGGAAGAAAAGCACCTCTTCAGAGGAAAGACTTTTAAGACAAAGTCTTCTGCAAAGTTAAGTTCATTCTTTATTTAAAACCATCACATAGAAAATTCAATTGTTCTCTAATGCATTTCTGTACCAAATCAGGAACCTAAATTCAATCATTAAAGTGTGAAGCTGATGAATTTAAATCCATAGTAAGTGCAAATTTCAACACAATTTTAAGTAAGGAGTCGCTCCCAACACCTTCATAACATGTCAACACATAGTCATATATTTGTTTCTAGGACTCTTCAAATGTCTCCTTTTACTGTTTCATTTTTTTCTTGCCAAAACAAATTCTTAAAGCTATCTCGATCCTCTGAAAAAACATAAACATCTTCTGCATGTTAAAATCTAAGGTGGCTATGAGAGAAATTTTGGAAAGACAAATCTTGCAGGGGAAAAAAAAATCTTACAAAAACCACTTTTCACTATACACAAGGGGAATCTGAACTGATTCCCATCTGATTATCTTTAACTTCTAATTTGTCCTTGGATCTCACTGCAGTACGGATGTCATTTTTTAATTTCACTGTATTTATAAGCCGGTGCTGTCCTTGTAAAGGGCAAAGAAATCCCCATATATCAGGAATGCTTTTGGCTGGCAGGAAGTTCAGTAATTATTCCAGAGAAATAAATACAACAATCCAGACTATTTCCCAGGGCATGAAGGCAAAGATCCACCCTTTCTTGAAAGAAGGGGCTGTCCTATGTATACATTCCTATCCTCAATTATTGTGACTGCCTGTAACATTTAGCTCTCTGTTAAGTCAACTGCAGGGTTCAAGAACATTTCCTGGCATTCTTCACATTTTTTTACATGTTGCAATTTTATCTGGTGTGTATCATATGCTTCCCCCCAAAATGCCTGAACCAAACCCTCTTCCTCCTGACTGAGGAGTTCAGGCTTCATAAATTTGACTGCAGCTCTCCGAAACCTCACCACATGAGAGCTGTGTTAGAAATTACTGAAAACAGAGCAGGTTTGGCTTTCATAGGTAAGAGCTCAAACAGGGGATGCAAATGGACCAAAGCCTCCCTTTAAAGACACTTTCATCCAATTCTAAGCTTGTGAATTTATTGTCCCAATGTCTTGGAGCTTCCCTGTCCCTCCATCAGAAAACCTTAGTGTACATTTCATTACTTGTACTGCACCTTTCCCCAGCTCTATGCCTGCAGCTCCCCTGACACCCATTTTAGCTGGGGAAAGCTGTCATTTTGGTTTATCTGGGGCTGTGACAGAGCTGGTGCCTGCAGCACATCGGGCAGGAGCCTCCAGCTGGACGGGGGCAGGACAGAAGGGCCCTGCCTGAGGGGCAGCTCAGTGCCCACCTGTGATTTACTGCCAGCACACAGCAATATTTAGGGTGCAATAATAAGGTGGTACACAAGTGCTTTACCAAGAAACAAGATGGGGAAGGGAATAACTGTATTTCCCCTGTTGTTCTAAGGGGAGGTTCACCAAAAGGTTAGCGAGAAAACAATGTAGGCCCATCGATCACCGGGACAGCTACCCTAGAAAGGTTACCCCGTGTTCCTGCCTCATTTTTCACATCTATAATTACCCTGCCGCTTCTCCCCGCATCCCACCCATCGCCAGGCAGCAAATGCCAACCACTGCTGCTTTATTAATTATGTATTTTGCTCATGCCCATTGTCGCCGCCCCACAAGATGCTACAACAGCGACAGGATTATGTGGTACAACTTCTGTGATCCCCGCAGGGTGGCGTGGCCAGGGAGAGGGAGCTGAAGGTTTTTTCTGTTTTTCCTTCACCAGAGAGGGGAAACAACCAGCTCCATATCCAGCTGAGGTGGGATGGAGGTGGGAGGGATGCAGCTCTTTACATCTGCCCAGTGAGAGGGAGAAGCGATGTAGGGGCATATGAGGAAAGACTGCTTCCATTCATGAAGGGCTCAGATTTCTCTTGGATCTTCATCCAAACGAAACAAAATGCCAATATTGCTGAACATACTTAGCACCTCCTCAAGCGCAATCCTACTCTGAACAGTGCCTGTCTAAAAACAGCAACGCCAGGCTCCTTGTTTACTGTGTCTTCCTGATGCCCGATCTGAATCTCTCAGTTTAAGAGGAAAAAGAGGAAAAAAAAGGTATTTTTTTATCTACCAGTCCAGCAAACACAACCATGGCTTCAAGAGCCACTCTGGACTAATTTATTGCATATTTATGCAAACAAACACGAGCAGCCAAATTCAGAGTTACGCAGAGATGGGCAAGGGAAGTGCAAGACAATGATTTGAAGACAACAAATTTGCATGGAACTTGATATGTTTCTACTCAAAGTACAGCATCACATTCCTGATTCAGGGGAGCCTGAGGGTTGGTTTTTGTTGTTTTTTTTTTTCTTTAAGGAAACCTAAAATAGCTTCCTTTGAGAACATGTATTCTGTAATCACCACTTCGTCCTTCTGCAGTATTTCTGGATCCAGATTTTTCAGTTGTAGAATAATAGTAAATATGTATAAAATAGGGAAAACTTCTGCTTGACTGAAGTATTTTCTGTTCTTGCTTTTTTCCTGTCCCACCAGAAACTACAAATAATTTATGTTCTAACAATTCTAAAACCATTATTTTCTAACTGTAATCATTTCTACAAGAGAACTCAGGGTTGATGCAAAGTGGAATAGAAAAGAAATTGCTGACAAAAGCAAAAAGATCAGCATGACAAAAGCCAGCACAACAACAGACACAGAGCTGCATGTGTGTCCTGTTTTGGACCACAGAGAAGTTCACACCCACTGAATGGTAATGAAAAAAGAAACACCCTGGAAAACCAGTAGGAGTAGACTCAAGAGGAAATTAAAAACAGAATTTCTCTTGAGAAAGAAACCTAGATCGAAAGCTTCTGCAGTGTCTTTGATGCTGTTGAGCTTGGAGATGCTCACCTTAGGATCCTGACAGCAAATTACTTGGCACAAATAGGAAGGATCCAGAAAAACCAAGGAGGTGTAGTCACACTGCCAAGAAAAACCAAAAGCATGGCACCTGCTGACCTTTGAGCTAACTCACTGTGTGAAATGTGCTCCACAACACACCCCTGAGACTGGGGGTGATCCAGGCACTTCTGCCAGACTCAGCTGGTGGCTGAAAGCAAGGGAAAACCCACCAGAAGCACTGGCTTTTTGCATGGATACCCATCCCACACACAGACAAGGCATGTGTTGCTCCTGACCAGAAGTCAGAATTACCATCAGCAGAAAACATGGATCACAGAGCTCATTTAAATGCAAGAGAGTGAAAGCCACCTACATCCTCCATCCATTCCCCTTGTACTGACTTCCCCAGTCAGGCTGGAAGAAACCAGCCAGATCCTGGTTTATAATGATCTTCCTTTTTCCCGTGGAGAGGGACAATGTCAGTGAATCCATCAGCCCCTGAATCCATAAGGCAGCACTGACTTTGTCACATGAGTGTCAGGTCTGACACTGTGCCCACCTATGGTTTGTTGGACTAAGAGGGAAGAGAACCCTCAAGAGTGACCAGGGGATTCCCTAAAGCTTCTGGTTTTGACACCACCTGTGAGATCCTCAGGGACGTCAAGAGAAGAACAGGAAATGCCTTTATTGCAAGAAAATTTATGAGAAAATGTTACTATCTCATGTATGCTCATTTCAAAAAATCTGAAATTTAATGATTTTCTTGCCTTCCTGACTATGCCCATTTACAGCTCTTTCAGGTTGATTGCTTATGCATAAGCTGGGGCATATGTACTTGAGGACACTTCTTGGTTGTTTCTTTGAATTCCATTGTTTGCTTATTTGTTACAGAAACAAAGAACAATCAACAACATGGTACAGAGCCACATGTTTTGGAGTGGAGCACAGCCACAGACCCTTCAGAATTGAGATGGGTCCTCTGAGGATCTATCTCACTTTTAGAAAAATCCCTGCTTTCCCACTTTTCCTTGAAGCAGCACACTAGACGAAGAAGGATTAATTAGTTGATGTTTCTAAAGCTCTTTGAAGATGAAAAGCGTTATTTTTATTTTCAAGTCTCACCAAGTGAAAAAAAAATCAAAAAAGAAAAGGCCAGAGAAAGACTGCTGCTGTTTCTAATGAGAGAGGTCTCAGGCCTGAGCTCCTGTACAGAGACACTTCTCCAACACCAAATATTAACCTGCAAGCCAACACCACAGCCCTTCCTCTGGGCCATCCATCAACAGGGGCTCTGCCCAGCTGCCTGTTTTCATGGAACATGCAGAACTCAATACCACTGAGACCTCTCCCCCTGCATCAGATTTGCTGAACTTGTTCACCAGATTCAAAACTTAAGGGGAACAAAGCAGCTGTGTGATCACACACACACACCTTGTTTTTGTAGAGAAGCAGACTAAAAGCAAATGAGGAAGGCCCTTGAACACAGTTGCAGAATGTCCAGCATGGACAGAACACAGGCTATTTTTTCCTGAAATGTAAATTACAGCAGTGATTTATCTTTCTTAAACCCTTTGTACCCCCTGATGGAATTTCTCTATGTCTCTATTTTTTTTTCTCCTCTGTGGCAACACGAGGATGCACTCAAGCAGCAGAGGTGTGCTGTGGGGAGGACTAGGATCCCCTGGCAGGTAGAAGGCAACAAGAAGCTTACAGGTAGGGTGCCCTGCCCTAGGAAGACAAAAATAGCAAGAAGACAGACAGGATTGCAATGTATTAGTCAAGCTGTGCTTAACACCCAAGACAAGGACGACAATGAGCTGTTACAGGTCAGGCCTGAAATGAGCTGGAAACCAAGAAGGGAAAGACTCCCATGTGTAGCCCATTTACAGCTCCTTCAACTCCCTGATCTCATCAAAATCTCACCACCACCAAATATAAACAGGATGTTTGCTCTGAGTTATCCTGTTAGGTAACACTGAATATTCATCTCACTGATGCCTACGATCCTGCACCAGATATATTCCTTCCCCCTGACCAGGCAGAGCTGGCAGGACCTGTCCTGAGCCTGCTTTCACCAGAATTCCTCTCCCTGCTCTCAGCTCAGCAAGGCAGGCACAATGTGCAAGAGCTGAGAGGTCCTGCAGAAAAACAGCCATCTGGTGAAGGGGCAGGAAGAACCAGTTAAAAACAGAGTAGCTCCACCATATGGAGAAAATAATTCAGTTGGGCAGTGTAGGAAGAAGCAAACCCTATTATAATAATTGTGTTGCCAAGTGATGTTGCAGACTTGTTTTTCCCCTCACGGCTTCTGCACTGATTAAGAACAGAGCTTCCCCCATAATATGGCACAATCCCCACAGCAAGAGCAAACTGTTCCACCAAGCCACTTGTGGGAATATCAGGTTAATACCAAAATGTTCACAGCATGAACTGACCATGGAGACAGGAGCATTGCACCCCCAGCTTGCCCATCCTTCCATTCTGAGTTAAAATACCAAGACTTTGGGATAAGCCAGCCCAGTTCAGCTGGACAGCACCCTGAGGAAAGCTGACTCAGACTCAGCACAGGAGGCAATTACACAAGTGACAAAAGCTAGGTTTGGAAAACTTCTGGCCCACCAAACCCAAGGACAGGTAATGCAAAACCTGCTTGGGGCTAAGGCACCTCTCTTGCCACACATGGGAATTCTGCCCCCCCTGTAATCATCCACATATTCAGAACAGAGTAACTTAATAAAGCCCTGATTATAAAGATAGCCACCACACTTTTTCCTTTGTTTCCAGCCTCCACCCCCTTTCCCCCCTCTCATCCATTCCCATGCTGTGGCTTTCTACTGGCTGCATTTATTTCCAGAGACATGCATGCTTGTAAACAGAGAGATTTCCTTGCTTGAGCAGTCTTGCAGCTTCCATCCAAAATGGACAAACCCACTCAAGTCTCCAAGGGCGTGGAAGACAGAGAGGGGAAACACAGCCTCCTGCTGCAGACATCTTTCCCAAGCAAGCAAAACCCCAGTCTGAGGCCCGTTAACATATTAGTCATTAATTCTGGATAAAAGGAAACGTATTTGCATGGCCCTGCTTCGACAAGACTGAAATCTTAACGTGCCCCTCCCCCTTCCCTGCTCTCCTTTAATACCTTATTAATATTATACAGCAGCACGAGCCAACATGCAAATAGAGCTCTATGCAAATACAGCTCAACGCAAAGACAGCTGCACTTGGTTCAGTGCCTTGCTGCAACTCCAGAGGAATAGCCAGGGGAAAAATAAATCATATAGATGATAGAGAAAGCATGTCTTAGCTTCCAAATTTCCAGGGAGAAAGCCATGTGTGCACGTCTGTCAGGGCAGAGTTTACCAAGTTTCATCAAGGAGAGAAGGTAGTTAATACTTGTCTTAATTAGAGGCTGCAATGTTCTCTCTGGGATGCTGAGAGGATTGCCCTCTTAAGCATCTAAGGCTCTGTCTTGCAAAACCTAATTCTAAAGTGGACTTAGAAGTACAACTCTGCTCACTTAAAGGAATAGAGTCAGCTTTCCTGTACATTATTTCTCTGTTTAGTATTTCACATCAGATACACTTAGTTTCTAGACAGAAGCCTTGTTACAGGTTTTCCCCAAAGCAGCGGCCTGCAAACAGAAACCCTGAATTTGAAAGTCAATCACTTCCATTCCTTCCCTAGCACTGCACTGCATTAATTGCTGCTGGCAATCAACAGGTCCCCAGGTACAACACTGACTAGGGGAAGTAGTATTTCAACCAAGAGTGTTGAAAACAATGAACAGAACGAAAATTTTACTCTGACACATTTGTTGTCTGACCCCTTGGAGCAGGATCTAGACCAAGGGTGCTCTCAGAGCTGCTGGTAACTACCACAGCTGCCTGCAAGCAGAATGAGGTTCCATTTCACTCCATCTGTGAGAAGCAAGCCAGCAGGTCAGCCCTTAGAGTGAGGGTGGTATCAGAAAAACTCAAGCATTTTCCATTTCCATGAAGACAGGTGCTGGATTCTCTTTTTAAACTTTAATATACCCAGGTAAGGCAAGTGCAATTTGTGAATCCCACTTCATGTCTGGGAAGCCTACGAGATGTAGATAAAAAATAATTACAAGTAAAAAGAGGCAAATAAGAAAACAACTTCCTTTGTCCCAGCTTTGCATGTTAGCCAAAAGATCATCTTTGGGTAGAAGTGCCAAGTTTAATAGTAATGAATATCACTGCAATTGGTGACCTTGCATTCAGAAATACTTCTCAGCTGTAAAGGACAGCTGAGAAGGCATTAAGGTCACTTGGTGCACTTTTTGAGAACAAGCAGTCCAAGGAATGTGATTTTTGTTGAAGAACTATTTGGAAATGAGGTTCCCAGCTGGAAAGCTCATCTGCTAGAAATGGCAAAGGAACGAGGGCATCTGTCTTGCCCAATAAATACTGAAACAACATGTCCCTGCTCTTAGCACAGGAACCATGAGTCTCCAAGGAGCTGGAGCTCAGGAAAGAACTGAGCAGAACACCTTGCATCCCTTACTGCATCTCCTACAGCTGACACCATCACTCAGCCTCAAGGAAGGGCTTGTACAAGTTATCTCCACAGGCTTCTTACAGGCACTGGGTTTTAGAGTTTTTTTGCAAATAACTTCAAAATGAGAGAGAGAAGAAGGTTACAAAACAATGTAACAACTGAAATATTTACAAAGCAACATCCTGTCTCTGGTGATCATTGATTCAAGCCCAAGATGCGTTACTTTGCTGTTAACTGTACCGTTATCCCACATACTGTTTTTTATTACAGATAATGCCATAGTTCTATGCCTGCTCCATGGGCAGGGCTTTTATTTATAAATATCCATAGGCAGGCATCTGGTGTGTAGCAACACGTCAGAAAGGGCCTCAACAATTTTATTTTTCAAATTTTGGTGCTACCAGTCTTTTAGCATTTTTCCTTTATGTAACTGGGAAAGGGCTGAGGTGAGAAGGATCCCACACAGAAGAAGAGCTGGCTTGCAATGCAGAAGAATGAAAGCATTGCTAAGAAAATGAGAAGACAGCTGGCTGCCACAAAGGGTGCCAGACCTCGTGTCTAAAATTAAAGAATCTCATGTTCTGAAGAAAGCACCTAGTCTCGCCCTTGAGTAGAAAATTAAAAAGCAAGAACTGGAGCACACCAAATTATCACTGGTGCCCAATAAAAACCTTACACAAGCTGGGATCCAGACTGAACCCTACACGTGTTGATAGTACCTGACAGGCTTTATTCTTCAGTGCTTTGTTTCAAGACCTGAATGAATGGAGATCAATAAATGGCTGGTCAATGGCCAAGGGCTGGACCTACCTTACAAGAATTGTCACTTCTGGTGGCACAGCTGGGCAGCCGTAGAAAGGCCAAAGCCAATAGAGTCATAGGGCTGGCTTAGCTCTTTACCTAGATATGATCCCTCCAGGTCATGCAAGATGAAAAAGAAAACAGGAATTTTACCCCTGCTCCAACACTGGTCATGCTACCAAACTCCCCACCTTCCCTGCCTGCATCCTAACCAGGAGCTTAACTGTTCTGGATTGGAGAAAGCTATCCTGATGAACAGAGATGAGTAACAAAGAAGGTACCAATAAAGGCAGCTCCTGTGCAGCTCTAGGCAGACATCAAGAGCAAGTACCACGGGCAGAGTTGGAGTCTCACCTCCATGCAAAGCTCAGGAAGCACAGCCCCAGCCTGGCTGCTGTGGGGGCTCTGGTTTCCAGACACATCTCCTGGTGGCACTGCTGTTTTAACCAGCCCCTGCCCCAAACCCCAGACTCCCCTGCTGCTTATGACAACTGATACAAATTCTCGGTGTATCAGGGGACGGCAGACCAGCTCTGACGCTCCAGAGAGGCAGCAGCACTCAGGCAGCCGCTGTCACCAAAGGGCATGTGGGTAAGCTTGCCCCAAGAAGACAACCTGGTGAGCTCAGGACCAAGTTATCACACACAGGTATGTAAAAAAATCAAGCCAGAGCAATGAGCAGAGTGACAGAGATAAAAGTGGGGGAACACATCGCCAGGCCCACAGCTCATTTCTGCTACGCTCCCGGCACCGCGGTCTTTCAGGTGGTGCTGGGTGGTTTGGATATTAATCGTAGATGAAGAGTATTTTCTCTCTCTTGAAAGCAAAACACCCCAGAAGACAGCCTGCCAGAGAGGCTGTGATTCACCCAGCACCCAGAGCAGGGACTGGCAGAGGCATGAACCTCATAAGGAATCCCAAACTTTGTGCTGTCCCCTGTCCTCGCCCGCAGAGCCGCCAGTGAGGCCAGCTTGGCTTTTCATATTAGTGTACAGTAAATTAAATCTTTCTTTTTAGAAGGAAGAGGGGAATTTCATCACCTCTCCAGTTTCCCAGCACTTGCATCTTGAATGTGTTTCCCACCAATAGCACCAACAATGCATTTCACATGTAGAAGGCAAAGAACAGCACAGAGAAGGAAATTGAAAATTTACCACTCCTGATCAGGTAGCAAATATGGGAGGAAAACATCCCTGCCAAACAGTCAGGAGTGCTTTGGAGGAAAATCTCTCATGCTTTACCAACCTCTTCCCAAATTGCTTCTGCTTACAAAAAAAACCCCAGCAACAACAACAACAAAAAAAATCAATCAATCCACTGTCATTGATGGAATTCTGAAAAATTAGTTTTGCACCTACTTTTCTTGAATTGCTTTAGCACTGACTTGGGAGTTCACATACTACTCCAGTCTTTGCAGATTTTCCTTCAGACATATTTTCTCCCTGGCTCTGGGCCAAGCCCTGGTATTCTTTTTACTTGGGGAAAGTCCTCAGGAAAGTCTGTCACAGATTTGTTTCAAATTATGGGTCTTTGCCTGTAAAGATTCATCTCTTCCCATCACTGACTAACACATGAAAACAATCAAGATCTGGTTGTTGGGAATTTGGCAGGATCACAGAAATCACCCAGCTGTGGCAACCTTGGCTACAACAGGCTGTGAAATAACCTTCACACTCCATGGGTCAAACTGCAAGAAGCCACCTGCGAGTTCACGTATGCTGTTATCGATATTAATATGGCAATCAACACTTATTTCTCCTGTTCCTATTTTCCTGGAAAGTACAGTGACAAAGTCCCAGGCAGCAGCTCCCCTTGCTCATGTGGTGGGCAACCAGCAGGAGATGGATACAGACCTTCTCCCTCGCTCCCCATCCTGCCCAGTCACCCCCCAGTTCAAAGTCGCCGGAGGCCTTGGTGCTTATCATGAAATGTTCTGCCAAATCAAATGTAAACAAATGACATGCACAGTTGACATGGCAACAAAGCAGCCCTGCACGCAACGCAGCAGCGCTTAACTCTGCCGGGCTGGGCACAAATTTGCAGGAGAAAGACCAAAGCATGCAGGAAACTGCAAAGGTAAAGGACAGAATCTTCTCTGCTTTCCCAAGATGCCTGGAGAAATACACTGCTCAGCACCCAAGGGTTTGCTGAAAGAATGGTCAGACCATCTCCTGAAAGAGGTCTTCAAATTTCCACGCAGTTTTGGGTGGCACAAGAAGAACTCCAGAGCATCACACATGCTCATAGATCTCAAAGTCCCTCACAGAGGAGTCCAGCATTTTAGATTAGGTTTTCCCACTGAAGACTGGCAGCATATCCCTCTTCCTTCATGACCCACCCTCATCTATAGGCCACTCACAGAAGCAGAGCATCCACCAAACACACAACGATGACAAAAAACCAGGAGAGAGAGTGAAAGGGCTCAGGGAAGGGATGCAGCAGCACACTGGTACAACCACTTGGTATACAATATTGCATTATTTTCCCCCTTTCTCATCTCCCACCAAAACACAGCTCTAGGCACGTGCATATGCAATAAAAGGTGTCAGAATAAAAGCTACCACTGCACTTGGGCTCACCCTGGACTGTGCAGTTTCATCAGCTCCCTTATATTAAGTCAGATTAAATGGCAGCTTGGTACCAAAGATGGGTATTTAACTGCAAGCACTTTGGTGCAGGGCCTGCAACAGTGTTTTTTGACACTGCTTTTCTCTACAGACTTTATAATCTTCCAATTTTAGATGCCCAGGACAATTTTCATGCTTTGACCTAATAAAAAAACCACCCTGTGCTGCAAAAGAGCATCTTATTTTTATCATGGTGGTAGCACTGTTCTAGGTGTGGGGGCGCAAAGCCTGCACAGGGTGTAAATACTTTGGAAACCTCAGCACTGGGAAGCATCTTTTCTGGAGCAAACAAGCTTGGTTTCCCCTCTCTGAGGAAGGCTTGCAATCTCTGAGTGCCCTTCCAGGCGAGCCTAGCAAGGCACATCAAGTCTGCAAGGCAAAGCCCCTTTAAATAAAAGCAGCTGCTGATGTTAAGATAAGCATCCAAGCAGTAAAAATAATGAAGCTGGCTCTTAAATAATGAGTGCTGATGGCCCCCTCTGCTTGCATTCCTAGTCTAATTACTTACATGGTTAGCTCAGCCCTATATGCCTTTCAAATGCTGCCATTTAAAAATGAAAGTTAAATCCACTTGGAGAGGACAAGAACTAATGGGAGCTACAGTGTGTGCACATTGCTGCTAGAGGTGAGGGTCCTGCCATGGGGGCCTTTCCCCTGCGTCTCTACTTTCAACAGGAAAACACAATTTAAAAATCAAATGAGTTCCCAGCTTAGAGATGGAAGAATAGCTCTTTAAGATGGAGGAATCTGCAGCTTTTGAGCTTGGGAATTCAAACTGTTGCCTGGTTTGCAATACTGTGAGGCTTGGGTTGTGGTGCTTCTGCCAAGGAAGGCAGGAAGAGCAGCTCCTGATGGTGGAACCACAGGCCCTGCTGCTGCCCTTTGCTGGACCTCCTGTGGCTCTGCCCAGCTCCAGGAGGGCACCTGCAGCATCCTCATCCCATGTGATCCATTTCCCAGTCAAGTCCCACCACTGGGAATGGACATGTGTGTGAAATCCCACCAGCACATCCAGAGCTCCCGGCACAGCTTCTGAGATCAAATCAGAGGGTTAAGGGTTGCTGGGAGGGGAAAAAGAAAAAACGAAAACACAACCCCCCAAGAATGACACAAGGCTGCACACACTGAAGGGGATGAGGAAACAGCAGGAAGAGGAGCAGATAATGGCTTTGGTGAAGAGATCAGGGCCCAGAGCATCATCCCATCACCACAAGTTGGGTGCCCACCTGAAGAAAGGCTGCAAGGAAGCAGCCCAACTGGTGTCTCATATGTGCTCTTCCCATTTAGTCTGGCACCAACATTTTGGCTCCAGAAGCAACAAATTCTTTGCTGAAAATTTATCACATGCCTTTATACAAAGCTGCCAGAATAATTTATAGACACTTATCTAACAATATCTGCTTTTGACTCAGTCATTAAAGAAATAAACAGAGACTGGAAAAGAATCAGTATGGAAAAGGGGCCTCTGCTTTGGAGGAACAACAGGAGTGAACGCTGCTCTGCCTCAGAGACAGGCTAGCGTGACAACAGTGATGGATTATGGAGAGGGATTGCTTCTCCAAATGACGTCCAATTATTCTTCATGCCCAATCAAATTGGTTTTAAGTTATCCCTCAAGTGAAAGAAGCATTCTTGACCTAAAAGAGAAGGCAGGGGCTTTGTGTGTAAATAAATAATTAGAAATAAACATAGGCTGATGGTGCAGTTGCTGAGGTCTATCAGAGAAGAAAAGAGAAAAAGCAGCAGTAATGGATTGCTTTCTGTCTCACATCTGTGAGGACTTTTTCTGAGACTTGTAATTTATGACAGATTGTTTTTATCAGCCAGTAAACAATGATTTATAACATTAATAAGCAGCAATAGGTAAGTTCCCCAAATATGATTCCCCTGTGTTCTTCCCCATGACAGGGATGGAAAAGATTTTCCTTTCTAATAGGAAGAGTGAATCTCACAAAACCATTAGCACTACCCAGTAACCACAGGAGCAGTCCTGTGTGCTTGTCAGGGACACAAACCCTTTGCAGCCTGCCTTTGTCCCCATCCCTGAGTGCTCACCCCAGAGCAAGGAGGAGGGAAATGATGGCTGGGCTCACTCACGCATACAAGTGCATGGAACTAGGGCTCCTGGCTTGCAGTGTACTTGGGGATGTGCTGTGCCTCCTGGAAATGAAGCACCACTACACATCTGTGCTGCTGGATGTATTCATTGCAGGCACTACATGTCTTCAGTGCCTGTTTTCCTGCAATTAATAACTCCAGAATGACCCTGATCACCTCAGGAAGGGATATCGAGGAGAGCCTGACAATTACTTTTCTTTTTCAACCTAGATTCAGAATAAATGGCTTGGAGGAATCCAGAATAACTCCCCTTGCCCTTTTTTCACAAGTCCTCACAAATTTCATACCTCTAAAAAGAGCCTGCAACCAGCCCAGAGCTCAGACATAAAACACACTTGTTAATGAAGATGCGCCTCTACTTCCAGAATGCAATTCATTAGGAGAGGAGTGAAGAGGAGGGAAAAAAGAAGGAAATCAAACGCACCTCCCTTAATGTTCAACAGTACTCCATGAGTCCAGTTCTGGGGAATACAAGCAGTAAATTGCTGAGCGACTTTCTAATCTAATTATTTCACTTGCAATTCAAATTATTTTCCAATTAAAACCAAGCTAATACATTCTGAAATGTAAATCAGGCTCTATTACCTTCTTTTAATTGCAATGCTGA